>NC_083323.1:18499019-18844360 GCF_963455315.2 Globicephala melas
AATAGACTGTACAGTGTGATTTTCCCACTTATGTTCTGTGATATCAGGGAGAACTAATATTCTGAAGCCGAAGCATCCAGTCTCAGCAGCTCAGGTACAGTTGTTCAGAATACAGCCTCCTCAGTCAAACCATGTGGGTCCAAGTTCAAGTAATATGATTTATCAGTTGTGTGACTTAAGTCACCTGCGTATTAAATGAGATATTATATATAAAGTGTTGAGACCAGTGTCAAGCCCTGTTAAGGAAATACTTAATGAGTGTTATCATCATCATTGTTATCATGATCAGCGTCCTTTCATCTGATCATGGCAAGTGAACGGGACTGAAAAATAAGCTGGTCTGCTTTCATTGGCTCGTGTGTTGTAAATTGACCCATGAAAAATGAGACTCATGAAATGTTGTGGTCTGGTACCAGTCCAGAGTCCTGTTGGCCATTCCAGACTCAATCCCAAAGGAGAGAACTCAGCTCTTTAGTGCACATTGTGGGGCTAGGAAAGCTGTGGGACTTGTATCCTTGTTAAAAAATGAGCCAGTAGCACTGCAGCAATCTGAGACTTACTGGTGAGCTTTTTGTCTCAGCTCCCTACATTCCTCTTGACATTTTTCCTATTTGATTTTTCACTTTGACTTTTCACATCAGTGTGTTAAAGCCCCTAGAGAAGTCTCTAAAGAAGGCACAACCACAGATGATTGAGGGAAGATGAAGAAGTGCTGATCAGTCTTCCTAGGATGGCTTCCATTTTGCTGACACTAAGGCCGTCTGCTTTGCTACATTGGCGCATATATGCTTTAAACACCCAGACTTCCCTTTGGACATGCAAATACATGTCCCCAAATCCAGTCAATCTCTTCTGGACTCTAACTAGTCAATTTGGGGCAAGTTGCTGAACCTCTTTTCAGTAGATAGATTTTTCCAAAAATTCTGTATGATTGTAGGCAAAGATAGTCTTAGATGGGCTCTGGAGGTAGACCTCCTGTGTTCCAGTCCTGGCCTCACCACTTACTGGAACTTGGGCAAGTAATTCTCTGTGCACCAGTTTCCTCTTCTGTAAAGTGGGAATGAGAATAGCACTGTGCTGTTGTTTAGAGGATGAAATGAATCTCTTTTGTAAAGCACTTACCCTTAGCAATGGCAAGCCTAAGTGTGCTTCAATTATTTGAGCAATACTGCCTTGAGAGTAGCCAGTCCCCCTCTTTTAACCATTTTAAATTGGGACCCTGCCTTGAGATTTGGTGAAAACTTGTATAACTTTAGTCATATAATGAAAAATATTAAAGGTTATCTTAATTATATAGATACTTACATGTATATGTGAGTGTGTGTGAGTATATGAGTACATATACATATGTAATATGTTACCAAAGACCTACAAGCATTTCTGGGGACAATTAGTGTCAGGAGAATGCCTACACAAATTATGCTTCAGGTTATCCAAATAGATAGTAAAGCCAAATGTTTTCCTATGTAGAAGTATTCCAGCTAATAAATGAAGACAGAATAATAGAATTAATGCCTTACCATTTCTTACTCCCTGATGATTTCATGAATATAGGCAATGATTGTTGGTGGCTGCTAGCATCACAAAAAGACAATCAGATATTGTGTATGTTCTGTGTACAGCACCATCCGTGAGACACTCTTGTCCTCTCCGCCAGAAGTGAACCTGAATCTGGTCAGCCAAGTACTACTGAGGACTGAGGAACACAGTCAAAAACACCAGAGAGGTGCAGTCAGCAAAAATCAGACTGTTTAAGACGTTACAGGACAAATAACTTGTTTATTTGACAACACTGAAAACATTATAAGAAGAAAGGTAAAGGAAGAGCATACAATTAAAAGAGAAAAGAAATCTATCAACTACTGCATTGTATGGAGTCACTTTTAAGTCCAAATTTGAATAAATAAACAGTACAAAGAGAAAAGCAAGTTTATAAAACAATCAAATATGAACACTGCATAGTTGATTAGATTAAGGAAAATTGATTAAATTTGGTGGGTATTAATGATATTGAAATTATGTTTTAAAAAGAGTCAGGTCAAATACTCTTTTCTTTTACCTAAATGCTTAAAACTTTAAAACATTGCGAAGGGAATTTAAAGGAGATCTAAAAAATGGAGAGATACATCATGTCCATGGATTGGAAGACGCAAAATTGTGAGGATGGCAGTTCTCCTCAAATTGGCCTATAGATGAAATGCAATCCAGATGATAATGCTAGCATGCTTTAAAAGTAAACTAAATTGATAGGCTGATTCTAAAATGCATAAGAAGAGCAAAGTATTTAGAATAGCCAAAACAATCTTAAAAAGCACAAGGTTGAAGGGCTTGTACTACCAGATTTCAAGGCTTACTATAAAGCTAGAATAATCAAGACATGGTTATATTGGCATAAGGTCAGATGTATAGATAAGTGGAACAGAATAGAGAGTCCAGAAATAGATTCATATCATAAGGTCAAAGTTTCCAAAGAATTCATGGAGAAATATTCAATAGTAACAAATGGTTACCTGTATGAAAAAAAAGAAAATAAACATTCATCCTTACCTCAAACCATGCACAAACTTTAATCAAAATTAATCAAATGCTTAATTGTAAAAGCTAAAACTATTAAACTTCTAGAAGAAAACATAGGAGAAACATTGGGTTATAGGCAAAAACTTCTTAAACAGGATGTAAAAAGTATACTCCATAAAAAACAATTATAAAATGTACTTTATAAATTTTAAAAAATACTTTTTTTTATTTCCATGAACCTTTAATCCAGATTTCCCAAGTGTTAACATCATACACATAGTACAATGATAAAAATCAGGTAATTAATATTGATACAGTGTTATTATTCAAATCGTAGACCTTATTTGAATTTTCCCAATTGTTCCAGAATGTCTTTGGTGTGGCCCAGAATCCACCCCAGGATCACATGTTGCATTTTTTTGTTTTTAACATCTTTATTGGAGTATAATTGCTTTACAATGGTGTGTTAGTTTCTGCTTTATAACAAAGTGAATCAGTTATACATATACTTATGTTCCCATATCTCTTCCCTCTTGCGTCTCCCTCCCTCCCACCCTCCCTATCCCACCCCTCTAGGTGGTCACAAAGCACAGAGCTGATCTCCCTGTGCTATGCGGCTGCTTCCCACTAGCTATCTATTTTACATTTGGTAGTGTATATATGTCCATGCCACTCTCTCACTTTGTCACAGCTTACCCTTCTCCCTCCCCATATCCTCAAGTCCATTCTCTAGTAGGTCTGTGTCTTTATTTCCATCTTACCCCAGGTTCTTCATGACCTTTTTTTTCTTCTTAGATTCCATATATATGTGTTAGCATACGGTATTTGTTTTTCTCTTTCTGACTTACTTCACTCTGTATGACAGACTCTAGGTCCATCCACCTCACTACAAATATCTCAATTCCGTTTCTTTTTATGGCTGAGTAATATTCCATTGTATATATGTGCCACACAGCCACTATGGAGAACAGTATGGAGGTTCCTTAAAAAACTACAAAAAGAACTACCATACGACCCAGCAACCCCACTACTGGGCATATACCCTGAGAAAACCATAATTCAAAAAGAGTCATGTACCAAAATGTTCATTGAAGCTCTATTTACAATAGCCAGGAGATGGAAACAACCTAAGTGTCCATCATCGGATGAATGGATAAAAAATACTCTTTAAAAGACACAGTTAAGGAAGCAAAAGAGGCAAGTTACAGACAGAAGAATATTTGCAAAACGTGTATTTGACAAAGAGCTGGTGTATTAGTTCTCTATTGCAGTGTAACAAATATCCCCCAAACTTGGCAGGTTAAACAAACATTTTTTTTATTTCCCACTGTTAGTGAGGTCTGGAAATCTAGGAATGCCTTAGCTGCTTTGCTCTGGCTCAGAGACCTTTCACACGATTGCAGGAAAGCTGTCATGAGGGCTTCCCAGTCATCAGGAAAATATTAAATTACAACAACAACAACAAAAAATACCACTGTATACTCACCAGAATGTTTAGAGTCAAAAGAATGACAATGCCAAGTGCTGGTGACCATCTGAAGCTGTCATATACTGTTTGTAGGAATACATAATGGTACAGTCACTTTGGTAAAGAGTTTGACCATTTTCCTATAAAGTTAAACATGTACTTTCCATATAACCTGGCAATCTCATTCTTAAATATTTCCTGAGAGAAATGAAGTTCTATGTCCATACAAAGACTGTGTGCAAATATTCATAGCAGCATCATTCATAAAAGCCCAAACCTGGAGACAACCAAATGTCCATTAGCTGGTGAGTGGATGAACACATTCTGGTGTATTCATACTGCGAAACACTTTCAGCAATAAACAAAAGACTAATTTATTAACGCGCACAATCACATGGGTGATTCTCAAAAACAGTATGTGGAGTGAAAAAAATCAACCACAAAAGACTACGTAACACAAAAGGAAAAACTATAGTTACAGAAAGCAGATTAGTCGGGGCCAAAGGATGAAGGAGAGGATTGTCTACAAAGGGTATGAAGGACCGTTTGGGGGTGATGTAAATGTTCTCTATTTTGATTGTGGTAGAGCTTACACAACTGTAAATAATTATCAAAATTCAACAAGCTGAATACCAAAAATGAATGAATTTTATTCTGTGTAAATTATACCTCAGTAAAGCTATTAACAAATGGTTATTTTTAGAGACATGCTGAAATATTTACAGATGAAAAGATAGGATGTTTCAAATTTGCTTCAAAATAATTCTGAGTCCAGGACGATAAATAAGAGATATATAGAAGCAAGACTCGTCTTGAGTTGACATGTGTTGAAGCCAGATGCTGAGTACGTGGAGGTTTCTTATGTTATTTTATTTTCATATTTTAAAAAAGGTCTCCACAATAAAACTTTTTTAAACAAAAGCAAAACAAATCACACTGATTAATTATATCTGAATCGTACTTATTCAGACCCTTGGAGTCTCTCCAGGCAGCCGTTGAATCATGCATCTTGAACAAGCAGAAAGGTGAAAGCGTAGCTATATTAATTAGAGTTGTAACGAAAAGACTCTAAACTATGTAGATTGAACAAGATAGAAGTTGGTGTCTTTATTTGTCACTCGTTAACTCTTCCAGAACTAAGTGGGCAATCTAGGCTGAGGAGGAGAATCTGCTCCATGGGTCCTTTGGGGGCCCAAGTTCCTTCTATCTTGTTCCTTTGCCTCCTCCAGGATGTTACTTTCAATGGTTAAAACTGACACACCAGCACCATTTCAGCCAATGGGAAAGAAGAAAGAGAGTGAAAGGCAAGAAATACTCTGTTCAAACATTGCTACTACTCACATTCCACTGGGGAGAACTTAATCTTGTACCTGCTTGCAAGAGAGGCTGGGAAGCATAGCCTGTAGGTGGATAACATATTAATTTGCTAGACATTTTCAGATAAGATACACACACACACATACACGACCCAGCAATCCCACTACTGAGCATACACCCTGAGAAAACCATAATTCAAAAAGAGTCATGTACCAAAATGTTCATTGCAGCTCTATTTACAATAGCCAGGAGATGGAAGCAACCTAAGTGTCCATCATCAGATGAATGGATAAAAAATACTCTTTAAAAGACACAGTTAAGGAAGCAAAAGAGGCAAGTTACAGACAGAAGAATATTTGCAAAACGTGTATTTGACAAAGAGCTGGTGTATTAGTGCACACAGCTTTTTGTGCACCGTTTTATAGGAATACAGGGTAACACCAAGATGAGTATATAAACTGTGATGGAGGAAGCATGGAATTCATGCAGTGGGATAGAGGACATAAAAGAGGCAAAGAGATTTATTTCTCAGGCAACAGCACTTGGAAATCTCAGGATGACGGTTCTGCAGATTAAAGGAGGAAGGAGATTCTAGGTGAGGAGAAGTGGAAGTGGTAGAATTACCTAAGTGTCTGACTGTGGGAAAGAACATGGAGAAGGGACTCAGAGTTTAGTTGGTGAGTTTGGGAGTATCACAAATATAGAAAATTATACAACTGGAAAATGAAGTGGTTGACTCAAGGTAGAAGTTGGGCAAGGGGAAAAAATAGAACTATAGTTCATGACTTGACTCAGCAAAGAACAACATTTACCCAGACAGAGTAGTGTGAATATTTGATACTGATTTAACCAAAAATGGTGATAATACTATAATTTGTAATAATGAGAGAGGAAAGATAGGTAGGAGGAACATAAAAGTTATATAAATTGTCATCTTTTGAATTAGGAAGACAGTAGAAAATGTCAAAATTGACATAGCTGCAGAGGCATTATAGTTTAGAAATATGGAAGAAAAGGCTAATAGGCCAAGAAGGAGTTGCCTTTATAGAGTGGGGCTGGGTTTTTTTTTAACGCACTTGTTCTATTGAATATTTATCTCAGTAAACTATGTGTATGCTGTTCTTTGATAAAAGCAAAATTTAATCTCAGTGGGAAAGAAATTGTTTGGAGGATAAAAACTGAAAATCAAAAAGAGAAAACACTTCTTTACATCCCATGTTTATAAGAGTGGTAACTGAGGAAAAGCGACACAAGGGATGATCGGGAGCAAGTGAAAGGCTGAGCCCCTCGAATCTGCTGGGAGGTAATTTTAGGAATGAGAGTTTCTCCAAAGATTGCCCTCTAAGACCTCGCCTTTGAAAAACAGTCCCAATTCTGTGACTCAGTACCGGCTGTTGCGTCAGTATGAATCAGATTCCAGGCATTTTAAGAATAAATGACACTGGTAGAATTTTTTGGCTTGCAAGTCATCTTTTATTAATCTTATGTCCTGAGGATTGTGTGACATAAGCTAACAAATGGAGACCAGAGATAGAAACTTTGTAGGAGAGGTGCTTACATACACAGCTTTTTAATGAATTATATATATATTAAAGATTGAAGGTGGAGTCTGTTTTGTGCTCCGCTATGTCTCTTAGAGCATGTTAAAATTACAACACATAATGGTTAAATGGAGATATAATGGGTATCATTCCACCTAATGGAACGAATGAATTGGAAACTGTTGGATTTTAAGGAATTTTTGCGTTTCTGAGTGAGGTAAACAGCCTGTGTATTCAAATATATCTTATTACCAATTATTGAAGCTGCATCATTCCATAAAATACAGATGTATTGAGTACGGTCTGAAGAAAGTTCATTTTTAAAATCAACATTTCAAATTCTGTCGGTAACCTCTCACCCTGAAACCACATTAGGGGATTGTATTAATGATCCTCGAATTTTCATCGTTCGTCCATTTTACTATGCTTTTTACCAGACTTGAGGAGAAGCACTGCGGCAAAGAAATGGAAAGAAACAGTACATCTTGACTAAATCAGTTGGAAGCATTAACAGTCCATTGCAACTCAGATAAAAAAGGTTTCACTTTGTTTCTGTGAAAATGAGGAGATTAGAAAACGGGAGAAACTGTTCATGAGGATAATTCTTCCTCACTTTAAGAGCTGAAGGCTTTTCTAATGAGGGTCGCTAAGCCCGTTTTGCATCACACAGAATCCAGCGTTGCCACCTGCTTAGAGTGAGAGCACACTGAGTAAAAATAACAGAAATGAACGCAAGAAGTTACCCCAAAATGGGCCTGCTCGAAGATTAAAGTGGGAAAATAAAAACACATTTTTCCTTTGCAAACATATGGGTGAAGAATGATATTGCTATTATGCTGAACGTCTTCCCAAATCAAATCTGACCAGAGTCCAAAATGTGTCTAAGAAAAGGCCCCGAAATGACTCTTTCTGGGAAAAAAAATCAGTCTTAATTCCCCTTTGTCATAATTTAGTACTTTCCTCTGTTACATTTTTCTTTAGTCAACAATGTAAAAACAAATTTCTTGCAGATCTGAAAACTGTTTTCTTTGTGTGTGTGTGTATGTGTGTGTATAGGGCAGAAAAACACTGTGGTTTATGTAACTGCAGTCATTCTCTAGATTACCATTTCATGGTACACCACACACCAAAGCAAGCAACCTGTGTCTTTCATGCAAAAGTGTGTGTGGGGAGGAGAGGGCTGGAATGGGGGTGTGGGAAGCCCTCAGCCCCGAATGTAATCAGATAAAGCTAGTGGCTTGGTATTAGGATGTTAGCTTTGTCTAAGTCCTAGCATCTTCAATGAGCCAGCCCTCTCTTCATTCGTCACCCCAGCGCCCCTTTTGTGGAAATCATTTCCCATTGGTATTTCCCAGAGCTTGGAGTCGATAGGTGACTAGCCTCTTTGCTTGTACCATTATTTCCAGCAAGCTTGCTACATCTGCAGTAAATCCTGGAGAATTTGTGGGTGGACTGAGAAAATATAAGTGACAGAATGAGGTGATAAGGCCTGGATTCGGCTGAAACAAAAGCTTTTCCGTTCTGCCCCGATGTGACAGTCACGAGCCTCTGAAGATTTGATTCGATCAGGTTTTTGCCAGCTGTCTCATGGAGTTGGAGCAAGTTCAAAATGAAGCCCATGAGCATCTCTTTCACTCTCTGCTAAGCTTGCCTCTGGGTACCAGTGATGAAAATCTCTCTCTTTCTTAGCTTTTTTATGTGGTGGTGGTGAACACTGGGTATTCAAGGTGTGTCAGCTGTGCCAGGGAGCTGTCTTAAGTGATAGACGGGGATGAAAAGGCAGACTCTGGCTTTACACAGTAGCCACAGACCATGTTCAGGTGTGGAAGCAAGAAGTGTGGTCTAATCGGAATTTCTCAGCCTGGTTGCAGAGGGGCTACAATGAGCCCTTCAAAGCAGAGTCGTTTTTAAGCAAGATCAAATCCATGGCTGTCATTTCATATAAGTTTTTCTCCTCTTGGGTTTTATTTTTTTTTCTTTTATCCAGAAAAGCTTAACTTAGAAGTGGTGTCTGTTTATCAGCGATGGCTTATCACGTCCATGTGTGTGTGCACGTGCGTGTGCATTTCAACGTAAAATGAAGGAAGGCACTGCGGCTTCGGAGGAGCACATTGCACAAGAATCTGCACAGTTGCTGAGATATTTTCGTGTGTTGCTTGGGATTTCAGGATCCCTTGCTAGGACTCTGTATCAGTCAGAATAGTCTGGGTTATGTCTTGATAACAAATACGTCTAAAATTTCAGTGATTTACAACAACAAAGGATGATTTGCTGTCCATGTTCTGTGTTTGCTATAGGCTCAATGTTTGTGTCTTCCTCTCCAACAAATCCATATGTTAAAGCCCTAGTCTCCAAGTGATGGTATTTGGAGGTGGGCCTTTGGGAGGTAATTAAGTTTAGATGAAGTCATGAGGGTTCCACCCCCATGATGGAATTGGTGACCTTATAAGGGGATGAAGAGACCGCAGTTTCCCCCCCCCCCCGCCCCCACTCCTCTCTCTCTGCCTCTAACGTGAGGATTCAGCCAGAAGACAGCCATCTGCAAACCAAGAAGAGAGCTCTCACCAGACATCAAATATGCCGGCACCTTGATCTTGGACTTCCCAGCCTCCAGAACTATGAGGAATGAATGTTTATTGTTTAAGCCACACAGTCCCTGGTATTCATTGTAGCAGCCCAAGCTGAGTAAGAGTTGGGCCAACTGTGCTCTGAGCTGGGACCTTGGTGGATGGAGCAGCCTTTGTCTGGGACATTGCTTGTGTCATGGCAGAGGGAAGTGGGAGAATGGCAAAGCATGCAATGACTCTTAAAATCTCTGTTTACAGAGATATGTGTCTCCTCCACTCACATTTCCTTAGCCAAATCATGTCACAGACCTAATTTTTTTATCAATGGGGTGGAGAAAGATAAGCATTCCATTGGAAGGAAACAGGACAGCTTGGAGGCACAGTGATACAATCTCCAGGAGCCCTTACTTTCCCTATATGTAAGGGGAGGGGATTTGATGTCTCTGATTCCTTTCAGTGACACCGTGAGGCAGAAGTCCTGCCTCCAGAGACCTGATGGAGGTGCTCCAATGCAGAGAAAGCTCCGGGACCATCACAACATGGCTGAAGAATATATGTCACAGCCAAATAATTGTTGTGGAAAATAGGAAAAAACAATCCACAAAGAACCTAGGAGAAACTGTTTTCAAATATTACACTTCATTTAAATCAGAAATATTTCCCTCCTTCCATGAGAAATAGAGTCATTTTTAATCCTTTTTTTCTGTGTGATATATAACACTTACAGATAAGATCTGGAAAGATGAATGTACAGCTTAGTTACTATAGAGAGAACACATATAGAACCACCATCCAGTTCTAAAACAAGAACATTGCTGGTATTCCAGAAGCCCCAAGGGGCCTAGTCCCAATAACATCTCCCCTCGCTCATTTTTTCTTAAAGATAATTGGTAAAGCCTTTCTTAGAGTTTCCTGCAAACAGGTTCTAAGATGGAAAGTTACAGGCAGAAGTTTACTGGGGATATTCTTGGGATACACACCTGTAGGAAAGTCGGGAAGGCAAGATGAGTAGAGAGAGAAGCTGGTCCACAGTGTGGTTGCCCCAGAGGCAGTGGTCAATCCCACAGGGGTCTCTGAGATGGTTTAGCCCTTCAGAGTTGTCCTGAATTGAGGCAAGGTGGGAGTGGGCTTTCATAGTCCCACATAGGGCAGTTATTGGACACAGACCAACCCCAGGGGAGGGCAGGTGACCTTGGGAGTACAGTTCTCTCTGGCCAAGGGTAATGCCGGTGAGGGACTGGCTATGAGCCATCACCAGAGAATATCCTCAGCAACTGAGAATGGTGCCAGGTCCTGAAGAGGGGATCCTTGAGCACCACGCCATCCACGACACTAGCCGTTACGGTCATTACTTCCTTTACATGCTTTTAAATTTTAACATTCAAGTATGTCACACGCATTTTTAAAAATATCTGGCTTGTTTCACTCCACGTGATATTTTTAAGATTCAACATTGTTGCCTGTGATTGTGATTCATTTTCATGACAGCATCGTACCTATTTTATTGTACCCCAATGTATTCACCCATTCTACTGTAGAGACACATTTGGGCTGTCCCCCGCCTTTGGCTCTATACATACTGCTGCTGCAGATATCCCCATAAATGGCTCCTGGTGCACATTATTTTTTTATTAAAGTATAATTGATTTATAATATTGTGTTAGTTTTAGGGATATAGCAAAGTGATTCAGTTGTGTATTTTTTCAGATTATTTTCCACGGTAGGTTATTAAAAGATATTGAATGTAATTCCCTGTGCCATATAGTAACTCCTTGTTGCTTATCTATTTTATGTATAGTTGTTTTCGTCTATTAATCCCACACTCTTAATTTGTCCCTCTCTCTCCCCTTCAGTAACCATAAGTTTGTTTTCTATGTCTGTGAGTGTCATGTGGGTAGACAACCAAGGAGTGGCATTGCTGGGATATGAGCTATACATACTTCCAATTTTCCGAGGCAGGGCCAAACAGCTTACTTTCTCACCAACAGCATTTGTGTTCCCATAGTTCTACATCCTCATCGACACTTAGTATTTTTGTTGTTTCTTTTTAATGTAGCCATCTGGTGGGTATCCAGCCATGTCTCATCATGGTTTTATTTTCCACTTCCTTGATAACTAGAACCTCTTCATATATATTTTTTAATCCACTTAGATCTCCTCATTTGTGACGAGTCTGTTTTTGTCCATTTTTCTCTTGAGTTCTCTTTTTCCTACTGAATTAAATAAGATCTTTATATATTTTAGATGTATACAAATTAGCTAAATATTGCAAAGTTTTTTCTACTTTATGGATACATTTTCACCCTCTTAAAGTTGTCTCAGAAGTTCTTCATTTTAAAGTAATCAAAATATATTATTTATTTCTTCTGGCTAATGCTTCTTCTGGTATCTTATGAAATGTGTTGACCGTAAGCCTGCATAAGTAGCATAGATTCAGATACCTTGTGAAATATACTGTCTTCCTTCAATTCCGTAATGAGAAGCTATTTTGTGCTATTCTTTCCTAAAAATGCATTTTGAGTATCTGGAGAGAGAAATGATTTTCTTTTCAAACAGATCAATTTACTTTCATTTTAAGTTCAGATTCTTTTAGTTTTGACCATTGAATCCACAGGGAAATGGTGCTGGTTATTTAAACAGAAAAGAGAAATCAACCTGCAGGGATGTGCAAATGGCATTCAAATACAGTTAAGTTTTTGAAGTTGGAATCTCTTTTCAGAGACATAATCATTGGACTAGTTAAAAGGGAAAAAAAAATTAACTCAGCAGGAGGCAGCAAAGAAAATCTGTTAGGTACAAGCTGGAAAAATGAACAGATCCAAAAGGATTTAGATGAGTTCATGGATTGATGGTTTTAATAATGGGATTATTTAAGGAAGTTGAGAGTTTTAGGGTCTATCCATCACCTTTCAAGAGCTATGTCACTCAGGGCAGTGACTCCCAGCAGTTCCTTAGAGCCATCTCATCAGACATTAGTGAGGCCATTTGACCCTAGCGTATTCCAAATTGCTAATTCCCCTTTCCTCTATGCATCTCCCAGGGCCAAGAATGCAGGCATGAGTTTAAGATGGTGGAGGCTGAAGCTATGCATTCAAGTTGGAGTTGGGTATCTGGCTGGTTCTGCCAGCTGAAGGAGTGATTCTGTTATCATGGATGCTGTAGCTTCTAAGGGGAAGGTGAGCTTGGTCCTGAGGCTGGGCTTTTTCTCCAATTATATCTTTTCTACCAAAAGTAAGTCTCTGCTCGCCCCCTCCACCCCTTTGCCATCCTCTGGCCTAAAAAATTGGGTGCTCATCTTTCCTAGGGATACATCTCAATTTTCAGGAGACATTTTGTTACTCTTACCAGTGCTAATAAGAGGAAGGTCAAGAGTCAGATATCAAGCAACCATGCCCCCCCTTTTGTCACTGTCTAGTACTACTTAACGTGGGAATTTCCAAGCTGTTGTGTTTGGGCAACTCAACCTGTCACTGTGCTGCAGTATTGTTATTGGTGATTTCTCATTTCTGTGTCCTTGTCCCAAGTAGGGGTTCCATCTGAAAAGTGAAACTTCCATTTCAGTTTCAGGAAAGGACATTAGCAAACTATGGTTTCTAATTAATTAACCTGAGAGGAAGTCCTTTTTAAAGTCATTATGAGCTTTAACTGCTCGTCTCTACTAGTTTTGATAAGGTTAACCTGCTTGGCTTCAATCACAACTAGAAATCAACTTTTTCTTAGTAGCCTTTACGGGGGCCCAGTAAATACTGCTTTTCACTGCCTACGTTCTGAACCAAATTGAGAAAGTAAAGCAGTTGAAAACTAAAAGAACTATAGTAAAAATCCTGTAATGACATGCCCTGTGATGATGCGGGATCAGAGGCTGAGGCAATTCTCTGTCCAGACTCCTTTCTCAAGTTGCAGGGGGAGAGGGACTGTGCAGGGAAGGGCAAAGCCAGGTGAGGAGACTTCCGGAAACCTCATTTTGAGAAAGTGGGAGGTGATGGGTGGGTCTCCATATCACCAGTATTCTCCTGGCCCAGTATCCCTGAGTCAGGGTGAAAAAACAGGTGTTGAATATCTGGGAGAGCCTGGAGTTGCTGCCACCACCCTGGAACACCCAGCCAGTCGCAAAATCTTGACTCAGTCATCCTCAGTGGGATGGTGCCAGGATAGATTTAGATCACACACTGGAACAGCAGGACTGCGGGCCAGCTACCTGCTCGGGCTCACCTGCTTATTCCATCGATCTCATAATAGCTGATTGCATATCCCATGACAGGATCGTTTGGTCCCCACTTACTATGTTAGGGCAGGGTCTTTACCACCAGTCCTTTATTACCAATGATGCCATGTTGAAGGGAGTAGTTTAGTTTGAGACAACTAAGCCTGCTGGCTGAACCCTAGAAGTAGACAGATTTATTTCCCAGATACAAGCAATACTCCCCAACTGGAACCAGGGGAAGGACAACCAGAGTAAGACTTATGGCATGGATGAGCAAAGAACTTCCTGTGGACAGCCCTCTTGGAAAAAGAAAAATGGAAGAGCTGAGTGAAACATAGGCAGTTTATTCTTCCCAGATTTTCCAGTTAAACTCAACTGTTGAAACCCATGGGTCTTCTCTTGACCAGAGATAGGCTAAGTGCCCCCTAGGTATTTTCAGGATGCATGATCTCAAGTCCTTTGTCTCACTACACTTAAAACATCTTGGAAAGAAGCAATACTTACAGGGACAGATCTGAAAAATGAGTAGACCATACGTTTCTCCAGGTCATTGGCTCTCAAAACGATTTTGTTCATTTGTTTAAAAACTCTTTAGTAAAAATCTTTTCTTTTTTTCTGAAAGTGGAGATCCAAGCAGAGACTCTAACTGAAGTAGAACTGGGGGAACACAGATACCTCACTTGTCTCTGATTCTTGGAAGCCTCAGAGAGGGCTCCAAGGTTCACTGGGACCCTCCCAGGGCTCTACAGGAAATCGTTCCTCTAGAGAAACAGAAAAATTTCCCTGGATTAATCCAAGGCTACAGAAATCTAGATTTCCAGACTCTGTTTTTAGACCCTGGTAGGGTTACTTTCACTAAATTATATTTGGTTGTACTGTCTTTAGCTTACACTAACAGAGGTTATGAAAAATCAAACAAGCATACATAACTCATTTTATTTATTGTGAGGATATAATTGAGGGTGTTGTTTACCACATCAGATAGTGTCCTCTTTATAAAGGCCCATGGGAGAAATTTCATTTAGGTTCTTATTTCTAGGAATAGGTGTCCTTTTTCTAAGCATCTGGCTTATTTTAATCAATAGACACTATGAACCTTGAAAAGAAGTATCATAATCCATTCTGGCTGCTGTAACACAGCACCATAGACTGGGTGGCTTCTAAACAACAAATGTATTTCTCATAGTTCTGTTCTGGAGGCTGGGAAGTCTGTGATCAAGGTACTGGAAGATTCAGTGTCTAGTGAGAGCTCACTTCCTTGTTCATAGATGGCTATTTTCTTGTTGTGTCCTCATAGGAAGAAAAGGTAAGGGAACTCTCTGGGGCATCTTTTAATTTTATAAGGGCACTAGTCCCATTCACGAGGGCTTCACCCTCAAGACCTGATCACCTTCCGAAGGCCCCACCTCCAAATACTATCACATTGGAGAATAGGATTTCAACATATGAATTTGGGGGGTGGGGGACGTAAACATTTAGTCTGTAGCAACAGCTGTTCATATTTCTCTCTTTGTACTGGCTGCTGAAAAGTTTAGACCAAATCAGTAACCTTACCTGAAGCAAGTGGATACATTTCATGCATTAACCCCAACCTTGTCTTTATGTTATGTTTCTTACTCTATCCTTTGATCTGTGTATTAATTAGGAGTCTGTTTTGGCAAGGGACAGAAAACCCAACTCAACCTATCTGGAGCTGAAGATGAGATTGATCCCACTCAAGACACATGGATGAGAGGGCTTGATTTCCAAAGGAAATTCAAGATAGTCTTAGCAAAAGAAAAGAAATAGAGGCACCAAGCTGTATGCCAGGAATTTAACATCTCTCATGGTAGCAAAATGGCTGCTGTGGTTCCAGACCTCACATCAGATCACCACTAAATTCAATGAATGAAAGGAAAATTCTCACTCCCCCAAACTCTGGGAAATGTCTCCTTTTTTTCTCACTTGATCTATTTGGGTTAAGTGCCTATCCCTGAACAAATTCAGTGGGAACACTGCTTGTCTTAAGCCACCCTTCACCAATGAACTTAATGCTAGGCTAGAACTGAGTAGAATTAGTTCTATTAACCTCACCATTCCTGCTCAACCCTTCTCATACCATTTTCTGCAGAGTTTACCTATTTCATATCTGTTTCTTTGCAGCTTTGCCCTAAACTAGGTTGGGTCAGTCAGATAACTAATCCCTGCTCAGCTGGTAACTTCCAGATAACATAATGCCTTAACCTCATTTACAAGTCTCTTAAAGACCCATAAACACAGGGGCCCTGGCTTACTGTTTATTTAAAAACATAAAATGGAAGCAAGAACAAGGCTAATAAAAGCACACATAGTATTGAGTCCCACTACTTGCTATTGGTGAGCAAGTCTGGCTTTTGCTTTTAAAGCAGCCCAGAAAAGAGAGAAAACAGATCAGTTGTAATTCTCAGCATCCATGAGATTAAAACAGAATAGCAGGAGAGGAACACTACTATTATTAACAACCATTGGAAGAGTGTGTTGGGGAATATAATAAACACACTAGCAGCATCCTTACGATTGACATGGTGACGGAATGAGAAGGATCTTTCTCCATAGGGAAGCTCAGTTAAGCTTATGGCATTTCCCAAATCCACATTAGCATTTTTCTAAATGTATCTTAACGCTTCTACACACCTGTGGGTTGCGGGGGCAGAGGTACAGATGTGATGGTTTAGCTTCATGGAAGGGTAAATGGATTGATTGCATATCTTTCACGCAATCTTCATAAATGTTATTTCCAATGAGTTTTTGAAGTGTGTTGTGCAACTCCAGGGTTAGGCAGTACCTGGTAGAGAGTAGAGTTTCTTAGGTGAATAAAGAAAACAATGTTAAATCTACAAACAGTAAATGCTGGAGAGGGTGTGGAGAAAAGGGAACCCTCCTGCACTGTTGGTGGGTATGTAAATTGATACAGCCACTATGGAGAACAGTATGGAGTTTCCTTAAAAAACTAAACGTAGAACTGCTATATGACCCAGCAATCCCACTACTGGGCATATACCCTGAGAAAACCGTAATTCAAAAAGAGACATATACCACGATGTTCATTGCAGCTCTATTTACAATAGCCAGGTCATGGAAGCAACCTAAGTGTCCATCGACAGATGAATGGATAAAGAAGATGTGGCACATATACACAATGGAATATTACTCAGCCATAAAAAGAAACGAAATTGAGTTATTTGTAGTGAGGTGGATGGACCCTGAGTCTGTCATACAGAGTGAAGTAAGTCAGAAAGAGAAAAACAAATACCATATGCTAACACATATATATGGAATCTAAAAAAAAGAAGTTTATGACGAACCTAGGGACAGGACAGGAATAAAGATGCAGATGTAGAGAATGGACTTGAGGACATGGGGAGGGGGAAGGGTAAGCTGGGACGAAGTGAGAGAGTGGCATGGACATATATACACTACCAAACGTAAAACATAGCTAGTGGGAAGCAGCTGCATAGCACAGGGAGATCAGCTCGGTGCTTTGTGACCACCTAGAGGGGTGGGATAGGGAGGGTGGGAGGGAGATGCAAGAGGGAGGGGATATGGGGACATATGTATACATATAGCTGATGCACTTTTTTATACAGCAGAAACTAACACAACATTGTAAAGCAATTATACTCCAATAAAGATGTTAAAAAAAGAAAGAAAGAAAGAAAGAAAACCATGCTGGTGCTCTCATGATTTATGTAGGACTAACCTTGCTGGCCCCATGAGGACTGATGTCTGCCAGTGGATTAACCCCTCCTTTCCAATCTACACAGGCCACTGGTGTTTCCAGCTGAAAACAACTACAGCAGCATTGCCAGAGCTTCCTCTACCTCTGTCTTTCTTCTTTATGGAGAGTGATGTGTTGCCCATTCAAGGATTTGGAAAATCTTTGCTCCCAAGTTCTACTTATAGGATGCTGGTGCTTTTAGGCTGCCTCTTGTCTTTTCAATTTCATATCCACCATTAAAGAGATAATGCCTCCTAATCCAATCTCAGCTCCCTGTAGTTTTTAATTGGTTAGGGCAAAGAGTGAGAAGCAATTAGTCACTTTATTTAAAATTCGAGTCCTGAGCTGTACTCACAGGGGATTCTGAATCAGTTTCACAGGAGGTAGGAGTCCTGGAATCTGCATTTAAATAAGCAAGCAGCGTTCAAATCTTGCTCCAAACTCTATTTTTGCTAATGAAGTCAACTCCCTTTCAGCTTTTAATACCCTACAATAAAACCATAGTTTAAGTGAGTGTTTCTCAATCTTTGGTTCACTATTGCCCTCTCAAGGAGCTTTTTAGGTATTTTTTTTTGCTACTCACCACCCACCTTCTCCTGCCCACCACCCCCCCCCCACCCCGTCATAAAACTTTAATACCACAAACAGAGCATAAATATGTTTATGTACTGTGGCCCTTTGAAGGGCTACAAACTGTTGTAGTATTTAAGTATTTTTGTCCCCCCCACCCAATAAATTTTCAACCCCTTTGGGGGAAATGTTGGCCTCATTGGGAATTCATGGTTCAAATCAAAGGTTTTGGAAGCTCAAAGCCATCCATCCTCTGTCCAGTGGGCACTGGAACCCAACATGTTTCCTACTCACTTCATCTCCCCTCCCCCACCTGCAGACCCCCCCCCCCCCTTCCTGAGGGTCCTCTGTTGGTCAACAGCACGGCCACCAGTCTAAACCAGAAATCTGGGGATTATTCCAGCCTCTCCCCTCTCCTGATCCTGCTAAGTTTACCTGCCAGACACTTGACAAACGGGAATCTTCCTTCATGACTCAGCCACCAGATCCCTCATTCTGAATATCATTCTTTCTTCCCTGGATGGTTGCAATAGTCCGTGAACCAGTCTCCCATCTCCAGTCTTCAAATCCATTCACATGAAGATCTAACAGAATTCAGATCTGACCCCCTCACACCCCTGCTTTAACCTTTCAGTGGCTCCCTGATGCCCTCGAGATGAGGTACAGATGCTCTGAAATGATGGCTAGACCCTCCAACGTTTGGTCCCCTGTCCTGTTTCTCCACTCCATCCTTTTTCTGTCCTCATATTTCATGCTCCAGTTCTACTGTACCGCTAATCCCACTATTGTATGCGTCTTTGCTTCTCTTTATGTGATTCCTTCTTCCTGGAATTCCTTACTCACTCTTTGTTAACTGGTTTATTCCTCCATAGCCTTTAAAACCCTGCCCAGCTTTCATCTCCTCGAAGCCATTCCTGAGAGCCCAGATCGCGCCAAAGGCTCCTCCCCAGTAGTTCCAAACCACTCTGGGTTTCTTTCCACGGCATTGCTTTGAAAACATGTCTGTCTCCCATTAAATCCCAAAATTGTGGATGGCAGCAAGCACCTCTTTTTATCTTTCTATCCCCCGAAGCTAGCAGTGTGCTTGGCGCAGGACAGATGTTCAATAAAGTAATTGTTGAAGTAAACCTAACTACACTTCCCAAGGTTGGGGGTACTAATTAATATTAAAATGGACAAAACAGCAGGTGCCCGGGAAGTAAATAGAAAGGAAGCACAGGCTTTGATCGTCCACCAATGGGATAATTTCTTCTAAATAATTCAGTTTGAACTAGAGTTGTTGCTGAAAAATGCCAGAACAACTGGTCAGTTCATTGGAAAAGTCAGCCAGTTGGCATCATGGAAACCAAAACATTCAACCAGTGATTTCACTAGACTTGTGACTTTTCAGCAGGTGTCCAGGAAGCCTGTGATGGAATAAGTTTCTGATCATGCTATTGATTTCGATTTTATCCTCCTTCTCTACCTGCTCACGCACCCGACAACATATGCCGGAGTTTGGGCACCCGTGTGGAAATATAAACATTTAAAAACATTCATTTCCCAAAACTGGCTGGAAGATTGCCTAAACTGTGCTCCATATGAAAAGGCAAGTTTAACCAAGTTGCTCTAAAGCACTAGCCCCTTTCAGGTTTTGGACACGTGGCCTCCCTGGCTGAATGGACAGAAAGTCTGAATGTGTAAGAGCAGCTAAAAACAACCACCCAAACAAGACAGCCATTCTCACTCCCCTCAGACCACCGCTCAGAGAGGCTGCTCTCCGACGGGTGCTACATGCTAAATAACTCCTATTCTTAGTTCACGGTGACTTGGTGGCCCAAGCCAGGTGAAAAGACAATTGACCCAAACAGCCCAATGGAGCTCAAAGCTTCACTAACGAGGTGAATCTTTTCTAATCGCAGTCAGCATTGTCGAGGACTAAGTGCCACTTTCTAAAAATATGTCCTCAACATAGAAGAAAAATTATTAAAAGAAGGCAGTGGTGGGCGGCAAGAGAGTCCTTTAATGGACTGTTTCATACTTGCGTTGTGTTGTATGCTTTCTTGCAGGCGACCTTTTGGCAGATACAGCATCTTCAGCCAGGAGAAGTTGGCTGAGTACAAAAGGGCTTTTGAAGCGATGAGTGTAAATTCAGGCTCCTTTTCTTTCTTCCTTCCTTCCTTCCTTCGCCCTCTCTCTTCTCCTGTGCCTGGAGACCACTAAGCAGAAATAATAAGCTCCGTTGCTCGCAGGCCACGTCCCGTGGATTACTCAAAACATCAAATGTAACTTTAGAATGGAGACATGCTTTATTCTTCTCTGCAGAAGTTTCCCTATCCATTCTTTATTTACATATCGTGGTAAGGCTAAGTGATGTCCAGCCAGTCAGAAAACACACACACACACACACACACACGCACACGCACACACACACACAGAGGAGGCCATCAAATAAATTAAAAGGGATGGGGATGACTAATACAGTACTCTTGGAATCCCCAATTTGATTAGTCTAATCCACAAAAGCAGCGCCGGAGAAAGAGGGGAGGCGAACTGCTCTTTAATCACCTGTACAATTAAATTATGGTGATGAATTTAACTATTTTGGGCTTCTTAAAGGAGTCTTATTATCTGATTGCTTGTACAGGGAAGTCAGTGTTTCAGCCAGGTTTCTGAGTGTGTCCCTGGAAGGCTCACGGTGGCAGTTCTGGGCCTTGAAAGCTGTTTCTTTCTCCCTTTTAGAATTGCTTTTCTGTTTCTCAGGCTTTGTCTGCAAAAATTATTCAGATAGTTTTAACTCCTTTGGGGTCCTTACCTTTCTTCAGTACTTTGGAAGCCTGGAGTCAGAAAGGATAATATAGGGAAAAGGGATTGTTTTTCCCTTTGGTAGCTGTAGATAGATGCTCTGGGGTGACTTTTGGTCAGAGGTCCAAAGATGCTTTAGATTGTGGAGAGCATCCTGCTTCTTTCTTTATGGAGGCGCGTTTTGCCTCAAGAGTTGCGGCGTCTCACCAGACATCAGGGGGCACATTGCGTCAGAAGCTGAGATTTTCTAGGGACCAGGCCACCATATTTGTTTCCTTTCTGGGAGTCACCATTCTATTATGAAGCAGTGTGTGAATGTCCATCTTCCATTTGCCTTTGCTTAAAAGTTACAGTTCAGGCAGGTGCTGTCCCGGTAGAGGTTTACACTATACAGTTCAGGGCACATTCCCGTAAACTGTTGAAAGATGAACTAAAACAAAACAAGGGGCAAAGGTGGGGAGAATTTTTGTACCACTGGTCTCAAGCACGGCTTCCACTGGACCTCAGCTGCTATTAAAAATTAGGCCTGTCTGTTTCCACATCACAAGTAAGTGATGAACAGTGTTTATTCACAGTGACATCATTTTCCAGTGCAAATGGTGGCGGTGTCTTATGGAGCCCTGAGAGAGTTACGTAGAATATTCTCATGTGGTTACCAGATTGGACTTTGTTTCAAGGAAGTGTGGCTTGGAGGTTAAGAGCACAGGTTCTGAAGCCAGACAGCCTGGCTTCAAATCCTGATTCTGCCATTACTGGCTTCAGGATTTTAGGCTGCAAAATAAGGATGATCATGATACCACAGAAAGCTGTTATAAGAGTTCAGTGACACATGTAAAGTGACAGAACAGGTCCAGAGTTGTGAACTGGGGCCTTATTACTTACTGAGAATTGACTGGACGCCAGACGCTCTGCTAAACCTTTATGGCCATTATCATCTCATTTATACAACAACCTAAAATGTAGTTGTTATTTTCTCTCTTTTAAAGATGAGAAACTGAGGCTTGGTAGACTAAGCGACATCCCCAAGGTCATAGGGATAAAAAGGAGTACATCACGGAATTAAGTCTATGAACCTGGGTAGTCCGACTTTAAAACATGTACGCTTAGCCACTTCTTATACAATGTATATTCGAAAATATATTCCTGGTCTCCAAGAGTGTTATCAACCAGGAGGGGAGAAAACAGTGAAACTATCAGCCAGTATTTCCAAGAGGTGTTATTGAATGAATGAGCTAGGGGGAAATATGACATGACAGGGAGGAAGAGAAGAAAGGGACACGCCACAGTGGTTGATGGAGGCTGCAGGACATCAGGCATCTGGCGCGTGCAGTGGTTGAGTTAAGTGGTCTCAGATGATCAGTGCCCAGCGTGCTGATCTAAGGTGGCCATGTGCTAACTGTAGTTATCCTGGCTACTTTATCCTGCCTGGAGTCTCAGCGTGTACTTACTAACTGTCTGACTTAATCATCTACTTGGCTTGGGTCATGGTATCCAGTCACCTTGTCAGGGATCAGCATTGAAAAGATATTCCAGGGTAGAGTCAACTGGTAATAAACACTGGCCTCTTTCTCATGATCATACATTCAATGAAACCTGAAGAGTTGTGCAATTATCCATTAGATTTACCACCATTCTAATGATCCGTGTGAGGAGACTGAAACTGGAGCAGAAGTAGGAATGATTCCATTTTTTTCCTGTCGGATTCTAAAACTCAGCGGATCCTTGAACTCTGCCCCACTCTCTTTGGCGGTCCAGGCTGCATAAATGCCTGGAGCTTTATTCTCACTGAGGTGAAGCTTTATTTACACTTTATTTACACTGAGGTGAGCTTTATTCTCACTGAGGCACCCAATTTCTAGGGCATGTGTATTTCGAAACTTCTAGCTCACCAAAACTTCTTGGCCAGGACGCGCTTCTGCAATATTGAACTGTCTTTTCACCGTGCTTTATTAGACGTAATGTTGAGTAGTGAGCTTGCACATAAATGGACTTTATCTTTACATTTTCTTGTAATTTGGGATCAGGGTGACTTTGAGTTTTGCCCCACCAGTTTTAGAAAAACCAAGGAGACCACAGATAGACCATGTATAGAGGTTATATTGTTAAGGAAAAATTATTCATGACGCTTGTTAAGAGACTGATACAGAAGACTTTATTGAAGGGGAGCTACTTACTATAATGAAGTTTTGTGTTAGGGGAGAGAGATTGGGTTTAACTCCAAATACAACAAGGAAAATTTATAGCCAAGGAGCTGGGGTGCGGGAAAAGCCAGTGGATGGAAAATTACTAAGAGGAAACATCAAGGATAAGGGAGGATTCTGGTGAAACTGACCTAACAAGATGCTTGCTGAAGACAGGAAGGGTGATCAGACACTCCGCCTGAGGGATGGTGGAGGCTAAGAAACTCGATCAGATATTGAAGGTAATCAGACATCAGGGGTGGAGATTCTGGTAAAACGGACTTAGCAGGATCCTTGTTAGACCTGGAGTCTACAAGGGGCGGCATTGTTTCAAGGCTGGACGCGGACAGTGTTCTGAAAATCTGGAGAGCCAGCCTCTAGTCTGGATTCATAATCTCAATGTGGGGCAAGTGGACGCAACACCTTGCCTTCCACGTTTGAAAATGCACATAGAATGTTCCTCTTTCCTCAAATCCATCTTCTCTTTTCACTCTCTTCCCGAATTTGTGAATATTTAGAATAGCACAAAAAGAGTGAAAAGAGGGACTCCTTAGGGAGTTCCTGCAGGGAACCAAAACAGGTAGAACATGATGAGAGAAAATTGAGCAGGAAACCCACGTGTTGGAGGAGCCAACAGTAGTCAGAAGGCCGAGCAAGTGAGGAGACAGTGGTGCCCACCTCTGACTGCCTTCTCTTGGCACAGAAAAAGGGCTACAAAGAGGGAAGGGAACACTGATTTCATGGACCATAGGGAAGAAAAAAAATCACAAGGAATGAAAATCTAATGAAACTTACAAGGGGTCTTTGGTTGCTTTCCCCATAAGGGTCTAAAGTACAAAGGAAAGGCAAAAATTGTCTTGTCATGGCACGAGGCAATCAAATCTGCATTTAAAAAATGGCGACGTCTGTACTCAGAAGGTCCTCAAGCCAAGGCGTTCAGATTCCCGAGCTGCTACCAGAAATCACGATGTAGTAAGTCCAGAATGGGAGGCAGATTTTCTTTAACACATGACGGTGTCCGTGGACTGTATTGAGGGAGGCACTCTCTACGCAAAATTTCCAGGGAGAGAGTGGGGAGACCAGGATTTCAGGTCTTCTACGTTTCCCATGTGAGATCAGACTCATCACTTTGCTCTGTGCCTCTGTTTCCTCATTTACAAAATGAGGGTGTTAAACTAAATAATTCCTGATGATTCTATTTCATGATTTTACATATAGGGCATTTAAATTCCAGTAAAAATACAAAAATACATGTGGATTTAAAAAAATGCTCTCACAGCTCTGGGCAGATCATTAAACTAGTTAGTACCTTAGGCTCCATCTGTAATTGAGGAACGTAGACTGGGTTATCTTTAACAGCCATGGTGGTGCTAATTTTCCCAAAGGACCATTTTGTTCCTGGAGAGAAGAGGACACACACTTCAAAGCCTTTTTTGGGGGGGAACTGTCTCTGGATGCCAATTATTGGGCAATACAAACAAAAACACCCATAGAGGTTATGTGGTGAGAACTTTAATTATTAACTCACAGGGTATGGGTTCAAGAGATCCATTTGATGAAGTTCAGATTCTAGGCACAAAGGAGGCTGATGTAAGCTTTGGAATTGGGTTATTACACCATGTTCTTTTTTTGGATAAAATTCCAGGAAAAAAACCCCGAACACAAAAACTGTTGGAAAGATTTTATAAGGATATCCTTGAAACAGGCCAATAAATCTAGGTATGGTTTATTAGGAAATAAGGTGATGTTGGCATAAGACTTTGTGAATTTGCTGCATGACACTGCAGTGAAGTATCTCACCCAAACTTATGGCTTAGGGACTGTGAAACTTTAGGCAACTCCGTTGCTTCTCTGAGCCTCTGTTTCCTCATCCATAAATAAAGGGGGAATGTCATATACCGCATATAATGTTGTGAGGAGTGAATGAGTTGTGCTTGCAGATAGAAAAGTTAAGCGGACAAAAGAGAACTGAGAGCTCTGCAAAATGTAATTGTTACTGTCATCACTATTGCCCTTAACTACGGGTCACTCATCTTTGGCTCATTCTGTCAACTTCCTGACACCGTCTTGTCATTTGAGTACTTTGCCATTTATTCATAAGCCAGATTTCCTCTGCTCCATTACTTCCACCCAATCACCTTCCCAGACCCCCTACCTCCCCTCATTCACATCACTCTCTTCTCTTTCTCCTGCAGTCACAGACTGGGACATCCTTGAAGGTAGGAGATCTACTTATTCATGAATTTCAGTAGCCTCCTTCCTGTCTAAAATTTGGGAAATGAATAAAGGAAGGAAAGAACGATGCCCATTCTTAGAAAGAGACTGGACTTGATCGTCACCTTTGGACTTTCCATTCTGCCCTATCTTGTGCCCCTACATGATAATTCATTCTGGTCACCCAGACGAGCACTTTCCTTATTTCAGCATCCTGTCGTGCTCAACTGGTCTTTTGCGTTTCCTCCCTGAATTTTCCCCACCACCTTACCCTTTCTGTGTCCCTCACACTGGACCTCATTTGTCATCTGAGGCCCACCAACTAACTCACCTGCAGTCAGGTGCATTCCCCAGTCCCAAGCTACCGAGGACAGGGAAGAGAAAGGGGAGCCCTGCCTCTTCTTCCCACCCCGAGGAACCGGCAGGTCCCAAGGCTTAATCTTTGATTCTTTGCTCCTCTCTCCTTTCGGTCTCCCAGTCTGAAATCTTATTAAACCCCAGGCTTCAATACCATTGCCTCTCTAATAACTTTTGAACTTCCCTCTCTAGCACTTATTTCTAGTTCCCAATTCCTCAATTTCTTCCAAGTACTCTTCGCTCAGCGACTCAGGCTCAAAATCTCTTGGACTGTTCCTTTACCTTTGGCTTCTTAGATTCTCTCAAAGGGATTATAAAATATGGGGTTTACAGATAAAAATTACATAAAATAGATGAGCAACAAGGGCTTACTGGTGGAAAAGAGAAGAAGACAGAGAGATGGCAGGAGGCACCTTGTTGAGAACAATGATACGTCTCAGATTCTACGGAGATTTTTTTTTTTTTTTTTTTTTTGCGGTACGCGGGCCTCTCACCGCTGTGGCCTCTCCTATTGAGGAGCACAGGCTCCGGACGCGCAGGCTCAGCGGCCATGGCTCACGGGGCCAGCCGCTCCGCGGCATGTGGGATCTTCCCGGACCGGGGCACGAAGCCGTGTCCCCTGCATCGGCAGGCGGACTCTCAACCACTGCGCCACCAGGGAAGCCCCTATGGAGATTTTTGAGCAAGGCTATGGCATGATTTGACTTCCACTTTTTTTTTTTTTTAGCATCTTTATTGGAGTATAATTGCTTTACAATGGTGTGTTAGTTTCTGCTTTATAATAAAGTGAATCAGCTATACATATACATATATCCCCATATCTCCTTCCTCTTGCGTCTCCCTCCCACCCTCCCTATCCCACCCCTCTAGGTGATCACAAAGCACCGAGCTGATCTCCCTGTGCTATGCGGCTGCTTCCCACTAGCTTCTGTTTTACATTTGGTAGCATATATATGTCCATGCCACTCTCTCACTTCGTTGCATCTTACCCTTCCACCTCCCCGTGTCCTCAAGTCCATTCTCTAGTAGGTCTGTGTCTTTATTCCTGTCCTGCCCCTAGGTTCGTGAGAACCATTTTTTTTTTTTTTTTAGATTCCATATATATGTGTTAGCACATGGTACTTGTTTTTCTCTTGCTGACTTACTTCACTCATATGACAGACTCTAGGTCCATCCACCTCACTACAAATAACTCAATTTTGTTTCTTTTTACGGCTAGTAATATTCCATTGTATATATGTGCCCCATCTTTATCCATTCATCTGTCAATGGACACTTAGGTTGCTTCCATGTCCTGACTATTGTAAATAGAGCTGCAAAGAACATTGTGGTACCTGACTCTTTTTGAATTATGGTTTTCTCAGGGGATGTGCCCAGTAGTGGGATTGCTGGGTCATATGGTAGTTCTAGTTTTAGTTTTTTAAGGAACCTCCATACTGTTCTCCATAATGGCTGTATCAATTTACATTCCCACCAACAGTGCAAGAGGGTTCCCTTTTCTCCACATACTCCCCAGCATTTATTGTTTGTAGATTTTTTTGATGATGGCCATTCGGACTGGTGTGAGGTGATAACCTCATCGTAGTTTTGATTTACAGTTCTCTAATGATTAGTGATGTTTAACATTCTTTCATGTGTTTGTTGGCAATCTGTATATCTTCTTTGAAGAAATGTCTATTTAGATCTTCTGCCATTTTTGGATTGGGTTGATGTTTTTTGTTATTGAGCTGCAGGAGCTGCTTGTAAATTTTGGAGATTAATCCTTTGTCAGTAGCTTCGTTGGCAAATATTTTTTCCCATTCTGAGGGTTGTCTTTTCGTCTTGTTTATGGTTTCCTTTGCTGCACAAAAGCTTTTAAGTTTCATTAGGTCAGTCCTATTTGTTTATTTTTGTTTTTATTTTCATTTCTCTAGGAGGTGGGTCAAAAAGGATCTTTCTGTGATTTACGTCATACAGCCTTCTGCCCATGTTTTCCTCTAAGAGTTTTATAGTGTGTGGCCTTACATTTAGGTCTTTAATCCATTTTGAGTTTGTTTTTGTGTATAGTGTTAGGGAGTGTTCTAATTTCATTCTTTTACATGTAGCTGTCCAGTTTTCCCAGCACCACTTACTGAAGAGGCTGTCTTTTCTCCACTGTATATTCTTGCCTCCTTTATCAAAATAAGGTGACCATATGTGTGTGGCTTTATCTCTGGGCTTTCTATCCTGTTCCATTGATCAATATTTCTGTTTATGTGCCAGTACCATACTGTCTTGATTACTGTAGCTTTGTAATATAGTCTGAAGTCTGGGAGCCTGATTCCTCCAGCTCCATTTTTCTTTCTCAAGATTGCTTTGGCTATTCAGTCTTTTGTGTTTCCATACAAATTTTGAAAATTTTTGTTCTAGTTCAGCGAAAAATGCCAGTGGTAGTTTGATAGGGATGGCACGGAATCTGTAGATTGCTTTGGGTAGTATAGTCATTTTCACAATGTTGATTCTTCCAATCCAAGAACATGGTATATCTCTCCATCTATTTGTATCATCTTTAATTTCTTTCATCAGTGTCTTATAGTTTTTTGCATAATGGTCTTTTGTCTCCTTAGGTAGGTTTATTCCTAGGTATTTTATTCTTTTTGTTGCAGTGGTAAATGGGAGTGTTCCCTTAATTTCTCTTTCAGATTTTTCATCATTAGTGCATAGGAATGCAAGAGATTTCTGTGCATTAATTTTGTATCCTGCTACTTTACCAAATTCATTATTTAGCTCGACTAGTTTTCTGGTAGCATCTTTAGGATTCTCTATGAATAGTATCATGTCATCAGCAAACAGTGACAGCTTTACTTCTTTTCCAATTCGGATTTCTTTTATTTCTTTTTTTCTCTGATTGCTGTGGCTAGAACTTCCAGAACTATGTTGAGTAATGGTGGTGAGAGTGGACAACCTTGTCTTGCTCCTGATCTTAGAGGAAATGGTTTCAGTTTTTCACCCTTGAGAGCAATGTTGGCTGTGGGTTTGTCATATATGGCCTTTATTGTGTTGAGGTAAGTTCCCTCTATGCCTACTTTTGGGAGAGTTTTTATCATAAATAGGTGTTGAATTTTGTTGAAAGCTTTTTCTGCATCTATTGAGATGATCATATGGTTTCTCTCCTTCAGTTTGTTAATATGTTTTATCACATTGATTGATTTGCGTATTTTGAAGAATCCTTGCATTCCTGGGATAAACCCCACTTGATCATGGTGTGTGATCCTTTAATGTGCTCTTGGATTCTGTTTGCTAGTATTTTGTTGAGGATTTTTGTATCTATGTTCATCACTGATATTTGCCTGTAGTTTACTTTCTTTGTGACATCTTTGTCTGGTTTTGGTATCAGGGTGATGGTGGCCTCGTAGAATGAGTTTGAGAGTGTTCCTCCCTCTGCTATATTTTGGAAGAGTTTTGTTAGCTCTTCTCTAAATGTTTGACAGAATTTGCCTGTGAAGCCATCTGGTCCTGGGCTTTTGTTTGTTGGAAGATTTTTAATCACAGTCTCAATTTCAGTGCTGTGATTGGTCTGTTTATATTTTCTGTTTTTTCCTGGTTCAGTCTCAGAAGGTTGTGCTTTTCTAAGAATTTGTCTATTTCTTCCAGGTTGTCCATTATACTGGCATATAGTTGCTTGTAATAATCTCTCATGATCCTTTGTATTTCTGCAGTGTCAGTTGTTACTTCTCCTTTTTCACTTCTGATCGTATTGATTTGAGTCTTCTCCCTTTTCTTCTTGATGAGACTGGCTAATGGTTTATCAATTTTGTTTATCTTCTCAAAGAATCAGCTTTTAGTTTTATTCATCTTTGCTACTGTTTCCTTCATTTCTTTTTCATTCATTTCTGATCTGGTCTTTATGATATCTTTTCTTCTGCTATCTTTGGGGTTTTTTTGTTCTTCTTTTTATAATTGCTTTAGGTATAAGGTTAGGTTGTTTATTTGAGATGTTTCTTGTTTCTTGAGGTAGGCTTGTATTGCTATAAACTTCCCTCTTAAAATGCTTTTCCTGCATCCCATAGGTTTTGGGTCATCATCTTTTCATTTGCCTTTTTTTCTAGGTATTTTTTGATTTCCTTTTTGATTTCTTCAGTGATCTCTTGGTTATTTAGTAGTGTATTGTTTAACCTCCTTGTGTTTGTATTTTTTACAGATCTTTTCCTGTAATTGATATCTAGTCTCACAGTGTTGTGTTTGGAAAAGATACTTGATACGATTTCAATTTTCTTAAATTTACCAAGGCTTGATTTGTGACCCAAGATATGATCTACCCTGGAGAATGTTCCATGAGCACTTGAGAAGAAAGTGTATTCTGTTGCTTTTGGATGGAATGTCCTACAAATATCCATGAAGTCCATCTGGCTTAATGTATTATTTAAAGCTTGTGTTTCCTTATTTATTTTCATTTTGGATGATCTGTCCATTGGTGAAAGTGGGGTGTTAAAGTCCCCTACTATGACTGTGTTACTGTCCATTTCCCCTCTTTTGGCTGCTAGCATTTGCCTTATGTATTGAGGTGCTCCTATATTGGGTGCCTAAATGTTTACAATTGTTATATCTTCTTCTTGGATTGATCCTTTCATCATTATGTAGTGTCCTTCTTTATCTCTTGGAATAGTTTTTATTTTAAAGTCTATTTTGTCTGCTATGAGAATTGCTACTCCAGCTTTCTTTTCGTTTCCATTTGCACGGATGACTTCCTTTTTTAAAAGGATTACTCTTGACCGCTATGTAGACAACCTTCAGTATGTGGGGAGGAGAGAGTTGGAGAGAAAAGTGAGAGGCTGATGGGAGCTTGCATTAGGGTATTTGCGGAAGTGTAAGGAAAGGAGGTCAGATTTTGAAAAAAGAACCAGTTTGTAGACAAAGAGCATGGAAAAGAAGAGTAGAGACTGAACTCAAGGCACTGAATGAATGGAGATGATGTGAGTTTTGAAGGAATACCAAAATGTCAGCTTTTCATCTGGCTACACGTAAGCCTGGACGTCCAGGTGAAATGCTGAGTGTGTAGTTGGGAATCATCAGCACGTGCGTGGTATTTAAAGTCATGGCATGAGGGCAACAGTGTAGACAGAAGAGGGAAGAGATCTGAGAGTGCATATCTGGGGCCCTCCAACACTGAAGGCATGAGAGGATGAAGAGCAGCCTGCAAAGGAGACTCAGTGGCATAGCCCGTGGGTTGGAAGAAAACCAGAATTTTCACCATCCAAGGCTGAATTACTACACTGGTGTCTTGCATTTCAGCCTCTTGACTTTTTCATTTTTATGATTTGTTGCTATTGGTTTCATCCATATAAAATATTAGAAATAATTTTTTCAATTATTTGTGTTCGAAGACTCCCATTGCAGAGAATAAAGGCATAAAATACCCACAACAGTGAAATCATTTTCTTGTTCTCCCCATTTTCTCCCTCATTCCCTAATGAAGACATGTACACACATGTGAACACAGATACAACTTAAAACATGGAGATTATTTAGAATTCAGTTATAAGGGAGAGTTGTGGGCTTCCCTGGTGGCGCAGTGGTTGAGAGTCCGCCTGCCGATGCAGGGGACGCGGGTTCGTGCCCCGGTCCGGGAAGATCCCACATGCCGCGGAGCGGCTGGGCCCGTGAGCCATGGCCGCTGAGCCTGCGCATCCAGAGCCTGTGCTCCGCAGCGGGAGAGGCCACAACAGTGAGAGGCCCGCGTACCGCAAAAAAAAAAAAAAAAGAGCTGTTCATAAGCATTTACATATTCACACATACACACACACTCAAGCACACACACACAAGCACACACAGGCACACACCCCCTCAGGGAGAATTTGTTAAACACTCCTTTCTGTTTCCAGCTTACTTTTCTTTGTACCTCCATTTGTAACAATTTTTGTCACTTCCTGTTGGGTTGTCCCATGACTCTGAAAGTTCCTCAAGAACAAGTCTGATTTATTTTTTTGTTCTGTTCAGTGCTTGAGCCCAGAAATTATGCTTATTAAATGATTGTTGAAATAAAATTTCAAGATTTCATCCAGTGGGTGGAAGAAACGCAACAGGAGATTTTGGTCAATAATAGGTGAGGGGATGGCATATTTCTTCCAGAGGAATCCATTAGATTGAAGCAGGAGCCCAGGCAGTAGCTAGGGTTTCAGGTTGAGGGAGTTGCAAGGGGTAGACATTTATCAGGGCTGCAGTGGGTTCAAGATAGTACTCGCCTTCCAGAGATGACTAGTGCACAGACCAGGGACTAGAGATCTGTGGTCTGAGCTCACATAGAGGAGGCTAGTGGGAGAAGCCTGGATTTGGGGGAACACAGAATTTTCCAGTGATTCTCCAAGCACCCTGTGCCCCAGGCTTAGGGAAATCAGGCTAAATATATGCATGGTTTACTGGTGGAAAGAGAGCTTCTAATCCCTTGCCAGTTGCGATGTTTTTGGAAAAGGGCCTTGTGATGCTGACTTGAGCCTGAAAGTCCTTGGTATCTGGAGCTGAGCCAAGTTGGGGCAAGCTAGGACGTATACCTGGAAGGCTCGGCATGTGGAAAAGACCATGACTGCACAACCAATAAAGCTATCAGAGTCAGAGAGACCTGCCAAACCAGAGATCTAATGTGATGCACCCACCATATGTAACCATGAGGACAGCAATTCATCTCAAAAGCACGGGCATATGGAGAGGAGCAAGGAGAAATTTATTTTAGGACTAGAAATACCGAAATGTTGTTCAGATAAATGCAGATGTTTTTAAAGAGTCAGGAAAGACAAAGGCTAAGAATAACAGTAATAATAACAGTAACAGGCAATTTCTGAGCCTTTAATAAATACCAAGCTCTGTCCTGAGCTTTTCATCTGCAGAGCAGTTTCAAAAAAGAAGCAAGGTATGAAACTTAGCCCTAAGAAATGAATTAGCATGTGGAGAAAGGAAAATCTGCCCATCATCAACATAAAACTAAATCAAATGGATATGAAGAGAGAGTGAAGACAGTGGGAGAGGAAAGAAGAGGATAAATATTAAATGAAACATCTCTACTCATCTCAGGTGGGGATGTTAAAAATGGAAGAATGGTTTATTGCCCTTGGTTTCAGCAAGCAAGAAGGGATTACTAACCAGACTCGAGGTTGGTTGCGTGAGATCATATGGACACGCGAATAGTATCATTACTCTCTGTAGTAACACACAGTCTCATATGGTGACTCTCTGGGGACCCTTCATCTGCTTATGGTAAGGGCCAAACATAAGTGCTCATTGTCTGGACTGCTTTTAAGATGAGAAATGACATAATTAGATATTTCTTTTGTCTTTCTTGGCAGATCTTAGCACAGAGCATATAGCACAAAATATATATCGATCACATTTCGTCATGGCCAGGTGACACTGTGGAAGGTGCCTAGTAAATCTAATTTGGATCCCCCAACTCTGTGACTCATCTGCAGTGAAGTCTGAGACAAATCATCTTGTCTGAGCCACATTCCCCATCTGTGAAATAGAAATGAGAGTGATAGCTGTGTGAAGCGCGTTTTTGAAGACGATCACATTTAATCCTTTTACTATCATTATCAGTATTTTGACTTTATAGGTGAGAAAACTGAAGTTCAGGGAGCTTAAGTGACTTGCCCCAAATCGCACAGCTAATTCTTGGGAGGTAGGATTCACTCCCAGGCAAACGTACTCCATTATACTTCATAGCTGAATTTTCAGGTCTAAGGTATAAAATATAATTTGGTAAAGCATCTAGCTCAGTGTCAGAAACATAGCAGGTCCTCTCTGCTATTGTTGTTTAATTAATTGGTGACGGAGGATCAAACAGACTTGCAAAGCTCTGGACAGAACAAAAGACACAATGTCTGGATCGTATTTCTCCGGCTCTTCTTTTCTGAGTCCACTACCATCTCTCGCTCTGCTCAGAAGAAAGGGCAGTCCTGGAGCCACGATTCAACAGCCCCGGTGTTCAGGAGGTAACAAGCCAACATGAAACAGAGGCGTTTTTGCTCCTTGAAGCCTGACTTCCATCACAGAAACAGGGGACCGCCTGATTCCTTCCCTTCGTCTCACATCACACCTCAGTCTGCCATTGATTGGATCTAGATGAAGCACCCTTTCTACAGAGCAGGATCAATTTAGCCAATTTATCTGATGTAGATGCTGCTGAGATCAGTTCCTTGAAGCCCAGGATTGGCAAAGGGCAAACGTCTTTATGTGACTTTGTATTTAATTAAACTGCTTCTGGTTCGATTAGTAAAATTCTTCCCCTAGTTGCCAGACTGGTGTGAGCAAAAAAGTGACCTCTGAAGTTGGACGGCCATGGTTAAATGTTGCCATCAGGCCAAAAGATTGCCTCCCGGGGAAGAGAAGATTTTTTTTTCCTTCAGTAGAAATGGATTTCAAATATAATTTACTGTTTCTACCTGGCGAAAGGACATTTCTCCGCATGAATCCACTGGACGCTTAGATGAGTGCCGTTTCTTTCCAGAAGGCCATGTTTCCAAATTAACTTGTTCAGATGTTAAGCAGAGAAGCAGCCGGGCTGCTAAGAAGAACAATTACTTTCCCTGGGTCGCCTACACGCTGGTTTGTTCACCTCTCTTTATGTTCCAAACCTTGGCTGGCTCTGGGATGGTGGTTCAATACTGTGAGGACGCTGAGTTTTTATTTCAGCCAAAGTGGTGAAATGAAAAATGAGAGCCTCGAGAGAATCTCATCGTGTGCCAGGTTTGTGCAACCTGTCTCTGGGGCCGCTGAGGCAGACACTGTATGCTTTGTGTGCACATGTGTGTGCAAACGTATGCACACACACACACAGAGACACATCTTGCTCAACATCAGTGTAGCCCCAGAGTCGTAATTGAAGGTGCCTTTGAATGAAAGACCATTTCAGCTGTGGTTGCAGCTCCCACCTGGCCAGCATTGCCAAGCGGGTCCCGCGGGAGGATTGGACAAGTCTACTCTTTCCATGGCCTTGAGGGAGGCAGCAGCCTCCCTTGTGGATCCTGAGCACAAGGTAGAGGCGGACAAGGACAGGGGTTGGTGGCGTGGCCCTCACACACCTGCCCCACACTGTCGCTGTCGCTGCTCCCAGCCCCAAAGTGCTGCCTGTTTACAGCACGCTGCTGATGCCAGTTCACTCTCAGGGGACACAGGACAAAGGCGCACGCTGGATCTTCACGTTTTCGAATGAGGATAATCAATCTTACTTCATGTAAAGACCGAAGCCAATGTCGGGGAAGAGCAATAAACCCTACCAGCTGCTCGGGGGCCTTGCAAGGCAAAGGGGAAGGGGGGCTGGGGGCTGGAGGCTTTTTTTTTCCTTCCCCAAATCTGTGGGAACAGATTCTATAGTAGATTACTACACAAAGAGAGAGACAGAGAGAGGAGAAAACATATTGGTGTAGAATGGAGTGGAATGATCTATTTTCTAAGGAAGACAACTTTCTTCTGAAAAAAAATCAAAATCAAAATCAAGCTATTTGTGCTTAATAAGCACATAAAGTTTTTCACAAACAAACAGGTCATCTATGAATACAGGCCCCCCATAACAGTCCCAGAGTCTGCAAGACCTCAGTGATGCAGCCAGGTAAGATCATTATGCTAAAGGAGAGTTTAACTGTGGCCAATATGTAGAGAGCATTTAAAATATGTTTTCTGAGAATTTGGGACAAAGGAATGGTGGCTGCTTCTGGTAGCATCATTTACTGTTTTTGACATCTTCCTTCATTTCTAATGTGTTTTCCTAAGACCATGGGGTCCAAGATATTAACAACAGATCTGTAATAAAATAAATAGCAGAAACATTATGTGAGATGAAGTCAAGTAGGTTTTTTTTAGTCCATGATCTTTCCAAGCCTTTCATATGTAGATGCACATGACAATCTCCAAGAGAGATGGTACCAGTGCTTTAAAAATGTATCTAACTACAGAAGGCTTTTCTTGATGAGGTCCTCACAGAACCAACATTGGGCAGAACGTGCTTTGGAACATGCTCATGTGAAGACAGTTTCCCCTGGAATTATTTCAAAAGGACACATCTCCAAGTCAGCCGTCACAATGCTTCAATATTTGAAGGTCATAAGATCCCTCTTCCAGTTTGGGATTCAGGGTAAGAAGTGGAGACAGTCTACAAGACTTGGGGAACTTCAAGGAGAGCCCTGTGAGTTCAAATCCATGCAATGGCAAGAGTGGGAAGCCTGCCCCACCTTGGGAGGGGATGGTCTTCATTACACGTGTTGAGTCTGAGACCCAGTGGAGTGGGACAGATGAAAACTGGCCGCACACTCCCGTGTGCCAGATGTCATGCTCAGCGCCTCACACAGGTTATCTAGTTTAGTCTTCCACATAACTCTGTGGGGATTGCTGCTGCAGTGGTACTGCTGAGGAAACCTAAAGTTAAGCACATTGTCCCACGGTGCAATTGTTTAATGAGTGGTGGAGCCAGGATTCAAACTCCGACAGTGTGTCCACAACAAAATGAGGCAATCTGACTTTTAGCCGCTAGGCTATGTTGACATAGCTGGATATCCTGCCTCATCCAAGTTACAGTTTACTTGAGTCAGGCTTTTATTCTCCCCTGGAGATGGAAATCCTCTGGGGTATTAAGACTAGTGTGGTAGGAGTCTAACTGCCTTTGGGAGGACATGGGCTGGGATTCAGCAAGGGTTTGGGGTACTTGACTGTCTAGTGGTTACACAGCAAGGGATCTTATAATTAAATGTTTGTAGTTGCCTTAAGGGCTCTTCTTTGAGGATTCATCCTGTACCTTGCAGTGATAAACTTGAGTCCTACTACTGATTATTCTTTGCGTTGTCTGGGGAAAAATTGTTTTTGAGAACAATTTAGTCTATCCCACTTTAAGTCCTTCCCACTGACTTCTAGAAAATCTGGACACTTTTATAGGAAAAGAGGGATGGGAATGCAGGAGCCCTGGACAGTTTTACTCATAAGAATTCTGCACATTTCTCTATGGTTACAGGAATTAGTCCATTCTACTTCGTTGTAGCATCTCAGGAATTTTTTATATCAAGCCAGATTCTAGGAAGGACCAAAGATTGCATTTTAATTTAATGCTCTCTCGCTATTTTTTCTCGCTGAATTAACTGTACTAAGTGAACCCCAGTGCTCACTGCTAGTCACCCTGGGCAAACTTTGGCATCTGATACATGTCAAACCCTACGGGGCGAGCACCCCAGTGAGCAGTGCCCTGTTATTTCACGTCAGGTGGCCTCGTCCCAGAGAAACTTGTCTGGATTAGCCAACGTATTCTGTTATACAGGATAGGTGGTCTCAGAGTCTTTCAGCCAATTAGTCCGTTGATCAACAGTACTTCTTAAGCGAAACTGTCAGAACAAGACATTGTAAGCATGTCTAAACTAAAAGGCAAGGTCCCTGCCTTCAAAGAGTTGGGAAGCTCTGGGTAGGGAGAAGATGCGGGGGGACACACATACACACAGTGTCTCATAGGATGCAAACGGAGGGCTCCATGAATATAGCACGTAGACAAATGGGAGAGTAAAAAGAAAAGTGTGAACATGAACATGGAGAGGGGATTAAAACAGTATTTGTTGCAGAAAGCAGATGACTTGTTAAATAAAAGGTTGGGGAGTGGGGAGAACCGAGGCAGGCTCGGTCTCAGCTGGCTTGATTCAAGTAAAACCAGTGGTTCTGGGAGGAGTCTGTAGCTTCACGCCAGCTCTGAGCTGGTTGTGAGGATATTGAATCCCAAGCCCATTAGTGACAAGACTGAAGCTTCTTGAAGGCAGGAAAAATGTCTGACTCACCAGTTTATCCTCAGCATCCAATACATAGCACATCTGGTGTATGGCAGGCACTCAGTGAATTTTTGACGAAGGACTAAATTAATCCCTGTGTCATCCCTAGCGTCAGCCCAGGAACCCCAGCATGTACCACCAGAGCTTAAGTAGTAGTAGTGTGACTGATGGAGAAGAGTTGAGGTGAAATAGGAGGTAGGAGGAGAGAAGTTGGTCCATAAAGCAATCACATCGGCCCACTTTTGGTCTGTATGTACATTTTTTCTTAAAAGCCTAATATTAGTAGTTTTATTCCTCACCTGCTCACAAGCAGATGCAACATCCTTCTTCAAAGGAGGCATCTGTATCATTTTGACTCCCTAGCAAATAGTCTTAATACATTCTCCAGAAATAATATATTGATATGCGAGCAATCTGAGTGTTGCACTGGGTGCTCTGGGGGAGGGAGAAGCCACCAGATGAGGAAGAGTGGCTCCAGCGTGCCCCCCAGTTTCCCTGCCTAGCCCACTATCCTTGCTTGTGAAATCAGCTCACCATTTCTGTTGAATCATGAGTGATCTGAACAGCCTTTGTTATTCGCGCCCTTGTGGTTCATCTAGAAGGTATAGCTGAGGGCCCAAAACAACATTTGTAATCGGCTTTCCTATGGCTTGAGGTCCCATGCCCACTGGACATGCTTGCCACCTATCTCCAAACCCATCCATTCAAATGCAGTTCCCCACTCAGCACTGTGGTTTGGCCAGAGGACTGGAGCAAAGAGATACTTCTGGCAAAAAATAATTTAGGAGGTCATTGTCCAAATATGATTTTAAGGGCCCTGAACTAAGGCAGGGACAGTGAGAACAAAGAAGAGAGACTGTTGTATTCAGATTTCTAAGTCCAGGCAAATTTTTATAGTAGAATAGAGGGCTTATATGGATTGGGGGCGGGGAGAGGGAGAGAGAGAGAGAGAGAAAGAGGTGATGAAGTTTTCAGCTTTGGGCACCAGTTCGCTAACAGGACACAGGAGCAGGCATTTTTTTTCAGAGTAGTGGTGTTGGGAATGATGAGTTCTTTTCCAGACGTGTGAAATTTAAAGTATAGCCAAAAGCCAGTAGGCAGTGGCAAATATATAATCATAGATTCAACTTATTTTTTTAAATGGAAGGTTATTTTTAGCTAAGCAAAGAGTATGTCAAAGATCATTTTCTGTCTTTGTTTCATCTGGGCATATCGTTATTGTCATCTGGAAAAAAAGTTGATTTCCCCCTTGTTTTCCCTTGTAAAAGTAATCTATCCTCAGCAAAGAAAATTTGGAAAGTATAAATAAATTGCAGAGAAAGAAAGAAAACATTCACCATCCTATACCCGAATAATTTGCGATTATTATTTTGGTCTATTTTCTCCTATTCAACATTCTAACTTAAGAATTTTCTATGTTATTGCAAACTCCTACATAATATTTAATGATTACTTAATGTTTTATTGAATAGATGAAAAGTGCCAGGTTTACTTAATCATTATCTTTTTGTCAGATATTCAAATGCCTTCTCTCATTCACCATTATAAAGAATGCTATAATATACAACTTTAGTCATAGGCTTTTTCTGTAACTCATATTATTTCCTTGGTTTATATTCCCAGAAGAATAACTAGATGAAAGAATAAAAGGAACTTTTAGACTCCTGCTACGTATCACCAAAATAGTTTCCCCAAAGTAGGGTTGAATCAGTTTCTATCCTCACCCAAAATAGAACAGTACTCTTTCACAGCACACTCACCAGCATCCACTAGGACCTTAAAAAAAAAAAACTTTACAATTTAATGGGTAAAAGTTATATTTTTTCAGTTAATTTTCTGACTACTAATTAGGCTGAAACATTTTTCATGTGTTTTGCATTTCTGCATGTAATTTCTGATAGAATTTAAAACTAGGATGGATTCTGTCACCCAGCTGTAGCGAGCTGCCTCCTGTTATAAACATCCCTCTAGGCTGGCTGATCGTGATACTAATGGGTAGATACCTGGATTGCCTACAAGGCGCTGGGTTTTTTGTTTGCTTGTTTTTAAATTTTACTTCTTGTTGAAGTAAAATATTCCCACAGAAAAATGCACATCTAATTACATAGCTTGATGAATTCTCGCAAACTAAATCCAGCTGAATAACCAGCACACACGTTAAGAAACAGAACATTCCAGCACTTCAGAAACCCCTCCCCCAATTTGTCACTTCCCTCCACAAGGGTAGCTACCATCTTGATATCTGTCAGCAGCAATTAGTTTGGTCTATTTTGGACTTTTTATATAAATGGAATCATGTAGCATGACCTCGTGTGTCTGGCTTCTTTTATCAACATTATTTTTCTGAGATTCATCCACATTCTCATATGTCTTTGTAGATTGTTCATTCTCACTGTTGTATAGTGTTCCGTCGTGTGAATATACCACAATTTACTTACTGTTGTTGATGGAGATCTAGGCAATTTCCAATGTTTTCCTATTATGAGTAGGGATGCTATGAAATATTCTAGTACTTGTATTTTGGTGGACATATGTTTTAATTTCTATTAGGCATACACCTAGGAGTGGAAATGTTGGGTCATGGAATATGCTTATTTTCAGACATCATAGATGCTCCCAAAAAGTTTTCCAAAATTTGTATCAATTTATCCTCCTGCCATTAGGGCATGAGAGTTTTAGCTGTTCCATGTAATTGTCAATACTTGTATTTTTTGTCTTTTTCATGTTAATCATTCTAGTGAGTGATAGTTTTAATTTGAATTTCCCTGATGACAAATGATTTGAGCACTTTTTCGTAAGTTTATTGGCCATTCAAATATCCTCCTTTGTGAAGTATTTGTTTAAGTTTTTTAAAATTACTTTTCTATTATAAAGTCTTCCTTTTCCTTACGGATGTATAGATGTTCTTTATGTATTTAGGATATGAGTTCTTTGTTGGATGTATGCATTGAAAATATCTTCTCCCACTCTGTAGGTTTCCTTTTAGCTCTTTTACCTGTGTCTTTTGAGGAACACAAAATTATAATTATAGCATAGTTTGATCTAACAGATGTTTTTCTTTTATAGTTTTTCCTTATATGTTATTTATTTATGTGTTTGTTTGTTTATTTATTTTTGGCTGTGTTCAGTCTTCGTTGCTGCGAGCGGGATTGCTCTAGTTGTGGCAAGCGGGGACTACTCTTCGTTGCAGTGTGCAGGCTTCTCATTGTGGTGGCTTCTGTTGTTGCAGAGCATGGGCTCTAGGCGCATGGACTTCAGTAGTTGTGGCACATGGGCTTAGCTGCTCCACGGCATGTGGGATCTTCCTGGACCAGGGCTTGAACCCGTGTCCCCTGCATTGGCAGGCAGATTCTTAACCACTGCACCACCAGGGAAGGCCCTTAGGTTTTTAAAAAATATTTGCTGTGCCCAAGTCAAGAAGGTGTTTTTCTGCAGTTTCTCTTGAAATGCTTTATTGTTTTATTTTTCACAATTAAATCTGCAATCCATCTGGAATTTAATTTTATATACAGTGTAAGGTAGGAGTTAAGATATGTTTTTTTTCTATAGTGATATTCAATTGACAGAGTACTATTTATTGAAAAAAACAGTCATTCTCTCCCTACCTAGCTAATGTGCCATGGTAACCTTTTCTTGGCTCTTCTTTGACTTCTGCATTTCCATATAAATTTTAAGATAACTTGTTTTATTGTTTTGTTTGTTTTTGTTTCTTCTTTCTGGCTTTATTGAAGTATAGTTGAAAAATGAAAATTATATACATATATATTTATATATAAATTATATATATATTTAGAGAATACAACATGATGGTTTAATGTATGCATGCATTGTGAAATGATGATCACAGTCAAGTTAATTAACACTTCCGTCACCTCATAGAGTTCACCATTTTGGGTGCGTGGCTGAGAACACTTACGATTTACTCTCTTAAGTTTCAAATATACAATACAGTATTATTAACTATAGTCACCATACTATACATTAGACCCCCAGAACTTATTCATCTTAAAACTTCGTACCCTTTGACCAACATCTCCCCATTTCCCCCATGCCCAGCCGCATACCCCCGGCCCCTGGCAACCACTGTTGTACTCTCTAGTTCTATGAGCTCAGCTTATTTGGTTCCACATTTAAGTGAAATCATACATTATTTTTCTTTTCTTTCTTTCTTTTTTTTTTTTTTTGCTCCCAACCAGCAACTGTTTATTAAGTATCTGCTCTGCAGTCTGCTCTTAGAAATTTGCCATGTGCTATAGAGGAAGACACAGACAGCAGCAGCCGCAGAAGGAGGAGGAGTAGTCGTGCAACATTTATAGAACTTTTATTATGTGCCAGGCATCATGTTAAGCACTTTTCCTTCCTACCTTACTTAGTGTTCTCCACAACCCTAAACAGATGATTTTTTTCCCCTCCCTTTTTTTAACATACGAAGAAACTAAGACTTTAGAATAGTTAGAACAGTTAGAAAGCTTGTCCAGGCTTTCTACATAACATATGTAATTAGTGGCAAAGGTGGGATTTGAATACGGGTCTGATGCAAATCTATCCCCTTAATCATTACTCTGGACCATAGAATCTAAAACCCTCCTCACACTTACAATCTAATTGACCCATACATTATTTTTCTTTCTGTGTCTGGCTTATTTCACTTATCATAAGATCCTCTAGTTTCATCCATATTATCTCAAATGGCAGGATTTCCTCCTTTTTATGGCTGAATAATATTCTATTATATATACATATCTCACATTTTCTTTACCCTTTCATCTGTCAGTTGAATCTTAGTTTGTTTCTGTATCTTGGCTATTGTGAATAATGCAGCAATGAACATGGGGGTGCAGATATCTCTTCCAGGTACTGACTTCATTTTTTTGGATATGTACCCAGAGTGGGATTGCTGGATCATATGGTAGTTCAATTTTTAATTTCTTGAACCTCCATACTTTTTCCATAATGGCTACAATATTTTTTATAATTATTTTTCCAACAGTGAACAAGGGTTGCCTTTTCTCCACATGCTTGCCAACTCTTATTATCTCTTGTGTTTCTGATAAAAGCTGTCCTAACAGGTATGAGGTGATATCTCATTGTGGTTTTGATTTGCATTTCCCTGATGATTAGTGATGTTGTGCACCGTTTCATATACCTGTTGGCCATTTGTATGTCTTCTTTGGAAAAGTGTCTGTACATGTCCTTTGCCCAGCTTTAAATTGGGTTATTTGGTTTTTTTTCCTATTGACTTATATGAGTTCCTTATATATTTTAGAATTAACCCCTTATTGTATGTATGTTTGCAAATATTTTTTTCCCATTTTGTCAGTTTCTTTTGCATTTTTTTGATTATTTCCTTTCTAAAGGTATCCAAATTTTCTCTGTTTGTAGGTGACATGTTATTATATAAAACCCTATATTTAATAAGGTTTATAAAGCCCTAAAGATGCCACCAACAAACTGTTAGAAATAATAAGTGATTTCAGTGAAGTTGCAGGATACAAAATCAATATACAAAAATAAGTTGTGTTTTTATACACTAACAATGAGCTCTCTGAAAAAGAAATTAAGAAAAAATTTACAGTAGCATAACAAAGAATAAAATAGTTGAGAATAAATTTAACCAAGGAGGTAAAATATCTGTACACTGGAAACTATAAGGTATTGATGAAAGTTATTAAAGAAGACACAAATAAATGGAAATAAAGCTTGTTTTTATGGATTGGAAGAATTAATATTATTAAAATCTACATAATACTCAAAGTTATGTACAGATTCAGTGCAGTCCCTATCAAAATTCCAGTGGCATTTTTCACAGAGATAGAAAAAATAATCCTAAGACTTGTATGAAACCACAGAAGACCCCAAATAGCCAAAGCAATCTTGAGAAAGAAGAAGAAAGCTGGAGACAGCACACATCCTGACTTCAGACTATATTACAAAGCTATAGTGATCAAAAGAGTATGGTACTGGCATAAAAACAGACACATAGACCAATGGAACAGAATAGAGAGCCCAGAAATAAATGTACACAATATGCCGTTAACTAATCTTTGACAAGGTCACCAAGGATACACATGGGGAAAGGGTAGTCTCTTCAATAAATGGTGTCGGGAAAATGGGATATTCACATGCAAAATAATTAAACTAGATACTTATCTTACACCATTCACAAAAATTAACTCAAAATGTATTAAAGACTTAATTGTAAGATCTGAAACTGTAAAACTCCTAGAAAAAACCATAGGGGAAAATCTCCTTGATAGTGGTCTGGGAATTGACTTTTTCGGATGTGACACCAAAAGCACAGGCAATGAAAGCAAAAATAAACAAGTGGGTCTACACCTTGTCTCAGTCACCTCAGGCTCTCTAACAGATTACCATAGATGGGATAGCTTAAACAACGGGAAATTATTTCTCACAGTTCTGGAGGCTGGGACAGCTAAGATCAAGGGGCCGCTGATCAGGTGTCTGATAAGGGCCTTCTTCCTCATTTGCAGGCAGCCTTCTCGTTGCATTCTCACATGGCACAGAGAGAGAGAGGGAGAGAGGGAGAGAGACAGAAACAGAGAGAGAGATAGAAAGAGACAGAGAGAGAGAGACATCTTGTGTCTCTTCTTATAAGGGCACTAATCCCATTCATGAGGGCTCCATCCACATGACCTAAGGCCCTAAGTCCTAATACCTTTACAGCAGTGGGGGTTAAGATTTCAACATATGAATTTTGGGGAACACAAACATTCAATCCATAGCACTGCTAGAATTTATATTGAGACTGCAGTAGGTATATAGATTAATTTATGGGGACCTGATATGTTCACAGTATTGGGCCAATTCATGAACATCGTATATCTCTACCTTTATTTAAATCTCTTTTCACTTCTCTCAGTAATATTGTCTTAGCTTTAGTATAAGAGTCTTAAACATCTTTCATTATATTTTTGTATGTATCTGATTATTTTGGTGCTATTGTAAATTATTTTAAATTTTATTTTCTACTTTTTGTTGCTTACTAGCCACAAAATACATTTTTTGTGTTGTATATTGACCTTCCTTCTATCCAGCAACCTTGCTACCTTTATTTGTCAATTCTAAAAGTTTGTAGATTCTTTTGGATATTCTAGGTCCACAGTCATGTAATTTGTCAACAATGCCAGTTTTATCCATTCCTTTTCAATCCTTATGCTTTTAACTTTTTTGTTTGTTTGTTTTGTTGCATTTGCTAGAACAGCCAGTATAGTGTTGAATAGAAATGGTGAAAGTGGGCATTCCTGATCTTAGGGGAAAGTTTTCAATATTTGTCATTGAGTATACGGTTCCTGTGAATTTTTAAAATACATATTTGAGTTGGCTTTCTGTTGCTGCATAACAAATTACCAAAATTCAGCAACTTAAAACAACAGAGATTTATTATCTCACAGATTTGTAGATCAGAAGTATGGGCAGAGTTCAACTAGATCTCAATTCAGGGTCTCACAAGGCAGAAATCAAGGTGTTAGCTGGGGCTGAGTTTGTATCTGGAGTTTTTCTGGAGTTTTGGGTCCTCTTCTAACATCATTTATTGGCTGAATTCAGTTCTTTGTGGTTGTAAGATTGAGGTCCCTTTTGTTTTCTGTATTTTCCCTGGCTGTCAGCTGGGGGGTTCTCTAAGTTCCTAGTGGCCACACTCGAGCTGTGGTTATTTGGCCTTTTCCATCTTCAAAGCTAGCAATGGAGATTCTCTGACTTCAGGGAGATGCCAGTCCCTTTTAATGGCTCACCAGATTAGGTCAGGCCCACTTGGATAATCTGCCTTTTGATTAACTGAACATCAGCTGTAGGAGTGATAGCCCATCATATTTACAGGTTCTGCTCACAGTCAAGGAGAGGGAATTATACACAGAATACACACCATTAGGCAGAAATCTTGGGAATCATCTTAGACTTCTGCCTACCACAATATTCCTTATAATTAATAAATCTATAATAGTTTGCCAAGAGTTATTTTCATGAATGGCTGTTAAATCTTATCAAATATTTTTTCTGCATCTATTAAGATGCTAATAATTTTTACTTCTTTTATGCATGAATTATACTGATTGGTATTTTCAAACTCACTTGATTATGATGCTACTCTTAAAGCTAGTTAGATCCAATTTGCTAATGGATTAGCAAATTAGCAAATTAACCGTATGAAAAGGCTAATATTTGACAATATTTGACCTAAAAATGACAAATGTATATGGCTCAACCTAATATTATTTATGTTTTATATCTTTTTAAGTGAAATCTATTAATCTGTAATTTTTCTTTCTTAAAATATTCTTGTCAGGCTATAGAATTGAGGTTATTCTGACCGCCTAAAGTGTTAGGAAGTATGCTGCCTTTTTCTATTCTCTGGAAGAGTTTGTGCAAGATTGGTATTATTTCATTCTTAAATGTCTGAATTAATTCATTGTCCACCGGTATTAACCACTTTGAAAGATACTCTCCCTTCAGATGATCTAACTGATACAGATGAAGTCTACGTATACAGGTTAAGACTTCTAGGCTGTATCTATGATAATTTCCAGAGCAAAATGGTGATGATGAAAAACAATAATGGGTCAGTGCAGTAGAGAAAAATTCAAATATAATCAGGTATTGGTCCAACAATATTCTGACTATGCCAGTATTTTACATTAGAAATAGGTGCTCTGATATTGGTGATCCCTCAGGAAATCTGCTGTGAAGAAACAAAAGTTATGAGTCACTTTGACTCCATCCTATCTCCCAGCTTCTTTGATTCATAGCAGGCACCAGCTGGGCTGCCTTTCAGGTGTGTGTCCTTGGGCAAGGCCAGTGAATCTGTCTTGCTGTGCCTCAGCTTCAAAAAAGGAATAATAAAATAATGTGCATCATAGAATTATGAGGATTCATTTAGATTATGGATTAACCTAAATTAGCACTATGGCTAGCCCACAATAAACATTCAATAAAAGCTAACTTTACATATGTTTATCTAGTCACTTTGTTTTAGAAGCACTTTGGTTTTTGGGAACATGTATTCTTAGCAGAAGTAACAAATTTGTGGGTGATATTTATGAGGTGTTATGGCAACTATGTCACTTTCTTGCATTTAACTGTGTCTTTATTTGCTCATTTGACTGTAAGATTCTTGAAGGAGGGGATATTTTCTCATTCATATTTATATATCCATCTGACATAGAACAGGTGTTCAGTAATCTCTACTAAATGTTTAAATGAAAAAAACCCCAAAGTAGCAGTGACAGAAATTTATTAAATTATGACATTAAATTTTAGGAGTGTGTGGGCTTCCCTGGTGGCACAGTGGTTGAGAGTCCGCCTGCCGATGCAGGGGACACGGGTTCGTGCCCCGGTCCAGGAAGATCCCACATGCCGCGGAGTGGCTGGGCCCGTGAGCCATGGCCGCCGAGCCTGCGCGTCCGGAGCCTGTTGCTCCGCAACGGGAGAGGCCACGACAGTGAGCGGCCCGCGTACTGCCAAAAAAAAGAAAAAAATTTTAGGAGTGTGTAATTCCTGAAAACCTTGGTTTAACAATTCATGCCCCAAGATTTCCTTTTATAAATTCCTTAGAATTGGGATAAATTGACATTTTTAATATAGGTGCAAAAAGAAGCCATTCTATAAGGAAAGCTACCTTATAAAAGTAGTGAGCAATATTTTATTTATGAGAGACAACATATCCATACCCAGATTTATTCATTTCACCCTTAAAAATCCTTCTTCACTAAAGGACCCTGGACAACAAAAAGTAAATAAAAAATAAAATCTTAATTTCAACACGTGATTGCTTCTTGGATATTTTCGGAAGGCAGAGGGACATACCTCTGTTTTATATACTAAAAAATATTCATGACTTATCTGAAATTCCAACCTAGCTGGTCGTCCTGGATTTTTGTCTTCTACAGCAACTCTAAATACATCATTTTCGTGGCGGAATCTCTTGAGCCAATCTATGTCATACAGTGTGCTGTGGGAGCACAGTTTAAGAATCACTGGTTTTTTGGTCCCAAATTAGAATGAAAATACTAATTGTTCTACTTACAGAGAACTAATTCTAAGCAAAGGTTTTCTTTTGAAAATCAGGAGGATGCAATTTAAGCCTAATCTTTGAACGTGGTTTTGCTTCAATTGGACCTCAAAATGGAATTTTGGAGACAAGTAAACTTTTGGGTAGCAAGCAGTTAGGTACTGGGGCTCCCTCACTCACTCTGAAGGAAACTTGCCTTTCAGGATAAATGAGAACAGAGGGTTATACACCAACTACTCTCAGTGCCCAGCTTTGCAGTCTTAATGTAAATCTCTATTAGGATATGCTATGGTATACAAATTCCTTCTTGAGCGATAATGGACCAATGAACAATAATTTTCTGACTACACAGACATCTCGGAAAGCTTGTTCTGAAGTTTCCCTAGCCCTGATTTTTAACCAAGTGCAAGATACAGCATGATTTTTTTTTTTAATAACACAACTTATCTGTGTTTAGTTTCCCTACATGGAAAGTAAAGCTATCAGTTACTCCCACGTCCGTAACAGAGATAATGATAGAAATACTGACATAATATAAAACTAATAACAGTTTATTTCTTGGTTGTTCCAAGATATTTCACTTTATTAAAATGGACACTATTATTTATATCTGCTAACACAATCCCTGTAGCTAGAATGAGCCTCATTTAGCATCTTCTCAGTTCATGGTCTGTGGACCCAGAGAACAAGATGCAGGGCTAAAGGCAGAAGTAAAAAATGAACAAGGCCTAGGGCTAAAGGATGGTGTAGGTCTAACCATCAAAAGAAAAGGAACCCTTTTTATTCACACTCTTCAAAAAGGCTCTAATATTTCAAACAAGGATGGTAAATTAAGAAATAATTTCGGGAACAAAAAGCACTGAACTGTAAATAAAGTGGAATTTGCAGAGAATTTCCAACTAGGTATTCTTGTTATTACAGTATGAGCCAAACAAGACCATAACAAATGAAGGTTATAAACTAGACCTTTTAGAACGTAATTAGAACTAGGGGAGTGACTTCAAGTGAAACATATTTTGGTCCTAGTGTGGTAACTCTGAGGTCACACTCAAGAGCTTGACTCTTGATATAGGCATACGGTGATAATTACAGTTACAGCCTTTATTAATTAGGAAGACCCTTAAGTGCAAGAATCTAAAATAACCCAAAATACTTCAATAAAATTTGTTTTAAATAATCTAAAATAGTTGGACTTTTAGCAAACCCACATGTAAACTTAATCCTGCCCCTGCTATACCTCAGTGGGGATCGAATTCCACTAACCTACATTGTTTGCTTTTATTGAATGAAGCAAATTCATTTTTCAGTCAGTCTGTTGTCCTCATTAATAAATACACAGAAAAAGATATGATTCTACTATCCACACCAGTCCTCTTTAAGTTAAACGTCCCTCTTTCGTATGGCTAACTAAAACAGGGAGGGGATGCTACTGACATTTATTTCTGCCATTGTTCTCCCCCGACCCCCAACCCCTCGAGCTTTGTCCTATGGCTTTTACTTTGTGAAAAGTTAAACCACAAAGTCGGTCAGGCTATTTTGATTGCTGGTCCATGTGCCTTGTGTAAACAGATTTTCTCTGCAATGCTTTCCCCCATTTTGCTGGACATTTTGTTCTTTCTGGTAACGACTGAACAAGGTTTTACAAAGCCAAGATAGAAAAGGGGGCCAGGGACCTAAGCAAGATGAAATGTTCTGTACCAACACTCCAAGTGAACACCAGCTTTGCACATATGTGTCTCTACAGAGTACACTCTGTGTAGTAGTTACTGCTGTGCAACGCAGAGAAGGAGGGGACCAGTGGCGAAATCCAGTGGGTTGCATTCAATTCCGAAACACAAAGACAACTGACAAGGAAAAAAGAGAGGGAGAGAAAGTTTCATTAGAGAGAACCTAAGGAAAAAAAAAAAAAAACCTCTGCATTGCCCCTGGGTCATAGCCATGGATTTCTATATAGAAAATGGTTCATTCATTGCAAAGACCCAAACTTTAATTTGGCATAATGCTAGTTCTTCATTTTACAAAGTGTCTTTCATCATATTGACCTGAAGGTTCTTATTAAGCATCTAAATTAGAAAATAATTGTTCAGAAAAATGAAAGCTAGACTCTGCCATAAGGGGAAAAGAAGCAGACCAAATTGTTTTTCTCCTTTGAAACTTCATTTTGACCACAGCACAGGGAAACACATTAATGCTTGCTTTTCTGCATCTTTTATGGGCCTCCTTAGAAACCACTAGTAAGGCTTAATTTATATAAAAAGTGTGCAAATTCATCCTGCGCTGCACTAGATGAGGGCATCTTTTGCATCCTTGGGGCCCTCTGAAGGATGCCCCATGAGAACTGGGACGCTTTGCTTGCTACTTTATCTATTGATCTATGGATATCACATCTACATGCCTGAATGGCATTGTGGCTGAAAAGGTCTGGGTGCTTTCTGTTTATCTGGCAAAATGAAAGAGCTTTCTACTCTCCTACCTGGGGTCAAATGAAGCACAGCTTCTCCCTGTAGCTCATGGGTTATGCAAACCACATTAGTAGACATTTTTGGAAAAAATGCCTTAGCCTTATAATGTGAACAAAGACATAAGGAAGAACATTATGATCTCTCTCATAAACATTTAAGGATGTTTTCAAGATGTTGTCAACTTGTACAAAGAGGCATTTTTTTCCTTGAAAAGCACAATTTACACAAGGTACATTTCTGAAATAGTATCTGAGACATTGGTCCTGCCTCTGTATGCTCACTTATGTTGGTCTGTACTTCCTTAACATAAAAAACCTTATAAATAACTTTTATTATGTTTCAATTCCATATGCAGTACGCAAAGACAAAAAAAATCGGCAGAAAACACAAAGAAACACATAAAAATAATCCCACCACCCGAAATTACCATTATTAGTATTTTAATGTATGACTTTCCAGACTTTTTTCTCTTTCTGTATATTCACATATAGTGACCCACACAAACTGCATTTACATCTTTTAAATCAAGAGGTCACCATACTTCACATACTCTTTTGTAACCTGTTTTCTTGTTCTCCAACCACATATCATAAATGTCTTAAAATGTTAACAAACAATTCCATAACATCTTTTAATGACTGCAAACTATTTCATTATGTAGTTTACCAGTTTAATCAACCAATCTACCTTTTGTTGCATATTTTCTACTTTTGTACAATTATATACAATGTTGCAATAAATATATTTGTGCTTACACTATTTTTTCCTTTAAGATAAATTCTTAGAAATGGAATTCTTAGGTCAGAGGTTGTGGACATTTTAAATATATAATGCCAAATTGTCCTTCAGATGGGATGCACCAGTTTAATCTCCTACCAATAATGTATAAGAGTGCCTGATTCACGATACCCGTGGCACTGCTGGTTATTATTCTATTTTTATATTGGTCAATTTCATATACAAAAAAAATAACTTTAGCCCATCCTCTTCAAAACAACAGAGGTGATCCTGGACCATAACATCTCTGTTAACGGCCATGATCACCTCCCTCTTTCCTCATAAGGCCTCTTTGAAATTGACAAAGATCCATAACTTACTGAATTGGAACTAGAAAACTCAGACCTCTAAGAATTACCTTTTTAAAGTAAAAATAAAAATCATTTTAAATGTGTGAAAGATGATAACCATAATTAGAAATAACAGAGTTTAATTCTAACTTTTTGGGAATGTTTAGAAAAGTGCAGTGTGGAAGTGCCTCCTCTGGCTGTCTAATACTCAATACTAACCCTCATAGCATCCTGATTGATTTTCTGGATAATCCCCCATTGTGTGTGGGTCCTAGGAGGAGATACTACCCACTCCCACTACTGGACCTGAAGAGAACACAGCTGCGTGACCCGAGGAGCAGGTCATATCACCACCCTTGGCCAATCAGATATGCCTTTCTAGGATTTTGAATCTTGAGGAAAGGACACAGTATGGAGGTGTCAATCATACATCTTAAGCAGCAGAAGTGTACTTCTAACAGCTGTGCCTCCAAGAGTCCCTATAGTTCTTGCTCATTCTAAGACTGTTCCTCCTAAGCAGTGTCCGTATCCTTCTAAAGTATTCCCTTCTGCTTAAGTTGTCCAAGTCCGTTTCTGTTGCCTACAACCAAGAACTCTGACTACTAGAAATGGAACGTGATTTATTTTAAGTTGTGGATGCTCAGTAATTTTCCTCCACACCTCAAAATTATATCACCCCCTGTAAAAGCTTCTTTTTAGCATCACAAGGAACGTATGTTAAAGCTCAACTCTCAAATGTAATACTGATACCTGTGGAAGACTTTCCTCATTGCCTTGTGTGACGAAAGCTGATACCAACATCTACTTTGCCTGGCCCATTGCAAAATCAAAAACTTGTACTCTCTACCTCTCTGGTATCTCATTTTTCATTAAGGGACTTACCTTATTTACTGCAAATATGAAAAATAGAAAAATACCATGGGACTTTCCTCAAGCTTGCTAAGGTGACTACAAAGAGACATAAATCTCTGGAGAGATAAAAGACTTGGTAATCAGAGCCAAGATTACCCACAAATGTACTCTTTTAGCTTTTTTTCTCTTCTTCTCTTCCTCTGGTTTGTTTTTTCTATTAACAGGATGAAGCCAAAGTAACTTACTGGAAAGCACTCAAGCCAAGCTCCCAAAACACATGTGCTGTACTCTTTAGCCAGGAGTCCCCCAGCTAATATGTGTTGCCCAAGTTTATATATAATCTTTCTGCCCAGAAGATAATAATAATGATGAACATAACAGCAATTAAGTTACTAAGCAGTTATTAAGCACGTAACTGTGAAGAATTGTGGTGTATGCTATCTTCGTATTAGCTCATTTGATCTTCACAATAACCCTGTGATAATAATAATAATGATGATTAGTAGTAGTAATATTCTTATTATTATACTATTTTTATTCTCCCCATTTTACAGACAGGAAAGCTGAGACGAGGTATAAAACCTAGCTCAATATTACAAGTAGTAAATGGCAGTGCTGAGAGTCATACCTAGACAGTCTGACGCTTAACAAGTATTTGTTTTATTTGTGTCTCAGAGGCTGCGATTATGTCGAAATTACTCCAAACATTTCAGTCATTTCATCTGATGAATTCTTTTTTTTTTTTTTTTTTTTTTTTTTTGCGGTACGCGGGCCTCTCACTGCTGTGGCCTCTCCCATGGCGGAGCACAGGCTCCAGACGCGCAGGCTCAGCGGCCATGGCTCACGGGCCCAGCTGCTCCGCGGCATGTGGGATCCTCCCGGACCGGGGCACGAACCCGCGTCCCCTGCATCAGCAGACAGACTCTCAACCACTGCGCCACCAGGGAAGCCCCTGATGAATTATTTAAAGACCTTTTCTCCTATTAGAGAAAGACTCTACAGGCACCAATTGGAAATGCAAGCTTTTAGAGGTACTTGTTACAAAACCTGAGGTGAATTTTCACTCCTCTCAGATAAACTGGCTGGGGTTTTGTGCATCTGGGGTGTTATACGGACACAGTCGGCAACTGGGGGCAAGTTTCTTCCACTCCTCGGAGAGCAGTTTCCCCGGATTCTTGGTGTCAGAGGTGGTTCCTCACTGACTTAGGCCCAGGATGTGACCAAAGGCCTGGATGTGATGGAGGAAGGAATGACAGAGGCCGGGGATGCCACTGAACGTGACAGAGAGCCCAGCCTCCTCCAGATCCTCTGCCTTATTTTGCTCTTATAAATTGCATCCACTTCTACCCAGTAATTTTCCAACACTGAATCCCAAACCCGCCATTTGGTGAGCATTGAACTACCAATGCTTCTTTTCATGGGTCAGGGCATTGAAACCGCTGTTGCTGGCTTGGAAAAGAGGACACCCCACAGTGTCTACTATTTGCTCAAATACTTTCACATTTTTCCCCTCTCTTTTTTATCCCCTGGGGTGAAAACTTGCAGACAATAACCTTGTCGCCTGTCACGTTCCAGTATAAAATGTGCTGCTCGCAGACAGATATTCTTGAACCAACCCGAGCCTCTAACCTTGCCCTCTTCTGCATTTTCATGTTGTGAGCTGGGAGGTTACCTCACAATGTGGTTTTGTATATTAAATGGAATCGCTTATGTTCTCATTTGAAATTCTAGTGCCTTGTGCTTAAATTTTTGACTTGAACACACTAGGTCTACTTGGTTAAAATACATATTTGTATTTTTACTTAGTTATGACAGAAAAAAAGTGGTTTCCGCACATGTTGAGTTAGGCATAAAATGCCCCGAGCAGGAGATTAAGCCCTTTCTGAAACACAGACAAATGCACGTGAAGGTTTAGCTATCCTTTGAATTACCTTTTCCTTTCTGATTTCTCCTGTCACTGAATGCAAACCGTCATTTCATAGCTTAGTTCAAAGAGATGGGCAAAATGGAACTTCTAGAAATAGAAGTTCTTTCTTTCATGCTTTCACTCTTTGATACACAGGAGTCTTAGACTGGGGGCCAGCCCCTCAATGAAAAATACGTCTAACAAGTTTCGTTATTTAGATCCAATGAAGACTGGCGGGAAAAATAAACCAGATACTCAACTGGAGTGAAATTTGCCAAACACGTTCCGACTCAGCACTCTGAAATATCTGAGGTTTGAAACTGGTTTTGTTGGTATGTTTTTCAGTGATTATCTGTCAGGGGAAGGAACTTGTGAGGAGGAATGAAGAATTAGTATGGTTCATCTCAAAGAGAGTCCATTTGTGAGAAAGTGACAGTAAAATCTACTTTTATTGTACCAAATTATGACTTTTACCAATCTCATTCATTTTAGTTTACTGAAAACAACAAGGAAATAACCACAGCAGCAAAACTAGTCGCTCAAGTTTTGTAATCACGTTCTTTAATCCACTTCTTTCGTTTCTAATTCAAGCTGCATATTTGGAAACAATGTCATGGGAAAGAAAAATGGAAATTAAAGGGATGATTAATTAGACATTTTAAAATATCTAGAATTCCTATTTCAGTGTTCATTCTATTTTAACATCTGGAGTCACAGTGTTCATTTGGTTTTTTTTCAACATTTTATTGTGGACATTTTCAAAATACAGACAAGGTGAAAGAATTGTACAGTGCACACCCATGTACCCACCACCTAAATTCTACAATTAGCTTTTCTCTTATTTGTTTTAGTATAAAGCAATCCATTTATCCATGAGCTGTGGACATGATCCATGAGCTGTGGACATGAGCTGTGGACATCAGTACTCCCCCCAAAACACTTCAGCCTGCACACCATTAACTAGAGTTCAGTTTTTGTTTGCCAGTGAGTTGGTTTTAAACAAACATACTTTATTTTTGCCCTATATTTTGAGGCTCTCTACTGACATTATGGCTTTTCCAGACTTTCTTATCTTCTTTTTGCTATTTCTTCTCTTTCCCCAGTTGTCCTCATCTCTTTTTTTCCCTACTCTTTGTTAACTCCAGTTTCATTCCTCTTTTTTAGAAACAGTCGAATGTTTCTAAACATTCAGGTCGAATGCTATATAGGTCACGGCTAAGGATGGACATGTGCTTACTAAAGATGACAAAATTTACAGGCAGCTACGGGGAATTTGAGAGCCAGGTGCTGGTCAAATGTGACTGTGCTTTGTTGAAATAGTCAAAGTAGACCCTGACTCCTCTCACCCTGTAATGAAAGTGGTTTGCTTGGAAGGCAAAATGCCTTTCCCAGGCTTGCAAGCCTTTGAAATTTAAGTATAGGCTTGTATTTAGCGTCTGAATCCAACAGCAATTTTTTGGTGGTTTCTCTCCTATGTTGCTGATGTGTGTGTGCCTCTGTGTGGGAGCACATGCATTGTGTGTTGTTTCTGTGTGCGTGTCTCGCCGTCACATTTAGGGCCCCTGTGACCTACAATTCAACATGGGGTTTGTCACCAAGCCTCTTTAGACTGTCAGCTTCACTGGTGCCATTTTTTTAAAGTTTGTTTTGTTCCTTATGCTAATAAAGCTGGTCTCTGCTTCAATCAAAGCATATTATCTCTCCCTTCCCCCCACCCCCCGTAAGTAAGGCAGCAATCTGTTCTGTTTAAATGCCTCATCATCTTCGCTCTCCTCATCGCTGTTTCCCTAGATTTTCAAGATTGTTGACTATTATGTAACAGATGGCCCGACAGACCTCCGACTCTTTGCGATGTTGGCCAGCTTGGCTCAGAAAAATCGCAGCACTGGAGTGAATTTTCCCAGGCATGGGACGCTCATGAATTTTAACTCCTCTGCAACAAAGGAATTCAAAGGGGGTAAGAGCCAATCTATCAGGAGCTGAGGCAATTAAAAGATGTAGGTTGGCATTCTGCTGCAGAGGATTCCCTTCTTGGGTTCAGAATATTTAGACTAGATTAGGTCAGCCTGGTTTCCATTCATTGCTGCCCTGCCACAAGCATGAAAACAATGAAATGACGCAAAAACAGAAGCCAGGGGGTTTTTAGCCTTTAATGATAAAATATTTGTATTGTTGGATAAGAGTACCCTGGGGGAAGGGACAGAGGGGCCATAGACAAGATCCCACCTGATCTTCCCAAGGACAACTCCGTTAACAACCGGAAGACACCACCTTTACTGGCTTGGATTCTCCTCCCAAGGCCTTGGTTTTAGGTATTTTAGCCACCAGGAGGTTGGGCTTAGAGCCCAGGTTGCTTGTACTTTGACGATTATTTCAGGGTGTAAAGATAGACCTGCAGAGTAATGAGATGGGGAAATGGAGTGGTAGTTATTTGTCTGTTTTAACTTTAAAAGTACAGGAATGGGGCTTCCCTGGTGGCGCGGTGGTTGAGAGTCCGCCTGCCGATGCAGGGGACGCGGGTTCGTGCCCCGGTCCGGGAAGATCCCACATGCCGTGGAGCGGCTGGGCCCGTGAGCCATGGCCGCTGAGCCTGCGCGTCCGGAGCCTGTGCTCCGCAACAGGAGAGGCCACAACAGTGAGAGGCCCGCGTACCGCAAAAAACAAAAAACAAAACAAAACAAAAAACAATATCACCACCACCACTCACCAGAACTCCCACTCAAATGACTGAAGCTGTTCAATTCTCTGAGAAAAATCTTTAGAGGGGAGTCTTTCTGGATTGAGTTTCTTATAGATTTCTACTGAGAAAACAAGATGAGAATGAGCAGAAATAGTACACGTAATTCAAAGAATCTTGGATATTCAAAATATAATATGGGGCTCTAACTAAACCACAGATGATTTGATTAGCATCCTCAAGGGGAAAATCTGACAAGCTATACTATGTGAAAGTAAGTGAAAATGGATACTTCCCAAATCATGGCTTTTGGATTGGATTATAATTTGGGGCTGAAAAGGATGTGTTTTAAAGATAATTTTGATTAGAGAAATATAGTAAATGTATAACTCTTAACAAGTTCAATGCCAAGACTAATCATATTCATACATCAGATTTTGTATGTATTCCCAAAGAATTCAAAACCTTCTCTTTATATGTGAATTTTTCAAGGACACCAAATAATTCATCAATGCCTCACAATAACTTCTAACTCAGGAAAGTTTATCCTCCCCTAGTAATAGATGGAATACTGCAGCCTAAGTTCCACTTTTTTTTTTTTTTTTTTTGTGGTACGCGGGCCTCTCACTGCTGTGGCCTCTCCCGTTGCAGGGCACAGGCTCCGGATGCGCAGGCTCAGCGGCCATGGCTCACGGGCCCAGCCGCTCTGTGGCATGTGGGATCTTCCCATATCGGGGCACGAACCCACGTCCCCTGCATTGGCAGGAGGACTCTCAACCACTGCGCCACCAGGGAAGCCCCTAAGTTCCACTTTTATCAGTTTTGTTATGCTGTATGCTGTCACCATACCTCCCACTAGCACACTCTCCAACACCTACTCTGGGTACCTGTGTGGGCAGCTGTAAATATCAAGATAGTCAATACAAATTGTTGGATTCTGACATAGCTTCAGAATCAACAAAGAATTGGCAATGCTTGGAAAGCAATGCCACAGTCTATCTAGAAAGGTGCATGGGCAAGGATACCCATGGGGGTGTCTGAGGACAAAATTCTTGTTCTGGCTGTCCCATTAACTAGTTGGTAGCTGTGGGGGAAAATGCAGTGCACCACCCAGATCTCCCTTAGTTTCTAGGGATTGCAAGCAGCAGCAAAGAGCTTGACACCAGGTCATGCAGCCTTCTGGGAGCAGTCCCCATCCAGTGACCAATCACTGTGAGATAATTAGACCCAGTTCCCTCACACCTATTCAGGGCCATTCTACCTCCAGAGCTCTGCAGCCTTGGGCCAGGCTGTGTTGCCTCTACACTAACTTGACTTCTGCCTCTGTCCACCCCTACTTCCTTACCCACCTTTTGATCTGCAACCTGCTCCCTAAGAAATGACCTGAACACTAAGCCCAGCTCACGGTCAGTTTCTGGGAGGATGCAGCATGCAACAGTAACACTGGTCCCAGCCAGCCTCAGTTCCCTTTTCCAACCTATACAGCGACTGCAAGGATCAAATGAGATGGTGCAGTAAAATCTATTTGAAAATCACAATGTAAGTTTTATTTTCCTTTGATTAGAATGATGATTAAAATAAATCTTCACCTGAGCCACCTCGTATGGGATTTGAGAATACAGACTCTGAAGGCAGACAAACGTGGCTTAGAATCACTGCTTTACCGCCTATAGCTATACGACCTTGGCAAAGCGATTTTACCTTATTTCATCTCAGCTCTTCCACCTGTAAATTGAAGATAATAATACTGATCATCAAACTGTTTTGCTGATCAGAGGAGACATAATCTTTATAGGGCTTGGCACAGAGGTTTACTGGAGAAAGTGTAGCAATGTTGTTTATATCTGGGGGAAGCAGTTATAAAATGTCAAGGACTCACATGTTTCTGGGAACGAATGCAAATCTCCATGGGATAGGCAGTTTTCCCATAGGAAAAGGATGGGGAAGACATTCAGATTCTAGCTAGTTGGCATCTTTAGTGTTTGTCTGGGGGTTTAGGTGGGTGCTGAGGATGAGAGGCGGGTAAGAGAGAGGAAGAGGTCCACGCACAATATGGAAGAGAGAGGCTGGGTCGAGCAGCTGTAGGCGGTAGCTACTGTCCCCGGGTTATGGCTCAAGAAGTCATTTGGGGCAGGGTGAGTTGGAAGGTCACCTTGTGCCAGAGTTTGGGTTGCAGAACTAAAAGACAAAGATGATTTAGAGTTCTGGAGTGTGGAGTATAGTGAAGACTGGGCTGGTGCGCCCTCTTCAGGAAGGTATGAGTAGAGAAAAACACACCATAACAGGTGGGAAAGGAGACAATTAAAAAAGAAAGAAAGAAAGAAAAGAGAGAAAGAAAGAAAGGAAGGAAGAAAGCAAGAAGGAAAGAAAGAACAAAGAAAGGAAGGAAGGGAGGGAGGGAAAGAAAGAAAAGGGAGGAACCTTAAACTCTGAGCAAGGTTATCAAAAGGTAGCAAAACAATAATCACTTAGGACGGCTCTGATATGTAGCAGTTGCTAAAGATATACTCTGGTTGTTTGATTTATTGATTGGGAAGAGTGGGGGAGGCGAATGGAATAAACCAATAAAGTATGTTCAAAGAAACCACACGCCGTCTGCTTGGGCTTCTCCTGTCAACTTTCCCATCTTTCATCTCATCTGACTCAGCTCCAGTCAAGGTCCAGGGCCAATAGGCCCTGATGCCACTCCACTCCAGGTAACATGAAACACTGGAATCACGTACAAAGTCTGAAAAATCAATAGTTGTTCTTCCCATATCTGTCCGTGATGTCTTTTCTTGTGGTCCCAAGCACTCTCCTGGGCCTTGCATCAGCATTCTTTCTCTTCCCCCGTATTCCTACCCACAGTCCACGACTCTGCTGTTGGTCTTTAAGTACAGCTTCCAAGGACATAGCATGCAGTCATGGTGCTTATCAAGGGTCATAGACTAATGCATGAAAGGCCACTCCACTGATCCTGCAGGTCCATTCAGCTCATGTGGTCCTCCCTCTTCCCCCGCTACTCCCTGCAAAACACGCCCCAGATTCTGTAGTCAGTCGTCCAGCATGACTTCCCTAGGGGAAGATGACATTTCTTCCTTCAGGAATGTGGGAAAGGCTATGCTACCCTCCAGCAAACTAGCAATTCATTTGTAGAAATTGTTTCAAGATATATTTTAAATCTTATAGTCTATAAGTCCTATTAGTAGCTAATAATTAGTCCTACTAATACTAATCATCTGAAAAGACTTAATTGGATGGTCAGGATGGTGAGGATAATGATGAGGAAAGCAGACAGTCACTCCTACCAGGCGCTGGGGGCTCTATCCGTAGCACTTTTCATACGTTATCAGATTTATACTTCACAACAACTGTGAAAGGTACTATTGTTCCCATTTTACAGATGAAATATCAGGGCTGTGAAAGCTTAATGCGTTTGTCAAAGAGGACACAGTTAGTAAATAGTTGCAAAAAGTTTAGAACGGTGGTTGGCAAATGGGATGCGTAGTGTGCTTGCTAACTAAAAACAAAACAAAACAAAAAACAGAAATAGTGAGTTGCAGGATACAAATTTGAACCCACCTGTCTAACCCCAAAGCTGGTGCACTTTCTGCGAGATTACACTGCTCTCAACCTGTGCCATGCTGCCCAGGCCGTGGGCTGCCCCGTGCCAAGTGCTGGGGAGGAAGGAGCAGGGGAAAATATAAACGTTGATGGAAGTCAGCAGCCTTTTCTGCTGTCTTCCTCTTTCCCTGGTTTTTTTCTCCTGCTCCTTCCTTCCTCTGTTCCTTGCTCTTGCAAACAGATACCAAGCACTTCTCACACGTCAGTCTCTGGGATAGGCACCTGGGAAACACGGTCCCTCCCCTCAAGGTGCTCCTGGCTCCAGACTTCAATGGGTTTATAATTTAGTTGGAGAGCTGAGACAAATAGACAGAAAACTATACCAGAATAAAATCAAACGGACAATTGTCTTAAGTGATGTGCTACCCACTAGAAGTGTCATATTAATTCAGAGGACGGAGAGAAAGGTTTGCAAAGAATAAGAGGCAAGCAGAAGGTGACACTTTAAGGGTATTTCCCCCTCCCCCAAATTAGATATTATGGTATGATTTTTTTCTGACTCTAAAGATAATATCGCTTCGTTGCCCAAAACATTTAAACCACAGAAGAATCTAAAGAAGCAAAGAAAAACCAAGCAAAGAATATTCCCCTAAGTACTATAAATAGAAATATATATGTATATATCTCAGGGTTTCTTAGCCTTGGCACGATTGACATTTGACCCAGATAGTTCTTTGTTGAGGTGAGGGCTGTCCTGTGCATTACAGCGTATTTAGCAGAATTCCTGACCCCACCCACTAGATGTTAGTATTTCTCCCCTTTCAGTTGTGATGAACAAAAAATATCTTCAGACATGGCCAAAGGTCCGCTATGGGGAGGCAAGATTGCCCCTATGAGATCTCTGACTCTGTCTCTCTCCTTCTCTCTCTCTGTATATACACACGCTTACATGTACATATATACGTATACGTACATACATATGTGGGTGTGTGTACACCCACACACATACATATACACACACACATGTGCATGCACACACACACACATTTTCATTCAAGGCATTTTTCTTTGCAAACAATATACTTCTGTATATCACAAATTAGATTATGCTATGCACATTGTCTGGTACCCCATTTTTGTTTAGGTATCAATATCTAAATAATAATATTGTAGCTATTTTGCGTTAATATTGCATTTTGTTCCTATACCATATTTACCTAACCATTGCCCTATTTTCACCCACTTAGGTTTTTCCAAATGTTTTCCCAGTGTAAGAAACACTGCAGTGAATATTCTTGTGCATAAATCTTAATGAAAGAAAGTTTCTTTCTGATAAACTCCTAGAAGTGGAATTTCTGGGCTGATGACCTTTCTAAATTTTGCTAATTTTTCTCCAGAAAATAATCATATAATCAAGTAATGCTCCTCTCAAATTTATATCACAATGCTTATCTCTCACCTCATCATTCACAGTGGGCATTAGTAATATTTTAAATCTCTGCCAGTGTGAATGGTAAAACGAATAGTATCACACTGCTAATTTGAATTTGTTGACTATTAGTAAGACTGAATATCTGTTTGCATATTTTAGCAATTTGCATTTCTTGTTTTGGGAATTATATTCCATGTTCGTTAGTTATTTTTATTTGAGTGTTTTCTTTTTTAAAAGTTGATTTATAAGAATTAATATTCTTGCATGCAACAATTTCTCAGTTGTCTTTCAACTTTAGTTATAATTAATATTCTTGCATGCAATAAATTCTCAGTTTATTATGTGTCTTTCAACTTTAGTTATCATTTGTGATGTTGTAAAAGAATTTTTTCGTTCATTGAAGTCATTTAAAGACTCTAAATCATTTATAAAATTCGTAAGTAATCTGTTGTAATTTTATTGAAATCACAGCCTTTGTCGGTAAAAAAGGGATTGAATATTGAAAATTTCATATGGTTTCAATCTGACACTTTAATGTTATTTTTTGGGAGAATTGATATTTTATGATTTTTAGACCAGGAATATTCTATGCCCTTCCATATATTCATGTCTCCTTTTATGTCCCTCAGTAAGGTTGATAGTATATTTTTACACAGAAAAAAAAATTTTTTTTTTGACTACTGCATGCAGCTTGTGGATTGTAGTTCCCCGACCAGGAATTGAACCCGGGACCAAGGCAGTGAGAGTGCCAAGTCCTAACCGCTGGACCCCCAAGTCCAGAAAAAAATTCTTATACGTTTATTTTCAGTTATTTCACATTTGGTAGTGTTATGAAAGGAATCTTTCAGAAAAAAAAAATAACTGTTTTATGGGAAACTAATAGGAGATGGCATTTTTGATCACCTTTCTTAGTCCTTTTTCTCTTTCTCTGTTTATTTTTTTCAATTAATGTCATGGATTTTTCTATAACATCTATAAATGGCAATAAGTTTGCATCTTCCTTTCTAGTATTTAACCTGCCTTCCTGTTCTTGAACCATTACATTGATTATGACTTCCAGAAAGATGCTGATAGTATTTAGCTCTCATAATGGACATTGTTCCTGATGTTAATAGATGTGAAACTAACATTTAACCACTAGGTGTGATTATTATGACTCTCCGGATAGATAACTTTATTATATTAAGAAGTTACCCATTCCTAGTTACAATGTGGGCTTTTCTCGATTGTTTTAAATCAAGGGTGGGCATTCATCTTTTCCGGGTTCTTTCTAGAGAGGACAGGGAAAAGGCCGGAGCAGTGGGTCTCCCAGCAGGTGGTCATGGCGCCATTTCTTTTCTGCTTTCAATAAACCAACCATCTCTGCGAGGTTTGTCCTATCAGAGCCTGCCTTTTATTTTTATCCAATCTCCTGGGGCAGATGCAGGTAGCAGTGTTGCGTAGACTTCTTCCATGTGCTGCTACCCCAGCCAGGAAACAGCTCCTGCCCTGCTGTAGTCAATTACTGTCACTGCCTTAATAAAGGCATAAACTCTGAAGGTTGACCCAGAGATGCTAGCTTCTTCCTCATATGTTCATTGCAGTGAAGAGAGAGCCCAGACTGTGTGCTCTCCATTTCCAGCCCAGTAACTCTGAGTCAGGGACTTATACCAAGGCCTCTTTCACTGCATCCTAAGGTGCTGTTTAGGATGAAGGATCAGGAGTTGACAATGTCTCCGTCCAACACGCTCTCTCATACACCATTTATGGCAAAAATCTGTCCATGTTTCTGGAATAGTGATGACATTCTTCTTTAGAATTAACTAAAGACATTCTTTCTTTAGTTTCCAAGTCTCCCCCACCTTTATTTCTATATTGTGTAGGTGGTTTCAATGGGAATTGGGAACGATGGAAGTGATCACTTGTGAACACATTGCCATCTGACCCAGAGGTCCTCATCAGTTGTCAATTGCCTGTTAATGGTAATTGGCCAACCACTTCTGGTACAAAAGCCATTCTTCCTGATATACAATATGGAAACAAGTGAAAGAGGAATTCAGCTTCCTCTGTCATCTATTAGCCTTTCACCAAGGAATGGGTATCAATTTTTTTTGAATATCAGTTAATTTGCTCTGCTTCCATTCTTGATACATAGTCTTCCTATCGTGGCTGAAAGCCCAAGAGTTCCAACCACTGGCTGGGTATCCTTTGGCAAGTATTTTCTGAACCTTGGCTTCTTCAAGTAAAGCAGAGACAAATTGGCACTTACCTTGAAGTACTGCATGACTTGATACCTGTAAAAGTGTTTTGCACACTCGAGAGCAGCTCTGCCCAGTAGGCATATAATGTGAGACATGAATAGTAGCCATGAGTATAATTTTAAATGTTCTAACAGTTACTGTTTTAAAAATTGAAAAGAATCAGGTGAGATTCATTTTAATAATGTTTTCATATATTTATTTTCAGTTTATCCACTGTTATCATTTCAGCATATAACCAATATGAAAGTTTTTCAAAATGATATTTTATCTTCTTGCTGTTGTCCTAGACCTTTAAACTCCTTCAGCACATCTCAATTCAGATCAGCCACTTTTCAAATGCCCCATAGCCACATGTGGCTAATGGCTACCGTATCAGGAAATAGTTCCAGTGCATTAAACAGGATAATTTTTTTTTTCGCTCCTATACGAATTCTTCCTCAAACTCCTTAATTATTGCTTTGGGATAGGTGGTGGGAGTCTCATTCCTCAGGTCATATCTCTTGCCTATTCTTTCAAATCAGACACCGTCTCTGACCCAGAGCTGGGGCAGCCGTGCCCAGGGTCACCTCAGGATTATCCTGGGGACTGACTTCCTGCCACCTGCCCAAACTGGCTGCCTGCTGTCTGACCCAGTCAGCTGGAGGATCCGAGCAACACTGAAACCTTCTGCACTCCCTGCTCACAATTACCTGTCTGCACACATTTGCCAGCTGGCTGAACTTGCCCTCAGGTAACCTCCTCCATCGAGGATGGCTGGGGCCCACCAGCGTCACGGAGCAGGTGCTGGCCCACACAGACTGTGACGGAGTTCCTGCAAACTCCCAGACTGGAACTCCCGATATGCGTCAGTCTCCACCCAAACCCCCGTGAACAACATTTCTGATGAAACATACCCAGAATTTGAGCACTTCCCACCAGTTCACCGCTAACAGCTTGATTCAAACCACCATCGTCTCTTACCTGGGCTCTCGCGGTCGTTTCTTCACTGCTCTTGCCGCCCCACCCTTCCCCTCTTCGGTGTACTCTCCACACAGCAGTCAGATTGATCCAGGGAGGATGCAGGGCAACCCACAGCACTCCTCTGCCCACTCCATCCAGTGGCTTCCCGTCTCACTCACAGTAAAAAGCCAAGGTCCTCAGATCGGCCTAGAAGAGCCTTCGCGATCTGGGCTGTCACAGCTTCTTCTCAGGACCCATGTCCTCACTTTCTCACTCTGGGCTAGACTTTCTTGTTCGTCCTCACCCTACCAGACAGGCTACCAACTCAGAGCCTTGGCCTCGTGCTCCCCCTTCCTGAACATGCATCCCTAAGATTGCCACACAGCTGGCTCTCTTATGTCCTCCAGGGTTTTTGTCAAATGTTGCCTTATCAGTAACGGTGTTCCTCATAGCCCCATTAAAACTTGCAACCCGCTACCCACACTCTCTATCTCCCTTTTCTGATTATTTCTTTTCATAGAACTTATCACCATCCAGCATTTTCTACATTTTACTTTTATATTTATATATATTTTTACCGTCTGTCGTGCCTTCTCCTATATTCCCAGTGACCTTGTATTCTGGTCTACTCCTGAGTTCCCAGAAGCTTCATAGTGCTTGGCACATAGTAGCTGCTCGATAAAAATATTTGTTGAATCCGTGAATGAATGAACAAGTAAAAATGGTGACTGAAACCTTGCCCTAAATTTCCCTCCCAGATCCCCAAAATGCCCTGATGGACACAAAAAGCCCAGTGCTCTGCGTGTCAGGCATGCTGGTTCTACTTTCTCGTGAACTCTGAAATGCATTTACTGTGAACTCTCCACACGTCACCGCCTGTTCCTTGTTAACAAGGGGTTAGTGGTCACGAATGGAAACAGACAGAAGGAAGAGCTGGCAGAATGAAAAAGCAAAGTTGTTTGTACCCCCTTGGCTCACCCGCTTGAGAATTCCAAGCATTTCAAACTGTGGCCATGGTTCTTCCTCCAGCCTGACCCATACTTGGCTCCTTTCACAGAATTTCACGGGAAAAAATTACAATAACTTTTGTGTATAATACCATGGCCACCTTGAGCCGACACTAGGGCTGTACGTACACATACAAAATGAAGTAAAGGATTAAGGCCATTTTTCAGATAACAGAAAACCAGAATCCGTCAAGTAGATGGTTTGTCCAACCTAAAAAGTTTCTAGAATTTCCTCACTTGTCCACTCACTTTGAAACTACACCTTTAACGGCCAGTTCACATGTTTTCTCAAAAACACAGACACCTTTCCCACCTCTGTTAGGTAAGGTAATTTCCATCTAAATTTCCCTATACAAATATTAAAGTGCTTGTGTTATTAGTTTCCCACAGAGTTGAAATACAGATGACTTGGGCTACAAAATATAGTCACGTAGATATCAGAGTCAGAAAAACTAGAGGGGCTAATCTTTTCACCCAGTAAGAGTCAAATCCGAACCCTTGGGGAGTAGCAATTCTTGAACACCTGGGGCATTTGAATCAGACTTCACACTCGAGAAATACCTAAGGGTCTGACTTCTTTTGGGTCCATGGGAAATGGCAGCATGCTTGCTGGGGCAGCCTGCCAACCCTGGCCCACTGAGTCAAATCCCAGAGCCACCCTTCTCTCCTCCCTGCCTGCCCACCCGGTCTGTCTGTTTCCCCCCCCCGGCCACATGGCACAGAAGTCCTGCGGACTAAGGACATCCCTTATTGCATGCAGCTCAGTGTTCTCGGATATTATGGGATCTCCAGGGACACAACATTCCTTTGAATGGTGCTCTTCTTGAGACATCACTGCAGCATTCCAAAGGGAAGGTTTTCAGTCACCTGGCTGACCAGGGCCACGGCAACTCTCAGTCCTCTCGTAGATTAATTTTTCTTCCCTCTATGGTAAAGAACCACCTTCAGCCATTTCTGAAATTAGAATTAAACTTTCATTTGCATAATTAAGTTCAAGAGTATGTTATTTTCACTTCCCTGAAGATTAATTGGTTATGATCTTTGCCTAAAGATAATAGATGACATATTCCACTTGCGTTATTTTGATGGACTTCTACTCTATTTTTAAACTTCCACTCCATTGCAGATAGAGCATCTTGGAAATTATTTGAAAGCAGTACTTAAACAAATCTGAGTCTCTACCCACTTTAATTGACTTAAGTTTTTGGCCAGATTTGGTGTCCCCAGAAGTTCATGATATTAACCACAGCACAAAGTATTTAATCCACTGACTTTTGGAGCATTTATATTGACTGAAGCTTTTGATATACAATTACTTATGCCGAGAAACCTTTATCCATTCCCTCTGTCAATCCATGAACATTCTACTACTACTTTCTTCAAATCTAGGTTTCTTCTAAGAAGCAATTTAATAATAATTCTATTATAATAATTATTTTTTATAATAAAAAATTATAGTTATAATAATGCTAATACAATCATTGTAATACTATTAATGATTATTATTATAATAATAGTTATAGTAATCATATAAATATTATAGTAATAATAACAGCATAGGAGTAGCTGTCATATAAGTTATTTAATTTTCACAAATGACCATGATGTTGGTATTTTTATTATCCCCGTTTTATTGATGAGAAATCTGAGGCATGGAGAAATGAAATTATGTGCCTTAATTCAAACAACTGGTGTATCAAGGCACTGGGACCCCTTCTCTTTCTCACTCTTGCTCTGATGATTCAAATATTCTCACTTCCAGAATGTGCTTGATCACTTTCTACACTAATTGTTCATCACATCCTTCTGGAAATGATGAACCTACGTATATGTTCTTTCTACTTATTCATCCCACAGATTGACTCTTCGAGACCCAGCTCGAGTACCACTCCTCCATGAGGGCTTTCACAGTGCTCGCATGCAGAATCAGCACCCCCTCCTCAGTGTTCCTAATTATGTCTGAAACGGGCTTCTATTATTGCACTTATCACATTGTCCCAGAAATGTGCCCCTGTCCCTTGCACTCAGCTTTCCAGCTTTACTTACTCACATCTCTGTCTCCGATGCATGGTACAGTGACCAGGGCATCCGAGGAGCTACACAAAGGATGGTTTTATAAATGAAGCATGTGTTTCCCAGAAACATAGGAAATGACTCTTCTGTGTCTTTTGTCCTTGCCTGCCCTCCCTCTCCTCAGACCTCTAGAGCTGTTGGGTCTCCCCAGTTGATAATTGAGTGAGGTGGCCAATGGCTAATTTCCCCAGAAGCAGAAATAACCCAAGGTTGTACCACCACACCAAGGGTCTTTAGCTAACAGCAAGGTCAAAGGGCAAGTTGGGATTGAGCTGGCAAAAATCTATTGCCTCCCTCTTCCCATGATGAAGGGTAGTGCTTGGCTTGGGGGTGAAAGATCAGAAATGGTGATGCCATGTATGTACATCCACACACTCATGTATAGGGTCATTCCCTTCAGCTCAATTTGTTTATCTTTCCAGCTAATATTTGTTGAATGTCTTCTGTATTCCATGTGTTGGACTAGGTGCTGGGAATACAATTTGTACAAATAGTAGAGAAGTCAGATAATGGTCCCTGCCCTCATGGAGTGTGTAGCTGACCGGAGAGACATGAACATTGATTGCATTCTCTGAAGAGTTATTCAGATCCATCAGATCATGATTCCTCATCACTTACCGGCCAGTTACCTCCACACTTCTCCCTGCCACCACAGTCTGTGTCCTAGGCTCTTGCCCCAGGCTCAGGGCCATAGATGAACAACCACATTTAGTGCCTCGGCTGCACCTCAGTGGCACAAAAAAATGGGAAAGGAAGCTATGTTCATAGCTGATAACCAATATTTACTGAGTGGTTATCACACACCAGCCTTATGCTTCATGTATTGTATTATTTAATGATCACAGTGACCACTGAGGTAGATGCTGTTGTTAAGCCTGTTTTAATAACAGGAATTGCTAATGACATTTAGAGAGGTTAAGGAACCTGCCCAAGATTAAACAGCTAGTAAATGAACTCTGGAGTTATGAAAACACTAGCGCTTTACTGTCATAAATTTATGCCCCCAAATTAAACATTTTAGGATACCAAAGTATTTAATTCTGCACTTTCCTTTCTGATTTATAACGTATAAAGCATTTATAAATAATGTATTTTAATCTTTACGGTAATAATAGAAAGAAGCTATTTGAGCTTCATCTGATAGAGAAGGAACCTGAACCTTAAGTTTTCCAAGACTATGGGGCCAATAAGCTGAGGAGTCAGGGTTTTCATCTGTCGATCCGAGCTCTACCCAGGTTGCCTTCATAGAACAGCCCACAAGGAAACAAACATCCCGGAATCTTTCTATAAATAGACTCCCAGAGAATTAAATTAGACCTTTTGTACTATTACAACTTCTCTTCTATCCATTTGGCGATGATTCTTAAAATATTAAAACAGTCATTATCAACCACATACGTACAAACCCATCTTAAAGACCAGATGACCTTTAGGTCAACATAAATGGGCTACTCTCAGTATTAACCAGAAATAGCCAGTTTTTAAAGGAGAGAAATGGCTGCAGTGACAGAGAATATCAGAGGTCTGGTATTCATGCAGCAGGCATAGCCACGCACTTGCATCACTCTCGTGGGGGCTGTGTGCCGCTGCTCCCACAACCACTCAGGGTCGAAGGCGAGTCGTGTGCCCAAATTTAGCAAGCTAGGTTGGAAGGCCCGCTTTTCCGGTTACTTAACTCTGAGGTCTTGGTTTCCTCCCCTGCACACGGGGATGATAACAGGGAAGAACACTTGCCTGCTTGGATCGTCATGAGGGTTGAACAAGAAAACGTAAACAAAGTACATACCTCATGACTCAGTTTCCTTTTTTTTGGGGGGGGGTTGGGTACGCGGGCCTCTCACTTTTTTGGCCTCTCCCGTTGCGGAGCAACAGGCTCCGGACGCGCAGCCTCAGCGGCCATGGCTCACGGGCGCAGCCGCTCCGCGGCATGTGCGATCTTCCTGGACGGCGGCACGAACCCGCGTCCCCTGAAAAGGCAGGCGGACTCTCAACCACTGCGCCACCAGGGAAGCCCTCAGTTTCCCCATCTTTAAAATGAGAATTAATAATAATACCAACCTCGGAGGGCTGTTGTGAGGATTAAATGAGTCAATTTGTGTAACGTACTGGGCAAGTATACAACATGCGGTGCATGCAATAGAAATGTTAGTTTAAAAAATATAGTTTATCTCATTTTACGTTGTCATTTATAGATTTCTGTTTCTTAACATTTTATAACAATTTGGAAATAAATATAATGCATAGGGGGTAAAAAAAGAAAATGTAAGCAAAGAATCAACATACTAAGGAATAAGTAACCTGTATGTGGATGGCAACCATTGTTGCAACCCTGAGACATGGTTTAAGCAAAATTAAGTGCAAAGAGTTATTCTGGATCTGTAACCGCTCCACTGAAATAGTATTTAGAGTTTATAGTTCTCCTGACAATAAGGGCTAAACACTAAAATAGTTGGAGATTATATGGCATTTTGAAAATAAGATGGGGTTAAGAATTAGGCAAATCTGGATTTGACCCCAGTCTCTGAGTTACTTAAACTCTCTGAACCTCATTATTCTAATCTGTGAAATGAGGATAAAAGTATCTTTCCTGTAGTGAAGACTAGTAAGTACAGAAAGAACCTAATGGGGAGCTCAGCGATGGAGGGGACTGGTTTTGTCATGTGTACTGTTGAATCCGCAGGGTGTTACCCAGCGGCTCCACGCAGCAAATGCTTGCTTGTTGAACTAATGAGAGAACTTTGCTGGCACAGGGTGCTTGCTCAGTGTCTCATCATTATTTTTATTAATAATAATGGTAGGGGTTGGGGCTGAGGCTGTGGAGGGCAGGTCACCATGCCCACAATGTAATGGCACAGCTGGTCTTGGTGGAGGGTCACTATGACATATTGACTACAGCAGGCACCTTATCACCCCAAATTTAAATGTCATCAGAAGGTGAAGGACACCTTTATCAGCACCCCATTTTGGCAGTAAAAATCTACTCTGTTTAACTCTCCTTATCAGCAGGGGCAATGATATGTTCACATATTGATCCATTGCTTCACAAATGTTCTTTTAGAACCCAAACTCCAAGTCCAGAGCACCCCATGACTGAAATCCTATTCGTGTTGCTACCTACGTAGATAGCTAGACCAAAAAGCGATAGTTTTTGTAAAACTTGTCCCTGTATTGATGATTTCCATGAGTGAATTCAGTCATGTTTATCAAGAAAACTCAAATGCTGAGGGTAGAATTGGAAGGGGCCCTTATACATTCCCCAAAGCAAGCCTGGGTCTTTGAACTAACTTTTGGGGACAAATATATGTTCTTAGTGAGCACTAAACTGTGTGCATTAAATTTTTACATTACCGAAACATCTTACTTTCTCATTAAATTATCCAAACAATTCTCGAAGGTGAGTAACATGATTCTGCCTTTACAGATGGGTACCAAGACCAGAATCAGCTGTGAATAAATGACTAACTTCTTGACATGCTCTAAATTAAAATAACATCTACACTGATTTTCCTTTGGTGCCCATACAATTTTCTAGGATGCTCTTTTGACTTTATGAGATAAAGGAAATAAAATAGCTTCGATCTCTTAACTTCCAGTAAATAGAGGCTTTACTAAGCTGTACTTGGGATGGGGGAGGGGCAGATACTCATCATATCACGTTGGAACCTCGATTAGGATACTGAAAGATCTCCAGATTATTTTATAGTCATAATCAAAAAGTAATCCAATGGCTATTGAGGAATCTAGAAGAGATTCCACAACTTGTGTTATTCTGAGATTATTTGGTGCTATGGGATCTTTATAATGAAAAAGGAAACGAGACTGTGAGAGATTAATTTAGAAAGCATTAATTTAGATATTAATGTAAAGATTTCATTCCTTTTTTGTGACCACCCAGAACCAAATACCATTTCCACAGTGTGTTTTTAGTTCTTAGACTTTATCGGTGAGACTTCAGTTCAGTGTACAATTTGTTATCAACAAGGACCCCAAGTACATTGGGATACAGTTATGCCAGGACGCACTCGTTAAATGTTTTGGGGTTCCTTTTCTGCATGGTTTACCCTGTACTTGTAGAAAAAGAAGTATAACTTACCCTGTAAATTTTCTTGCTTACCCTGGTAAACATAGGGTCATTTCTGCAAACCTCTATCTGATTGATAAATGGCCTGAACGACTTGTCCCAGGGGTGGACATCTCTGCTTTGGGGATAATGGACAAAAAACAGCCAAGGACACGTTTGTAAGTGAGGTCCAGACCTTCTGTCCTCAACAGCATTGATTCTGATTTGTCCCAGATTCGTAATATTAACATCATGCTTTGCAGTTGATAAAATGCCTTCGTATCCAAGTCTCCTTTTGTTTTCATCCAGGGAGGCAAATACACAAAGAAACTGAGGGTCAGAGAAAGTAACTGACTTGCCCAAGAGATACCAGTAGGAAGTGGAAGAGTTCAGATCCGTGTTTCTCACACCTGAGTGTGCATCAGTGCTACATGGAGAGATTGTTTGCTGGGCCCCAACTCCACAATGTGTGAATCCGCAGATCTGGGTGAGGCCCTAGAACTCGCATGTCTCACAAATTCCCAGGTGTTGCTGGATGCCGCTACTGCGCCAATGACCCCACTTTGAGAACGACCAGATTAAAAGACGAGCCTTCTGATTCCTAAGCCTGGTCTCTTCTCTCTAAGCCACACTTCCCTACAAAGGGCGGCAGCTCCAATTGGCTTTCTCCTCCAGCTCTTTAAAATTCATCTTTCTTTAAAATGTAAAATGCAAAGTTTTATTTGAACAATTCAAACCTTTACAATTGGATATCTTCTACCTTATTAGAATATTTGAACAAAAATGGAAAACACCTTTTTTTTCTACTGGTAGAACAATGACTAATCATGGTTTTAAAGACAATTTAAAGAAAAACTGTGGTTTGACAAGAAAATGTGAACTGTTGAATGTATTGTGGCGTTCATATAAATGGCCTCATTTGCTGAAACGAGACATTTAATAAATAAAGGTATAGTCTGGGTGGAATTGGTATTTTCATGCCCCAGACTCTATTACTGTTCCCAAAACGAGACATATTTGAAGGATGCTATAGCATCTAGGAAAAGCCAGTTAGTTTCATTTGAAAAGCAATAGCCTATTCCACATCTTCAGCATGAAACTTCAACTCACTTTATTTATTTATTTATTTTTAACATCTTTATTGGAGTATAATTGCTTTACAATGGTGTGTTATTTTCTGCTTTATAACAAAGTGAATCAGTTATACATATACATATGTTCCCATATCTCTTTCCTCTTGCGTCTCCCTCCCTCCCACCCTCCCTATCCCATCCCTCTAGGTGGTCACAAAGCACTGAGCTGATCTCCCTGTGTTATGCGGCTGCTTCCCACTAGCTATCTATTTTACGTTTGGTAGTGTATATATGTCCATGCCACTCTCTCACTTTGTCACAGCTTACCCTTCCCCCTCCCCATATCCTCAAGTCCATTCTCTAGTAGGTCTGTGTCTTTATTCCCATCTTACCCCTAGGTTCTTCATGACATCTTTTTTTTTATCTTAAATTCCATATATATGTGTTAGCATACGGTATTTGTCTTTCTGACTTACTTCACTCTGTATGACAGACTCTAGGTCCATCCACCTCACTACAAATAACTCAGTTTCATTTCTTTTTATGGCTGAGTAATATTCCATTGTATATATGTGCCACATCTTCTTTATCCATTCATCCGATGATGGACACTTAGGTTGCTTCCATCTCCTGGCTATTGTAAATAGAGCTGCAATGAACATTTGGGTACATGACTCTTTTTGAATTATGGTTTTCTCAGGGTATATGCCCAGTAGTGGGATTGCTGGGTCATATGGTAGTTCTATTTGTAGTTTTTTAAGGAACCTCCATACTGTTCTCCATAGTGGCTGTATCAATTTACATTCCCACCAGCAGTGCAAGAGTGTTCCCTTTTCTGCACACCCTCTCCAGCATTTATTGTTTCTAGATTTTTTGATGATGGCCATTCTGACCAGTGTGAGATGATATCTCATTGTAGTTTTGATTTGCATTTCTCTAATGATTAATGATGTTGAGCATTCTTTCATGTATTTGTTGGCAATCTGTATATCTTCTTTGGAGAAATGTCTGTTTAGGTCTTCTGCCCATTTTTGGATTGGGTTGTTTGTTTTTTTGTTATTGAGCTTCATGAGCTGCTTGTAAATTTTGGAGATTAATCCTTTGTCAGTTGCTTCATTTGCAAATATTTTCTCCCATTCTGAGGGTTGTCTTTTGGTCTTGTTTATGGTTTCCTTTGCTGTGCAAAAGCTTTTAAGTTTCATTAGGTCCTATTTGTTTATTTTTGTTTTTATTTCCATTTCTCTAGGAGGTGGGTCAAAAAGGATCTTGCTGTGATTTATGTCATAGAGTGTTCTGCCTAAGTTTTCCAACTCACTTTAAACCAAGGTCTCAGCCTCAACACTATTGGCACTTGGGCCAGATATTTCTTTGTTGGCGTGGGGGAGGGAGAGAGGATGGTCTGTGCATTGTAGGATGTTTAGCAACATCACTGACCTCTATCCACTAGCTTCCCGGAGCACCTCCTTACATTGTGACAACCGAAAATGTCTTCAGACATTACCAAGTGTTCTGAACCAAGACTTTAAGGGGTGGGAATATAAATTAAGTTCCTACTTCATGCTCGAGGCTGGGCAAAGTATTTGCATGTAAGATAATTGGGTTGTTTAAATTAGTGTGGTTAGAGAGTTGCTGGAGAGACATCAACCCCAAAACATCTTCTTTTCTTGGGTGCTGTTCCTGAAATCCCACTAAATGTATTTTTTGTGTGTGTGTGTGGGAGCTGCTAAACACTGCCTGTTTGTTTCTATGAAATTCTTCAAAGGTGCAGGGGCTTCAGAAGTAGTAACGCACTATCACTCATGATTCAATATGACTTCAGTTTAGGGACACTGGATAACCACAGAGAGGCTAGGACAGGAGGGTCCAAAATTTTTTTTAGTTTTGATCATGTTGATACTTGTAAATTGTTTATTTCTCTGCTCTATAGTATTTCATGGTGTTATCTTCATGTATCCTCTATTCGTGTATATTCATGTATCCTTTATTAATGGACATGTGTGTTATTACTCTCCAAAGAGGTTGTAGCAGACTGGGAGATCCTGATTCCAGCATCAAAACCCTATATTGGACACTATCAAATATCTGACGTCATTAGGCTTTTCATTTTTACAAACTGGAAGTGTTTATACTCTCTCACTATTACTTTATTGAATTTTTCTGATTGCTACTGGTGATATTATTGGGGTTTTTACTTCCTCTCTGTGAATTACTTACTCATAACCTCTTCTCATTGCAGGGAGCTGGAGATTTGGGATGGATTTTTTTGCCATTTATTTAATAATTAATTGAAATTGTTTATCTATTTTAAAATTGTCTTTAGCCCTTTAATTTGCATTTTTAAAAATCTGTGGCTTATCTTTTTATTTGTTCATAGTGCCTATTTTTATATAGATATTTAAATTTTAATGTAGTGTCGTTTATAATCAGACTTTTCATTTACTGCTTTTGTGTCTTATTTCTGATATCGTTTATCCAAATATTTTAAAGAAGTTTTTTTTGTTTTTTTCTTCTAAATCTTAAAGTTTTGCATTTCACATCAAGAACTTTAACCTATGTAGAATTGCTTTTTTGTGAAAGGTGTAAGGTGGAGATTTAATTTGGTCTTTTTTCTATAATACAAGTCAAGTGTCGTGGAACCAGATAGGAAATGGTTCTTATTCCCCACACCAATGTGTAATGACACCTCTCTCATATACTAGACGTATAACACACACACGCACACACACACACACACACACACACACAAAGTCAGCTTGTTTCTGAGTTGTCTATTCTGTTTTATTAGTTTGTTTCTCTACACCTACTACAATATCACCCTGCCTTTATTAATCTGGCTCTATAATAACTCAGTATCTGACCAGGAAGATTTCCCTTCCTAATTCTTCTTCAAAATTGTCTTGATTATTCTTGACTGTTTATTTATCTATATATATTTTAAGATTAGCTTTCTGTCAAGCTCATGAAAAACTCTGTCAGGGTTGTGACTAGTTGCGTTGAATTCATAGATTTATTAGATGAAAATTGACATTTCTATGATATTAAGTATTCCCGTAACGACATATTTCTCTCTCCAAAGATTATGTTCCCTTATGTACTTCAACACATTTTTATAATTTTCTCCATAGGGTCTTTCACAAACTAGATAACTTATAGTTACTTAGTTACTTAGATTCGTAGATTATTTATATTTACTAATATATTTTGGAAAAAGTTCCTTTTATATTCTGGATATAAGTCTTTTATCAAATATATGCCTTGCAAATATTTTATCTAAGTCTATAGCTAATCCACATTTTTTGGATTGGAACTGCTTACGATCTATACAATGCTAAATAGAAGTCAATAAATGGTATCCTTGATTTATTTCTGATTTTGAAGATAATGCTTCTATCATTAATTATAATGTTTGCTTTCAATTTGAGGCATATTATCTCTATCAGATTAAGAAAGATTCTTTCAATTCCTATGTGAAATTTAAAATGTTGATTGCATTGTATTTTGTATATTTTTTCAAATGACCATGTGTTTTTTTCTCCTTTAATCTGCTCATGTGATAAACTACGTTAACAAATATTTCTAATATTAAATCATCTTTACCCTCCTATGATAAATCCTACATCTAAACACACACACACACACACACACACACACACACATATACACAGAGTTGGGTTCTACTTACTGGTATTTTATTTATAATTTTTTGCATATATACTCATGAAGAAGATGTGCCTTTTAAGTTTTCTTCCTGATACTGGTTTGTCTGCTTTTGCTGTTAAGAAATTCTTAGCCTCATGAGATGATTTAGGGAGCTTTCCTTCCTTTGTTGTTTTCTGAAAATGTATATAGCACAACAATCGTCTGTTCCTGGAAGATTTGACAGGTCTCCAGTAAAATTATGTTGGCCAGTTCTTTTTTATAACAAGGAAAATTTGAATGTAGATCAAATTTATATACTGACTAAATAAATCTGCTCCTGCCTTCTCGGTTTTTTTTTTTAGTTAATTATAGTAATTTATATTTGTCTAGACTACTGTTTATTTTAGTAGTTTAAAAAAAATTTATTTGCATTAAGCTGTTTATCACTTTACATTTTTAACTATGTTCTCTGTCTGTACTTATTTGTGCCTTTAAACTTCCAATTTTGTTTATTTCTTCTCTTTTTCAAAATTAGTCATGATGGAGAAATTTTTATTGGCATATAGTTGCTTTACAATGTCATGTTAGCTTCTGCTGCACAACAAAGTGAATCAGTAGAGGTATACATATATCCCCTCTTTTTTGGATTTCCTCCCCATTTAGTTCACCACAGAGCATTGAGTAGAGTTCCCTGTGCTATACAGTAGGTTCTCATTAGTTATGTATTTTATATAGAGTAGTGTGTATATGTCAATCCCAATCTCCCAGTTCATCCCACTCTGCCTTCCCTGCTTGGTATCCATAAGTGTTTTCTCTACATCTGTGTCTCTATTTCTGCCTTGCAAATAAGTTCATCTGTACCATTCTTCTAGATTCCACATATAAGTGATATTATACAATATTTGCTTTTCTCTTTCTGTCTTAACTTCACTCTGTATGACAGTCTCTAGGTCCAACCATGTCTCTGCAAATGGCACAATTTCATTCCTTTTTATGGCTAACATTCCATTGTATGTACCACATCTTCTTCATCCATTCCTCTGTTGATGGACATTTAGGGTGCTTCCATGACCTGGCTATTGTAAATAGTGCTGCAATGAACATTGGGATGCATGTGTCTTTTTGAGTTATGGTTTTCTCAGGGTATATGCCCAGTAGTGGGATTTCTGGGTCATACGGTAGTTCTAGTTTTAGTTTTTTAAGGACCCTCCATACTGTTCTCCATAATTGCTGTACCAATTTACATTCCCACCAACAGTGTAGGAGGGTTCCCTTTTCTCCACACCCTCTCCAGCATTTATTGTCTGTAGATTTTTTTGATGATGACCATTCTGACCAGTGTGAGGTGATACCTCATTGTAGTTTTGATTTGCATTTCTCTAATAATTAGTGATGTTGAGCATTTTTTCATGTGTTTTTTGGCCATCTGTATGTCGTCTTTGGAGAAATGTCTATTTAGGTCTTCTGCCCACATTTTGGTTGTTTGTTTGTTTGTTTTTTTGATATTGAGCTGCATGAGCTGTTTGTATATTTTGGAGATTAATCCGTTGTCAGTTGTTTCATTTGCAAATATTTTCTCCCATTCTGAGGGTTGTCTTTTCATCTTGTTTATGGTTTCCTTTGCTGTGCAAAAGCTTTGAAGTTTCATTAGGTCCCATTTGTTTATTTTTGTTTTTATTTTCATTACTCTAGGAGGTGGGTCAAAAAAGATCTTGCTGCGATTTATGTCAAAGAGTGTTCTGCCGATGTTTTCCTCTAAGAGTTTTATAGTGTCCGGCCTTATATTTGGGTCTTTAATCCATTTTGAGTTTATTTTTGTGTTAGAGAATTATTTTACTAGTCTTTTCAATAAGACAGCTTTGGTTTCATTGTTCTTTCTTTTTTCTTTCTTTTTTTTTTTTTGTTAACTAATATGTTTTCTTTATTATTTCCTTCCTTCTATTTACTTTAGGTTCACAATGTTGTTTTTTCCTAACTTTTTGATTTATTTAGCTCATTAATTTTTAATTTTTCTCCCTTTCTAATTTATGTGTTAACTATCATAAATTTTCTCCAAGTCCTAGTTCCATCTTATAATCTTTAAAATGTAATGCTTCCATTCTCATTTAATTTAAAATATTTTATAATTTCAATAACACATTTTAACGAGTAAATTATTTTAAAATATATCTTGTTAATTTCCAGACATAGCGGTTTCTAAGTAGAACTTTATTATTGTTTTTTATACTTACCTGTGTCATAAAGGAAAATCAGATCTGTCCTTTGATTCTTTAGCTTCGTGACATTGTGTGCGGTTAATTTTGTAAATGTTCACTGTGTGCTTGAAAAGAATACTATTCTTTAATTTTAGAGTGCAAGGTTCCAATATGTAAGATATACATTTAAGAGTTTTTATTTTGTTTTTCAAAATGTTCTGTGACTTTACTAATTATTTTGTCTGTTTAACTGACCTATTAGTTTCTCCACTGTTAACTTGCTTGTGAATTTGTCATTATCTAGTTGCTGCTTTATGCAGTGTGAATCTAGATGGTGTGGTCCTTACTGGGCAGGATTGCTATAGTTTTATGATAAATTATTTCTTTTAGCATTATTCCTAATAATACTTTTTCCCTTCAATCATGCTGCACTTGCTTTTATTTTGGTAAATATTTTCTGAGTATATACTTTTCCTCCTGATTGCTTTCAATCTTTCATTATCATTATATTTTAGTAATGTCTCTTAGAAAAAGTCTTAGCAAGATTATATAATTTTATTCAACATGAAGATATCTGTCTTTTGACTCTTAAGTTTAACAAGTTCCTATTTATTGGTGCTCCTAACCCCTGCATTGTTCAAGGGCCACCTGTATATGACTTCTAAAGCTTGATGGTGGGGAAAGAGAGAATAAAGCACCAATTCCCTGTGTGTTCAAAAACTTTCATATAACTTTCAATTCCCCCAACACTTAACTACTAATAGCCTGCTGTTGACCAGAAACCTCACCAATAACAGTTAACACGTATTTTGTATGTTATATGTATTATATGGTGTATGATAACAATAAAGTAAGCTAAAGAAAAAATATTGTTAAGATAATTATAAGGAAGAGAAAATATATTTACAGTATTACACTGTATTTATTAATACTGTAAGTTTACATCATCTGTTTCAAGATGAATCGTCTGTCAGTACCTACATCAATATTATCTTATATGATAAGTTTTTAATTTAACTAAGGTTACATTTTAGTCAGTTCCATTTAGTTTTCCTTCAGACCTCATTGTATTTTCGTTTTCAGTCTATGGTTAATTTTTTTTACTTTTTTTAATACTTTATTTATTTATTTTTATTTTTGGCTGCGTCGGGTCTTAGTTGCAGCACACGGGATGTTTGTTGCAGCACGTGGGCTTCTCTCTAGTTGTGGCGTGCGGGTTTTCTCTCTCTAGTCATAGCGCATGGGCTCCAGCGTGCATGGGCTTTGTAGTTTGTGGCACGTGGGCTCTCTAGTTGAGGCACGCAGGCTCAGTGGTTGTGGTGCATGGGCTTAGTTTCCTTGCAGCACGTGGGATCTTATTTCCCAGACCAGGGATCAAACCCACATCCCTTTCATTGAAAGGTGGATTCTTTACCACTGGACTACCAGGGAAGTCCCTTCAGTCTATGTTTAAAATTAAGGTTTTTATTTCCTATTTTTAAATCTCCTTCAGATATAATAATATCTGAAATTATGGAGGTGCTCATCCTTTCTTGATTCTCACATATAGTGGGTCATTATTTCATGGGGAAAGAGGGGGCTTTTTTGTCCTGCCTAGAGCCCCAAGGAAAGACCAACATTCTTGCCGCTTTCTTGACTTTGTGGGTGGGGTTTTTTCTCCCCCACTCTTGCATGGCAAGGCAGCCCCACCAGGGTTAGAACCTTATGCATATGCCTCAGCTCCAGCTGCATGTTTAGGCATGCCCAAGGCCACATCCTCTCTGTGTTCTTTCCCTGATGGAACATGAATACCCCAACTCCTAGCTACTGGGATATGCATCTGAATCTGACATCCCCCTGGACTGCTGTCTTGTTCATTTGTTCAGTCTTTATTCTGGCTCTTCATTCTGATATCTGGGAGTTTCTCTTTCTTTATTTTGAACTCACGTATGTTTAACAAAACGATGTTATATTTTATCTAATATGTGTGTGTTTAGTCCAGGAAGGGACTTTGCACTGGATCTGTCTACCATGTTGCCAGAACTGAAAGTCCTCACATATAAACTCATTTACACAGGTGTATTTGAGTATAGTTTTTTGCCACTTTTTAGCTGTGATCTACCTAACTTCCTTCTACCTTAGTTTCTTCCTCTAAAAAAAGGGAGTTAATCATACCTACTGCATTTGACCATTGTAAAGATTAAATGAAACGATGCATATAGGCACAGCACCTGGTATAGAACAGCTACATAAGAAATGGGAGCTGTTGATTAAGTGGGATTGAGCACTGTCAACAGACTTTAATTATGTTGAATATCTGTAATGCCACTGATTTTAGAAATTATTGCAATCACTTTTCGTTTATTTATTTTTAATAAATACAACCTTATGTTTGTATGTAATGTACTTGTTTTATTCTGCAGAATCTTAAAGGGAATAAAAACCCACTTTGCCCACAATATCTTCTTTCTGATGATTTGGATTTTTCTATGCTTTGGAGGTACATATTGGAATATTTATGGATTAAATGATGTGATATCTGGGATTTGCTTCAAATTAATATAGCAGCAGACAGGGTGGGGTGATAGGTGGAACAGGATTGACATGAGTTGATCGGCACCTGGGGTTTACTAAATTATTCTGTCTTCTTTTGCATATTTTCAAGTTTTCCATGGTGACAAAGTTGAAAGATAAAATAAACACATGTCAGTCGTGTTTCACATCCCCTCAAAAAAAAAAAACTTGTATATAAGATTCTGTCTTAGCATACTGGGATGGAGGAAGGATAGAAGTCAGTGAGATGTGCTCCTACTGACCTAGAAGAAAGCAACTCTCATGTTTCTGGAGTGGGCCTTGTGGCAAGAACAGCAGGTGCCTCTGGCACCAAGAGTGGCCCCCAGTTGATGGCCAAAAAGGAAGTGAAGACCTCAGTCCCACAACTGCAAGGAACTGAATTCTGCCAACAGCCCCATGATCTTGGTAAAGGACTCTGAGCCCCAGAGAGGAATGGAATCCAGCCAACATCTTGACTTCAGCCTCGTGAGACCCTGAGTAGATAATCCAGCCAGCCTGTACCTGGACTTCTAACCTGCAGAAACTGTGATATAATAAGTATTGTTTTAAAATTCTAAAATTTTGCTAATTTGTTACACAGCAATAGAAAACTAATACAAAAGGATATATTGGAGACAGAGAGATTAGTTGGGTTATCAGAATAGCCCAGACCAAAATGGGAAGGATCTATATTAATACTGAGTCTATTGAAATGGAGATGATGAGAGCATTGAATAGGGATTTATTAAGAAAGTAGACATATTAAAACTGAATCACCCACTAAATGTCAGCCTGGAATGTCCCAGAGTGACCTAAAGTATTTTGGGTAGACCTTGATGGCTTTAACCAAATTGGGGACCGCAGAGGTGAGAAAGTTTCATTTGGAAATATGAGTTCGGTTTGGGACAGTTTGGGATTATTAGCAAAAATTATTTCCCTGTCCATACTTCTTTGCACTGAGACTCTGCAGCTCATCCCATCAAGAGGTGGAATCTATTCCATCCCTCTTCTCACCCGCCTTGAATCTGGGCTGGCTTTAAGATTAGGATTGGCCAATACAATGCAGAGGAAGTAATGATGTGCCAGTTCTAAGTCTAGGCATCAAGAGGCCCTGAACACACTTCACTTCTTTCTCTTGGTACCACGTAACCCTCATGTGAGCAGGCTGGCCTACTGCAGGATAGAAGACCACATGCAGTGGAGACAAGCCATCTTGACTGAGGCCATCCTGGGCCAGCCAGCCCCTACCTTACTAGGCAGCTGACCACAGACACATGAGTGAGTCCTGCCAATGATACAAGAACCACCCAGCTGAGGTCAGTCCAAGTTGCCAACCTACAGAATCATGAGCTAAATTAGTAGCTCTTGTTTTGAACCACTAAGTTTTGAGGTAGTTGATTCTATAGCAAAACTACCTTTTACAGACATATTAAGTTTGAGAAATATCCATTTAGGTATGTTCAGTGGGAAGTTTGGATTCTAGATCTGGATCTCAGTGGTGTAAATGAGGTTCTAGGTAGAGATTTAAGAGTGCTCAGCATAAGGATGGCCACTGATGTCAAGAATGTACTTGGGTATATTTCTTATTTTCTGAACTGATGTCAAGCATGTACGTGAGGATATTATTTTCTGAACAAGATGTTAATTTTCTGGTGATAATGACTGCTGTGAAATATTGCTCTTCACTCAGCTCTACTGCTGTCATTCCTGAGGAGAAGCTATCATGAGATGAGTAATTAGGAAAAATGCCTCTAACAGAGTAATTGATTTTTCTCTTGAGCTGGTCTGAGGTGTTACACAGCTTGAATCATTCCTCTCAGAGTGAAATGTTTGGAAGACAAAGTTTAAATGTTCCCTCTCACTAGAACAGTGTTTACCTCTGCTTTTCCTAGTAGACCACTCTACCTGATGTATATGTCATATCCACGCAGGGTGACCGTAGCGCAAAAGTGGCAGATAACCAGCATCTGTGTCAGTCAACGTAACGGACAAATCTTCCTCCTGTAATCCTCGTGATAGCCCCTGAAGTTGGGAGTTTGGCTATCCCCATTTTACAGGTAAAGAAATGGAGATTCGTAAGTTAGAAAAGTTGCTCAAGGTCACTCAGCAAGTAAATTGAAGAGCCAGGGTTCAAACCTGGTTTCTAACTCAAAGCCTTTTGCACGTCCCACCTCACCACCACATCCCAGATGAAGTTCTTTTCTCATGTACAATTGAGTTCAGTCCCCACCACTCTTTGTGAGGTGTTACTAATCATTTAAAAACTCCCTATGTCTTATAAAGCTTTATTTTTGTCCTCTGCAATGCACTTTTATACAGATTGTATTACCCTGTCAAAAATCCCATGGGCACCCCTCCACATGGCCCAAGAAATAGGGCAGGACCAGACCGGGTCATGCTCCCAAGTGAGTCACGCTAACGCTAACCTATCTTGTCATTAGAAATGGCTCTGAGTCTTTATCTGCCCACAACCTCTAATTAATGATCATTTAACTGTACTGTCAACTCCGCTTAAATCTGAGTGATACCAGTTGTTCCTTACTTGGGCCAACCAATAGCTACAGAGGAAGGCATTCATGCATGCCATTGTCCGGGTGGCTCTGGGCCTATAGCAGCCCAGTTTAATGGGCATTCAGAGCTCATTAGGGAGGAAACACATCGGGAGTGACCGCTCCGGTGCCACACGTTGCAACTAATAGCTCTGCCGAACAGAATCGTTTCTGTTTCTGCTCACTTGTTGTGAAATCCTTTCAATGTCAACAAGTGGCCGTGTCGGCAGGAGCCCGCCATCCTGCCCAGCAGTTTTATCCGTTGCTCTCCTGAGCCAGACTTGTGTCCTCCTCCATTGTCCGGTCCCACAAAAGAGCCTGAGCAATCACAAAGCCTTCACAGCCATTCATCATCAGCTCACCGATTCCACGGGCAAGATTGCCCACCAGAGTGTGGGCCTGTCTGTGGGCCTGGCATGTGTGGGTGCAAAGGCAGGACACTGGGCCTGTGGCCTCCTGCCTTGGGGATCCAAACAGCACAAACGTATAAGGTTTGATTTCCTTACCCAAGAGATCACCAAAATGACATGTAATGTACAGAATTGGGCTGAGAAGGTTCTAAGAGCGTAATGGAAAAATTACAGGTGGGGCGAGATTGGGTTTTTCTCTAGTCTGAAAAAGAAAGTGAACTCTCTGATCAAAGCGGGGATTGCACCAAATAGGTAGGCTTATCTACTCAAGCGTTGTATATCCTTTTATTCCTGAATAACTTGGTCCATTTGCCCAGTACCTAGAAACGAAAGTTGTCTATAAAATGTCATGCAAACTTTCTAAGCTATATCATTAGGTTTTTAGAAAGATAGGTGATACTCTTGTTTGTGCAATGTTTTGATAACCAGGTAGTTGAGAATTGGTCATATTTGCCTGAAATACAGAAGCACTAAAAATGATTCTCCAAATACAGCCTCTCATACATTGGGAAAATGCTCTTTTAAAACTTTTAATTGAAGTATAGTTGATTTACAATGCTGTGTTAGTTTCAAGTGCACAGCAAACTGATTCATATATACATATACATATATATATATATAACTTTTTTCAGATTCTTTTCTATTATAGGCTGTTACAAGATATTGAATACAATATACAGTAAGCCCTTGTTGTTTATTCTATACATAGTATTGTGTATCTGTTAATCCCAAACTCCTAATTTATCCCTCAAAAAATGCTTTCTATTTTAACTAAAAGAATAAAATTTCCTGTCCTTGGACGTAATTCTTTATTCTTTCAGAGCTCTCCCAAGAAAGTGTCTATTGTAATTCATTCTGTATTTGACAACTAGGCAACAAAATGATAAAGATCCTAAACTCGCTAGGTCACCCTCCAAGGCATTCATGCGTGCCATTGTCCGGGTGGCTCTGGGCCTACAGCAGCCCAGTTTAATGGGCCTATAGCAGCCCAGTTTAATGGGCATGTGGTTCTAGATATGCTTCTTTTTTAATCCAGACACTACTAGCTTTTTGGATTATTGGTTTCTGTGTCTGAATCCCTTGCTAGACTGAGAGCTGCTAGAGAGCTGCTATTTCTGCTTCTTGCTCATCTTAGATGACTCAGCACATTTTGATGAGTAGATGCTCAATAATATCAATAATTTGTTGAATTAAGCAGTCAGTGTCACAAAGCTGTCAACAAGTGAATGTCTGCCTTTGCATTTTCAACCCAGAGGTACCACAAAAAGTGATAAGGCTGTTAAACATTTCGGAACGTTACCTCTAGTTCACACTACGCTAATTTGGGGCTTAGGATGCACAGTTAGGTAAAAATCACTTCCTGATCAAAATTATGGCAGTAAGAAGAGCAAGTTTTTTAATACCCGTGTTCTGATACACAGTATGTCACCGAATTTTTTTGTGTGTCCCTAAGATGTGGCTCCTCTTCACAGTTATGTTATTGTTGTTACCATCATCATAGCTTCCAAAAATTGAGCCCATACTATATGCCAGTCAAACCAATGCCTGTAGTCTTTGCTCATTCAGATTCACCCAGCTGCTTTTATTAATGCCATAAATATGCAGGATAGCGTGATGGTTGTGCAATCTTTCTGTGCATTATTGTACCTGCAGCCCTTTTCAAAGACTGTGTATTCATAAAATATTCTGAAATTCCTCTATGGGTGTTCAGTTTCAGATACTGAAGACATGTTAAAAGGGAAGGGAATTCTGTTTTCTAACGGGCCACTTCAGTTTTCTTTGTGGTGCTTCTTTCATTCGGCACTTCCAAAAGTTCACCAGTTCACACGTGGGTTTTACCTCTGTAGGTAAAGACACACAATGCCAAGGTTAAGCACATGACCCTTGCTCCTTCTTAAGGTGAGCAATGACATGTGTTGGTTTCCAAAGGAAGTGCCCAGATGATGACTAAAAACTCAGACTCTGAAGTGCTTTTATAATTATTAAAATAAGCAAAACAAAAAAATATGAATTCCTTATAGTTTCCTTTTTTAACAGGTTTTTTTGTATCCACAGTAGGTTAGCTCCGACCTTCGCCAGTGCAGTTTGGTCATAAATACTTTATATAAATTATCCCATTTAATCCTTCTAAGGATCCTATATAATAAGTCTTACTATGATCTCCATTTTGCACATGAAAAATTGAGGCTTAGAGAAGTTAACCAATCTTCCCAAGGTTACGGAGCTAGAAGGCTATTAAAGCAGGATTCGAACCTTTTTCTAGGGCTTGTGTCCTTTTAAAAAAATTTTTTTTTAATTGAAGTATAGTTGCTGTACAATATTACATAGGTTATAGGTGTACAATATAGTGATTCACAAATTTTAAAGATTATACTCCATTTATAGTTATTATAAAATATTGGCTATATTCCCCATGTTATACAATATATCCTTGCAGCTTATTTTATACCTAATAGTTTATACCTCTTAATCCCCTACCCCTATAGTACCCCTCCCCACTTCTCTCTCCCCACAGGTAACCCCTAGTTTGTTCTCTATGTCTGTGTCTGCTTCTTTTTTGTTATATTCACAAGTTGGTTGTATTTATTAGATTCTATGTATAAGTGATATCAGACAGTATTTGTCTTTCTCTGGCTGACTTATTTCACTTAGCATAATGTAGGGCTTGTGTCCTTGACAAGAGTATATGCCTCCATTGGTTCCCCATTATGAGGCTGCGGCTGAAGTTTAAATTTGCCTTGCATCTTCTGGCTACTGCAGATGGAAATGTCCTTAAGTCTCTTGTAGTGCCAGAGATACGTTGGCAATATTGGTCCAGTGTTCCCTGCAGGAATTCACTAGGAAGGCCTTTCTGCATGCAACCTGCCATCTCCTGTCCTTCCAGACGTACAAAAACAGCTCTTTGCTGCCTGACCACCTCTAACATTTTACAATAGGGCACCTCGGGGTTCGTTTTGTTTCTGTCTTGTGATCCCCACAGCATGTCACAGAAGAAGTGATATAGAACTGTGATGAAGAGCAGTTTTTGTGTCCCATCTGCATGGGTGGGGAAAGAAGGGTTTTGCAGCATGTTACTTTGGGGGACTTTAGAAAGGGTAATTGAATTGTTGAAATCAAATTTGGGGCCCCTGTCACAAATCATTACCTTGTCTTCCCTCCATCTATCTCCTTGTCCTTCAAATTAATGCCACATACCACACACTGACCTCCATTAGCTTAATTTGGTTGAGACATTTTCCAGCCTGTATCATCAAAAGGAGAGAGAAAATTATGTTGGCCAGGGGACCATCTGTGGAGTGCAAAATGTTCAAGAAACAGGAAGTTTTCTGCATTTTCTCATGTCTCATTTTTGAAACTACTCTATATACACCTCTAGTAACTTACAGTTACTAACTCAGCCCGTCTCTTAGATCACTGACTTGGATTTGGTAAATAAGACTGGTATTTCTCTTGTCTAGGATGACATTCGAAATAGTCTTATAACTTCAGCTCAATAACAAAAAAACAAACAACCCAATCCAAAAATGGGCAGAAGACCTAAATAGACATTTCTCCAAAGAAGATATACAGATTGCCAACAAACACCTGAAAGGATGCTCAACATCATTAATCATTAGAGAAATGCAAATCAAAACTACAATGAGATATCATCTCACACCAGTCAGAATGACCATCATCAAAAAATCTAGAAACAATAAATGCTGGAGAGGGTGTGGAGAAAAGGGAACACTCTCGCACTGCTGGTGGGAAGGTAAATTGGTACAGCCACTATGGAGAACAGTATGGAGTTCCTTAAAAAACTACAAATAGAACTACCATATGACACAGCAATCCCACTACTGGGCATATACCCTGAGAAAGCCATAATTCAAAAAGAGTCATGTACCAAAATGTTCATTGCAGCTGTATTTACAATAGCCAGGAGATGGAAGCAACCTAAGTGTCCATCATCGGATGAATGGATAAAGAAGATGTGACACATATATACAATGGAATATTACTCAGCTGTAAAAAGAAATGAAATTGAGTTATTTGTAGTGAGGTGGATGGACCTAGAGTCTGTCATACAGAGTGAAGTAAGTCAGAAAGAGAAAGACAAATACCGAATGCTAACACATATATATGGAATCAAAGAAAAAAAAAAGGTCATGAAGAACCTAGGGGTAAGACGGGAATAAAGACACAGACCTACTAGAGAATGGACTTGAGGATGTGGGGAGGGGGAAGGGTAAGCTGTGACAAAGCGGGAGAGTGGCATGGACATATATACACTACCAAACGTAAAATAGATAGCTAGTGGGAAGCAGCCGCATAGCACAGGGAGATCAGCTCGGTGCTTTGTGACCACCTGGAGGGGTGGGATAGGGAGAGTGGGAGGGAGGGAGACGCAAGAGGGAAGAGATATGGGAACATATGTATAACTGATTCACTTTGTTATAAAGCAGAAACTAACACACCATTGTAAAGCAATTATACTCCAATAAAGATGTAAAAAAAAAAAATTACCAGGCATATACTCCAATAAAGATGTTTAAAAAGAAAAAAAAAATAGTCATACCCTCAAATCTTAACACATGAGCTACCTGAAAAATGATTAAGGCTTTGACTTCTTAATCAAACGTTTCTCTTAACTGAGAGGGCTGTACACAGCTCTCTAAGGCTTTATTCTCTCTAGCATTTCACAAGAAATGCTGTGAAATAAAGTCATCTCCAAGCACACCTGCTCAACACACAATTTTCAATCCATTGTCACATTAACCAGCACTGATTCCTTCCTTCTGTAAACGAAGTGGTTTTTCTAACCTCCCTGTTGGGTTAGTTATCATCAATATACTTCTGAGGTTTCAAAAATATCTTCTATAGATGTAATGGTTACTATATAATTCAATTTAACGTGCATTTTTAGAATGTGTTCTAGGAATTATTTCAAGCCCAAAGGACACAGCATGGAGAGGAAAGTACTCTTCACCAGAGTGCGGGTAGAGTGATCATTTACCTACCAAATCCTCAACGTATTCAGAAATCCTTCCCTGAACTCCATATAGGCTTAGGGAGGAAGCCTGGTGAAGTACATTGGAAAAGGGACAAGAGGTTAGATGGTGACCCTGATTCTTCCTTAACCAGCTGTATGACCGTGCTCATGTCACTCAATCTTGACAGATATTAGCTTCCTTGTGTGTGTCACCAGGCCCTCGGACAAGGTCTGGGTTTTCTATCCATCCCTGAACAAGGACCCTTTAAATATCTTTTCCTCCAGTTCCTTATATTTTTAAAGACTTAATCTAAGAAAGAACATTTATTAATGATTAATTTTTTGTTCATTAATGATTTATTTTCTATTAGAGACATCCATAGTATTGCCAATGGACCTGTTCATAAACATGACACCACAAGGTTACACTAATTTGATCATTGTAGCTGAAATCAATAAAATAAATTTTTGTGTGCATAAGGCAAACATGCTTAGACTTTCTCAATTCATGGCACTCTTAGGGCCTCAATTTTTTTTCATGGTCCTCCTAGGCCAAAAAAAAAATTGGCCATTCTGTTTAAAGAACTTAGATCCAAACAACTCAGTACATATTTAAGTCCTAATAGCTTAGTAGCCATTTGAAGAAAAGTACACCTAAACTTTAAAAATATTTTAAAATTTTATTCTTATAAAACCACAATTATAGGTGTATGTGCCTATTGGGCATGGGACACCTTAGCAAATCTTGGAATCAGATTTGTAAACAGATGATTAACGGATAATGATAAATTATTTCCTGTTCCACATTGACTTTCACATGGCACTCAATTGCTTTTTGTTGCAGCACTTATGGAAAACTCACTTTCACAGGTAGGAAGTTATCAAAAGAAATGTAGCACAATTTAATGTTGAAATTATGAACTACCTTGAGCTAAAAATTCCCCTGATGTCTTACAGATATTGAGTACTGCTATTTCCCAGAAATATAAAATTTCCTGCAGGGTCTCTCTGAGTTCACTGAGGCCCCTTCAGGCCCCCTTCACTCCTATATTCCTTAATACATAGTTTAGGAACCACAGAACTAGGCAATTTTATCATGGCCAAATGCTTAATTTTCACTAGGCTTTCTTTAAATTATGAAAAGAGCTCAGTGATGTCATTATGACTTTCAGAGACCCTCAAATCAGGAACCACTAGACCAGAGAGTCTAAGATTCTATGGAGTCCTTTTTTGTTTTTGCTTTTGCTAGCAAACACTTTGTTGCTTGACTCATATGCATAGTTTAAAAAAAAATAAAGATGAAATGTATCAAATCAGGAGATTTAGCACATTCCCCAAATTTGGTTTTCTGGATTCTTTTTTTTTAATTGAAGTATAGTTGCTGTACAATATTACATGTTGCAGGTGTACAATCTAGTGATTCACAGTTTTAAAGGTTATGCTCCACTTATAGTTATTATAAAATATTGGCTATATTCCCTGTGTTGTACAATATATCCTTGTAGCTTATTTTATACATAATAATTTGTACCTCTTAAACTTCTACCCCTGCACTGCCCATACCCCCTTCCCTGTCCCCACTGGTAACCATTAGTCTGTTCTCTATATCTGTGAGTCTGCTTCTTTAATGTTATATTCACTAGTTTGTTGTGTTTTTTTAGATTCCACATATAAGTGGTATCATACAGTATTTGTTTTTCTCTTTCTGACTTATTTCACTTAGCATAATGCTCTCCAAGTCCATCCATGTTGCTGCAAATGACATTATTTCGTTCTTTTTATGGCTGAGTAATATTCCACTGTATATATATACCACATCTTCTTTATCCATTCATTTGTTGATGGACACTTAGGTTGCTTTTATATCCTGGCAATTATAAATAATGCTGCTATGACCATTGGGGTACATGTATCTTTTTGAATTAGTGTTTTTTTTTTCAAATATATACCCAGGTGTGGAATTGCTGAGTCATGTGGTAGTTCTATTTTTAGCTTTTTAGGAAACCTCCATACTGTTTTACACAGTGGCTGCACCAATTTACATTCCCACCAACAGTGTATGAGTATGACTATCATCAAAAAGAACACAAATAACAAATGTTGGTGAGGATGTGCAGAGTCCTTCCTTTTAACTCTAATACTACACCATTTTCTCCATATTTATTGAGCACCTACTATGTTTCAGAAATTGATCTAAGGTCATCATTGAACAAAACAGACAAAAATCTCTGCCTTCATGGAACTTATATTCTAGTGGAGGAAGCCAGAAGATAAACAGAATAAATGAGTGAGTAATGTTGTTTGTTGAAAGGTGATGAGTGGAAGGAATCAGGAGCCCTTGGGGCAAGTACAGTTTTAAATAGGGTTAAAGGGAATAGTTCTTATTGAGTAAGTGACATCTAAGTAGCGACTTAAAGGATGTGAGACGTTAGTCCTACACAAATCTGGGAGAAGAGTGTTCACATGGGACAGTCAGGCATAGGCTCGAAGGCAGAATAGCATCTGGGTTGTTCAAGGACCAACAAGGACACCAGTGTGACTGGATCAGAGCCATCAAGAAATGGAGTCACAGGCAAAGCAGGTCTGGAGGCAGAATAGGTAAGAACTGGTGGACCACTATAAAGACAATGTATTTATTTTCTTCTGAATGAGATGGAGAGCCATGGAAGGTTTTGAGTAGAGGTGTGATGCGATCTGATTTCTGTTTTCACATGATCACTTCAGTGGCCATATTGAAATAGACTATGGGGACAGTGGAAAATTACAGGACTATTACAGTAATCTAGGTGGCAGTAATTATAATATGAGGTGATAATTTACAACACACAATTATAAATAACAATAAAATACTATATATTCTATATTATAGTAAGTATATATTACATATACAGTAATATAGTTGATGACAGCTTAAACTGAAGTAGTGGTAGAAATGGTAAGAATGGCTGGGATCCTGGATATATTCTAAAAGTAGAGACAAAGGGATGCTCTGGTGGAGTCTAGAATGTGAACGAGTGAAGTTAGAGATTCCAAAATTTGGGGCATGAGGCAAAAATGAAATGCTACGACTTAAAAATTTTTTTAAACATTAACATCACTCAGTCCATACAATAATAAAATTAACTTTGATGTTTGATCTTGAGTGTTTCTATTTTTTTCACCTTTTGCACTCAATACTACTTAGCTCAGATATTAAGCAATTTTACTAGGAAGTCACTTCAGAACACACAACATTTCAGTCCAACCAGATGCATAACACAAACCACAGATATTTAATAAAAAATTATCTTTTCTCTAACAAGTATGCATCTTGGATTTTATGTATCAGGCAGGGTCTAGGCTTTCTGGATGACTCCAAGATGAATCATACTTTGTTTCTGCCCTCGAGAGACATGCAGTTTAGGAGGGTAAATAAGATATTACATATAAAGTATGTAAAGTAAAAGAACCAGAAAAGAGGTGGAGATAAAGTTCTGTGGAAAGTCAGAGGAGGAAGAGGTGACTTCTAGCATTTGATGTGGAAGTAAGGTATCGGGGAAAGGACTCATGATGAAATGGGTCTCTACCAGTTGGATGGAACTTAATCCTGTAGAGATAAAAAGGAAAAGTAGCCCCTGTGGTCTATGAATTAAAACAGAGCCAAGATTGGATGCTTCCCTTTAAGGCTTATAGGAGGTAAGATTGGTTTTGATACCTATATAGAGAAGTCCTGAGTGGAGTTTGAACTTGATTCAATATGAAATAGAGAACCACTCATGGTATTTCAACATGGAGCTAACTTGAAGGTACCCAATGTGTGAGACAGATGGGAAGGATGAGAAACCAATGACATATGGTATGTGTAAGAAGGTAATAAAGACCTCAAATAGGCTAATGGTAGGGAAAGTAGAGACAAGGTCACAGATCTAAGAGATTGTAGGGTGGGCTGTTTCTCCTACTACGGCCTTGACTCAGAGGAAGACCTTGAGCATATCTTTCTCATGTGTACCCAAATACCTGTGTTGGAGTGATTTTCCTCTCATGCCACCATGCCCTCTCTAATATGCATTCTCCATCTCAAAGGATGGGTAGGAGGGGAGAGGTTTACGAACTCAATGACAGGAGTTGCCAACACGTGGTTAAGTTGGTAAGTCATGGTAAGTCATTTAGAACTTAGATGTCCTAAGTCATTTCTGCTGGTTACTCTCCCTAGGCGAGTACCAGGTGCCATCATGAAGGACCATTAATAGAGCTGCCAAGCATGGCCACGCACATTGCTCACTGAGGTGAAGTCTCCACAATGAGCACAGGCTCAGTTCCCCATGGTTTATGGGCGTGGCTAAGGATGACATCCACAGGAGAGTAGGCTGTGCAAGGCCTAAAAGGGATCAATCCTGGTCTCCTTGTCCTGGTGTCTACAAACTTCTCTCCTTATTCATACTCTCTCTGGTCCTCTAATTTTTCACTTTGACCCAAGATATCCTTACCTACTGGATGTAGATAGGGGAGCTGGAACTGACCACAGGTTTCTCCTACTACAGTATTCATACAGTGAGTTCTCTTAGTGTCTTGGTTTTTGAACCCAAAGACCCAAGATTGTTTTCTTCTGTGACATCCCTTTACTGCTATATGAATGGTGGTCATTGCAAGACAAAATGAGTAGGCAGCAGGGGACAGGAGAGGGGGGACACACTGTCTAATTTTTCCGAATAATATTCTGCTGTAAAATGCTGTAGAATTTGAATCTCTAGGCCTTGGTGACCAATTAGATGGAAAGGATCTTACGGAAATGGGAGCAGGTTTAACAACAAACTCAGATGTGGTCAAACTGAGTTGGAGACGCTTGAGACATCCTTGGGGAAATAGGAAACCAAGTGTTGGGAGTGAATGACCACAGGAGTCTCTGCTTGAGGTTGAAGGTTGGGATTTTCTTTTTAGAAGAGATGACTAGGAATCATGGGAGAAAATAAATTGCTCAGAAGAAAATTGTGGAAAGAAAAAAGAAGGGAAATAGGAGGAGACCTAAGATGTTGTTGTCACCACAGTGTCAGGCTGAGTGGTCCTGGACAGAGGGGCAAAGAGTTATTCATGCTATAGCAAAGTCACGGGGCTTAAGGACTGTGAAAAAGATTTGAGTACTCAGACACCCTGATAATATTCTTGGCTGCATAGTAATCAATGATTTCAATATTGAGTTATCCCATGATACAACCTTTTTAAAAATTGGCAACAGAAGCTTGAGAATTATTCCCTTGGTGCTACAGGATAGTCAATCAATCCCAGCTGGATAGGGGCAGGGTATATCAGGTGGCGGGTGGAGGAGAGGTAGGAGAATACATTGCATTGAAGTCATTCAATAAATAAATAGCATTCTGAGAAAGGATGTCTCAGATGAGTTGTGAATCGCTGTAAAAGATGTATTCTTTTGTTGTTACAGTAATAGAAGCAGCAGCTCAGTGTAATTAAGATTTCCATTAACTGAGACCTAGTTGTGAATTTTTTCACGTGGTAATATCAAAGAGACTTGAAATCTAAGCTGCTTTCAGCTAAAATGGAGTCACAAAATTCCAATTTTTAATCCTGTTTTTCTTCCTGCAAATTAACAAAAGAGTGTGTAAAAGGAATTTAAGATTTTTCTGTCTATTATTAGCTTTCTAGATCCTCGAAGTATCTCCAAGAGCACTTTCTATTGAAAAGCAGATGATGGAAAAACCTGTGTTCTTCCTGCTCTGTTCTCCAATGACTGAGACTTGTGGATGACAGGTAATAGAAATCTCAGTCCAGGGGCTATTGGAGGAAATGAAAATCCTTTGTGCTTTCCCTTAAGAAATGCTAAGAATCAGAGAAAGCTATTCTCTAATAGCAAACTAAAAACTAACTTTTTTTGTACATTGACCTTTGTCCCCAAGTGCTCTGATCAGTTACTGTCAGAGCATCTGTCACAAGTACTACTGATGACATCCAACCTCTCACTGCCCTCTTACACCGGTATTCTCTTATATTATGGAATTTGACAAACCACTAGATGAAATAGAGTCAGCCCTCCCCTCTTCAGATTCAACCAACTGAGGATAGAAAATATTTCTTTAAAAATTCCAAAAAGTTCCGAAAGGAAAAACTGGAATTTGCAGTGAACTATTTACATAACATTTACATTGTATTAGGTAAATATTATAAATAATCTAGAGATAATTTAAAGTATATGGAAAGATATACATGTTATATGCAAATGCTATGCCATTTTATTTTTTTATTTTTATTTTTTTAAACATCTTTATTGGAGTATAATTGCTTTACAATGGTGTGTTAGTTTCTGCTTTATAACAAAGTGAATCAGCTATAAATATACCTATATCCCCATATCTCCTCCCTCTTGTGTCTCCCTCACACCATCCTATCCGACCCCTCTAGGTGGTCACAAAGCACTAAGCTGATCTCCCTGTGCTATGAGGCTGCTTCTCACTAGCTATTTTACATTTGGTAGTATATATAAGTCCATGCTACTCTCTCACTTCGTCCCAGCTTATCCCCTCCCCGTGTCCTCAAGTCCATTCTCTACGTCTGTGTCTTTATTCCTGTCCCACGCCTAGGTTCTTCAGACCCTTTTTTTTTTTAATTCCATATATATGGGTTAGCATACGGTATTTCTTTTTCCCTTACTTCACCCTGTATGATAGACTCTACGTCCATCTACCTCACTACAAATAACTCAGTTTCGTTTCTTTTTACGGCTGAGTAATATTCCATTGTATATATGTGCCACATCTTCTTTATCCATTCATCTGTCGATGGACACTTTACCCATTCATCTGTCGATGTCCTGGCTATTGTAAATAGAGCTGCAGTGAACACTGTGGTACATGACTCTTTTTGAATTATGGTTTTCTCAGGGTATATGCCCAGTAGTGGGATTGCTGCATCATGTGGTAGTTCTATTTTTAGTTTATTAAGGAACCTCCATACTGTACTCCATAGTGGCTGTATCAATTTACATTACCACCAACAGTGCAAGAGGGTTCCCTATTCTCCACACCCTCTCCAGCATTTATTGTTTGTAGGTTTTTTGATGATGGCCATTCTGACTGGTGTGAGGTGATATCTCATTGTAGTTTTGATTTGCATTTCTCTAATGATTAGTGATGTTGAGCATCCTTTCATGTGTTTGTTGGCAATCTGTGTATCTTCTTTGGAGAAATGTCTATTTAGTTTTTCTGTCCATTTTTGGATTAGGTTGTTTGTTTTTTTGATATTGAGCTTCATGAGCTGCTTGTAAATTTTGGAGATTAATCCTTTGTCAGTTGCTTCATTTACAAATATTTTCTCCCATTCTGAGGGTTGTCTTTTCATCTTGTTTATGGTTTCCTTTGCTGTGCAAAAGATTTTAAGTTTAATTAGGTCTCTTTTTTTGCTTTTGTTTTTATTTCCATTTCTCTAGGAGGTGGGTCAATAAGGATCTTGCTATGACTTATGTCATAGAGTGTTCTGCTGATGTTTTCCTCTAAGAGTTTTATAGTGTCTGGCCTTACATTTAGGTCTTTAATCCACTTTGAATATATTTTTGTGTATGGTGTTAGGGAGTGTTCTAATTTCATTCATTTACATGTAGCTGTCCAGTTTTCCCAGCACCACTTATTAAGGAGGCTGTCTTTTCTCCGTTGTATATTCCTGCCTCCTTTATCAAAAATAAGGTGACCATATGTGTGTGGGTTTATCTCTGGGCTTTCTATCCTGTTCCATTGATCTATATTTCTGTGTTTGTGCCAGTACCATACTCTCTTGATTATTGTAGCTTTGCAGTATAGTCTGAAGTCCAGGAGCCTGATTCCTCCAGCTCCTTTTTTCTTTCTCAAGGTTGCTTTGGTTATTCGGGGTCTTTTGTGTTTCCATACAAATTGTGGAATTTTTTGTTCTAGTTCTGTGAAAAATGCCATTGGTAGTTTGATAGGGATTGCATTGAATCTGTAGATTGCTTTGGGTAGTATAGTCATTTTCACAATGTTGATTCTTACAATCCAAGAACGTGGTATGTCTCTCCATCTGTTTGTATCATCTTTAATTTTTTTCATCAGTGTTTTTTGCATACAGGTCTTTTGTCTCCTTAGGTAAGTTTATTCCTAGGTATTTCATTCTTTTTGCTGCAGTGGTAAATAGGAGTGTTTCCTTAATTTATCTTTCAGATCGTTCATCATTAGTGGATAGGAATGCAAGAGATTTCTGTGCATTAATTTTGTATCCTGCTACTTTACCAAATTCATTGATTAGCTCTAATACTTTTCTCATAGTATCTTTAGGATTCTCTGTGTATAGTATCATGTCATCTGCAAACAGTGGCAGCTTTAATTCTTCTTTTCTGATTTGGATTCCTTTTACTTCTTTTTCTTCTCTGATTGCTGTGGTTAAAACTTCCAAAACTATGTTGAATAATAGTGGTGAGAGTGGACAACCTTGTCTTGTTCCTGATCTTAGAGGAAATGGTTTCAGTTTTTCACCATTGAGAACAATGTTGGCTGGGGGTTTGTCATATATGGCCTTTATTATGTTGAGGTAAATTCCTCTATGCCTACTTTCTGGAGGGTTTTTATCATAAATGGGTGTTGAATTTTGTCGAAAGCTTTTTCTGCATCTATTGAGATGATCATATGGTTTTTCTCCTTCAATTTGTTAATATGGTGTATGACACTGATTGATTTGTATATATTGAAGAATCCTTTCATCTATGGGATAAATCCCACTTGATCATGGTGTATGATCCTTTTAATGTGCTGCTGGATTCTGTTTGCTAGTATTTTGTTGAGGATTTTTGCTTCTGTGTTCATCAGTGATATTGGCCTGTCATTTTCTTTCTTTGTGACATCTTTGTCTGGTTTGGGTATCAGGGTGATGGTGGTCTCATAGAATGAGTTTGGGAGTGTTTCTGCCTCTTCTATATTTTGGAAGATTTTGAGAAGGATTGGTGTTAGCTCTTCTCTAAATGTTTGATAGAATTTGCCTATGAAGCCATCTGGTCCTGGGCTTTTGTTTGTTGGAAGGTTTTTAATCACAGTCTCAATTTCAGTGCTTGTGATTGGTCTGTTTATATTCTCTATTTCTTCCTGGTTCAGTCTCAGAAGTTTGTGCTTTTCTAAGAATTTGTCTATTTCTTCCAGGTTGTCCATTTTATTGGCATATAGTTGCTTGTAGTAATCTATCATGATCCTTTGTATTTCTGCAGTGTCAGTTGTTACTTCTCCTTTTTCATTTGTAATTCTAATGATTTGAGTCTTCTCCCTTTTTTTCTTGATGAATCTGGCTAATGGTTTATCAATTTTGCTTATCTTCTCAAAGAACCAGCTTTAAGTTTTATTGATGTTTGCTATTGTTTCCTTCATTTCTTTTTCAGTTATTTCTCATCTGATCTTTATGATATCTTTCCTTCTGCTAACTTTGGATTTTTTTTGTTCTTTCTCTGATTGCTTTAGGTGTAAGGTTAGGTTGTTTATTTGAGATGTTTCTTGAGGTAGGCTTGTATTGCTATAAACTTCCCTCTTAGAACTGCTTTTGCTGCATCCCATAGGTTTTGGGTCATCGTGTTTTCATTGTCATTTGTTTCTAGGTACTTTCTGATTTCCTCTTTGATTTCCTCAGTGATCTCTTGGTTATTTAGTAGTGTATTGTTTAGCCTCCATGTGTGTTTGTATTTTTTACAGATTTTTTCCTGTAATTGATATCTAGTTTCATAGCATTGTGGTCAGAAAAGATACTTGATACAATTTCAGTTTTCTTAAATTTACCAAGGCTTGGTTTGTGACCCTAGATATGATCTACCCTGGAGAATGTACCATGAGCACTTGAGAAGAAAGTGTACTCTGTTGTTTTTGGATGGTATGTCCTATAAATGTCTATTAAATCTATCTGGTCTATTGTGTCATTTAAAGCTTGTGTTTCCTTATTTATTTTCATTTTGGATGATCTGTCCATTGGTGAAAGTGGGGCGTTAAAGTCCCCTACTATGATTGTGTTACTGTCGATTTCCCCTTTTATGGCTGTTAGCATTTGCCTTATGTATTGAGGTGCTCCTATGTTGGGTGCATAAATATTTACAATTTTTAATATCTTCTTCTTGGATTGATCATTTGATCATTACATATTGTCCTTCTTTGTCTCTTGTAATAATCTTTATTTTAAAGTCTATTTTGTCTGATATGCAAATTGCTACTCCAACTTTCTTTTGATTTCCATTTGCATGGAGAATCTTTTTCCTTCCCCTCACTTTCAGTCTGTATATGTCCCTAGGTCTGAAGTGGGTCTCTTGTAGACAGCATATATACGGATCTTGTTTTTGCATCCATTCAGGCAGTCTATGTCTTTTGGTTGGAGCATTTAATCCATTTACATTTAAGGTAATTATCGATATGTATGTTCCTATTACCATTTTCCTAATTGTTTTGGGTTTGTTATTGTAGGACTTTTCCTTCTCTTGTGTCTCCTGCTTAGAGAAGTTCCTTTAGAATTTGTTGTAAAGCTGGTTTGGTGGTGCTGATTTCTCTTAGCTTTTTCTTGTCTGTAAAAGCTTTAATTTCTCCGTTGAATCTGAATGAGATCCTTGCTGGGTAGAGTAATCTTGGTTGTAGGTTTTTCCCTTTCATCACTTTAAATATGTCCTGCCACTCCCTTCTGGCTTGCAGACTTTCTGCTGAAAGATCAGCTGTTAACCTTATGGGGATACTCTTGTATGTTATTGGTTGCTTTTCCCTTGCTGCTTTTAATATTTTTTTCTTTGTATTTAATTTTTGATAGTTTGATTAATAAGTGCCTTGGTGTGTTTCTCCTTGGATCTTTCCTGTATGGGAATCTCTGCACTTCCTGGACTTTATTGACTGTTTTCTTTCCCATATTAGGGAAGTTTTCAACCGTAATCTCTTCAAATATTTTCTCAGTCCCTTTCTTTTTTTTCTTCTTCTTCTGGGACCCCTATAATTTGAATGTTGGTGCGTTTAATGTCGTCCCAGAGGTCTCTGAGACTGTCCTCAATTCTTTTCATTCTTTTTTCTTTATTCTGCTCTGTGGTAGTTATTTCCACTATTTTATCTTCCAGGTCACTTATCCGTTCTTCTGCCTCAGTTATTCTGCTATTGATTCCTTCTAGAGATTTTTAATTTCATTTATTGTGTTGGTCTTCATTGTTTGTTTGCTCTTTAGTTCTTCTAGGTCATTGTTAAAAGTTTCTTGTATTTTCTCCACTCTATTTCCAAGATTTTGGATCATCTTTACTATCATTACTCTGAATTCTTTTTCAGGTAGGTGGCCTATTTCCTCTTCATTTGTTTGGTCTGGTGGGTTTTTACCTTGCTCCTTCATCTGCTGTGTGTTTCTCTGTCTTCTCATTTTGCTTAACTTACTGTGTTTGGGGTCTCCTTTTCACAGGCTGCAGGTTCATAGTTCCTGTTGTTTTTGGCGTCTTCCCCCAGTGGCTAAGGTTGCTTCAGTGGGTTGTGTAGAATTTCTGGTGGAGGGGACTAGTGCCTGTGTTCTGGTGGATGAGGCTGGATCTTGTCTTTGTGGTGGGCGGGACCATGTCCGGTGGTGTGTTTTGGAGTGTCTGTGACCTTATTATGATTTTAGGCAGCCTCCCTGCTAATGGGTGGGGTTGTGTTCCTGTCTTCCTAGTTGTTTGGCATAGGGTGTCCAGCACTGTAGCTTGCTGGTCGTTGAGTGGAGCTGGGCCTTAGCATTGAGATGGAGATCTCTGGGAGAGCTTTCTCCGTTTGCTATTACGTGGGGCCGGGAGGTCTCTGGGGGACCAATGTCCTGAACTCAGCTCTCCCACCTTAGAGGTACAGGCCTGACACCCGACTGGAGCACTAAGACCCTGTCAGCTGGCTAAGGAGAAAGAAGGAAAGAAGGAAAGAAGGAAGGAAGGAAGGAAAGAAAAGAAAGAAAGAAAGAAAGGAAGAAAGAAAAAAGAAAGGGAGAGAGAGAGAGAGAGAGAAAGGAAGGAAGGAAACAATAAAAATAAAGTTATTAAAATTAAAAATTAAAAAATTATTGAAAGAGCAACCAAACCAAAAAAACCAAATCCACCAATGATAAGAAGTGCTAAATACTATACTAAAAAAACGGACAGACAGAACCCTAGGACAAATGGTAAAAACAAAGCTATGCAGACAAAATCACACACAGAAACGTACACAGAAAAAATTATATATATATATAAAAAATGAAGAGCGCAATCACATCAATAAACAAATCTACCAATGATAATAAACTCTAAATACTAAACTAAGATAAACCTAAAACCAGAAAAAAATTAGATGCAGAAAACAAACCTACAGTTGCTCCCGAAGTCCACTGCCTCAATTTGGGATGATTCGTTGTCTATTCAGGTATTCCACAGATGCAGGTACATCAAGTTGATTGTGGAGATTTAATTGTGCTCCTGAGGCTGCTGGGAGAGATTTCCCTTTCTCTTCTTTGTTTGCACAGCTCCTGCGGTTCAGCTTTGGATTTGGACCCGCCTCTGTCTGTAGGTGGCCTGAGGGTGTCCGTTCTTCGCTCAGACAGGACGGGGTTAAAGGAGCAGCTGATTCAGGGGCTCTGGCTCACTCAGGCCGGGGAGGAGGGAGGGGAACGGATGCGGGGCAAGCCTGCGGCGGCAGAGGCCAACATGACGTTGCACCTGCCTGAGGCGCACCGTGTTTTCTCTCGGGGAAGTTGTCCCTGGATCCCGGGACCCTGGCAGTGGCGGGCTGCACAGGCTCCCCGGAAGAGGGGTGTGGATAGTGACCTGTGCTCGCACACAGGCCCCTTGGTGGCGGCAGCAATAGCCTTAGCATTTCATGCCCATCTCTGGTGTCCGTGCTGATAGACGCGGCTCGCGCCCGTCTCTGGAGTTCGTTTAGGCGGTGCTCTGAATCCCTCTCCTCGCGCAGCAGGAAACAATAGTCACTTGCCTCTTCGGCAGCTCCAGACTTTTTCACGGACTCCCTCCCGGCTAGCTGTGGCGCACTAGCCCCCTTCAGGCTGTGTTCACGCCGCCAACCCCAGTCCTCTCCCTGGGATCTGACCTCCAAAGCCCAAGTCTCAGCACCCGCCCGCCCCGGCAGGTGAGCAGACAAGCCTCTTGGGCTGGTGAGTGCTGGTCGGCACCGATCCTCTGTGCGGGAAAATCTCCACTTTGCCCTCTGCACCCCTGCTGCTGCGCTTGCCTCTGTGGCTCCGAAGCTTCCCCCTCGCCCCGTCTCCGCCAATGAAGGGGCTTCCTAGTGTGTGGAAACTTCTTCTCCTTCCCAGCTCCCTCCCAGAGGTGCAGGTCCCATCCCTATTCTTTTGTCTCTGTTTTTCCTTTTTTCTTTTGCCCTACCCAAGGACGTGGGGAGTTTCTTGCCTTTTGGGAGGTCTGAGGTCTTCTTCCAGCGTTCAGTAGGTGTTCTGTAGGAGTTGTTCCACATGTAGATCTATTTCTGATGTATTTCTGGGGAGGAAGGTGATCTCCACGTCTTACTCCTCTGTCATCTTGAAGGTCCTCCTGCTATGCCATTTTATATAAGGGACTTTAGCACCTGCGGATTTTGGTATCCGCCGGGGTCCTGGAACCAATCCCCTTTGGAGATGGAGGTGTGACTGTACTTTCAAAGACACTTTTCCTCCCAGTGAGGGCAGAATTTAGTCTTGTAAGAGAACAGCATTGTGCATTCAATGGTATGGTTCATCTAGGAAAAAAAAAAATGATTTCAAATAAAAAACATTATTGTTCTATGTGTTTTTAAATGAAGAACAACAGATCTCTAGGTGTGGCAAGAGATGCGTGAGTAAAAAGAATCTCTGCCTTGATCACAGTACTTGTAATCGACAATTGAATAATCCCAGTTTTCAGTTGCATTATAGATTTGCATTATCTTTTGCTAACATGAGAATTTTTATTTGGATGGGACTTTACATTCCTTCTGTTTCTTTCTCCTGTTTTTATTTTAAACCGAAGAGAGGGTAACTCCCGTATCCTATTGCCATACCAGACACAAAAACAGAAAATGAGGAAAAGATGTAACAAACTACAAGAGTGTTCTGTGACCCCAAGGAAATATTTGTTCTTGTATCTTTTAAAATTTAAGACAGGAGGAAAAAAAAAACTTCACAGAGAAGTAAACCTGAGACACTGATTCAAGAGCCAGACAGTTCAATGAACAGGATAATCGGGGTAGTTTTTGACAGGTGCGGCTGCCTGCCTATAGCTGGCATATAATCATTACCATTTTAATAAGGCTCTAATAGGGGGGCTGATCATTCAATGGGGTGTGAGGATCCTAATTCAGCTCCCAATCCCACATGAATGTGCTAGAATTTGCAAGCTTTGTTTTCCTCTTTTGTACCTCTGAATGCCAATAATTACCGGCTATAGATTCAGAAATTCTTAGAACTGGAAGCTAAATTAGCTCTCCTAATACTGCACAAGAATGTCAATACTCATAAAAAAAAAGGAAGCAAGTGGTTTTTTTGTATTCTTTTTTTTATTACACTTGTAAGCATTGTGAAGACCAGCAGTTGAAGTGGGCTGGCTTACAGCATGAATAATGACATTACTGTCCGTCTCATGAAAGGCCCTCCCCCTTTCAGGAACAAAAAGTTCTCCATCGGTCCAAATGAAATAAGACTTCTAAAATCATACGTTGCTTTTTAGCTTCCTGCTTTTCTGGGTTGTGAAAGAATCCATGCCTTCTCTCTGGTCTGGTTTAGAGATAGAATTTGTAAATATTCTGTAACTCCTAGTTGAAATGGAAGTATCTCTCTGGGAAAACATAAAAAAATAAAAAATAAGACAAGCTTAAACCTCCCCAAAGCCTGTCTCCAAAGAGGTTATTCATAGTCAAAGCACTTGAATCCTAGGCAGAATTGTAATAATAATTCCTATGATATTGGATCCTATTATTTAGATAACACAAGATGCTGGAAGCTTTATTTGATCCTTCAACACCTCTATGAGATGGATATTATTTTTTTAGGCCCATTTTCACAGGATGACACTTAGAGTGATGAACTAATTTATCCAGTCATACTTCCAGTAAGTGGTAAAGAAAGGATTCAAGCAGCCCATATACCACAATTTCAGTTTGTTTCTTACAGAAGACACATCTTGTCTGAAGCTCCCAAGGCTTGTGCACTGAATTCAGTGGTGACTGTGCCTCACCCCACATCTTACCCAGTGTCACAAGGTGTCACAACCATTCGTGTCCCCAGTGTCAGCAGAAATGTTCTTCCACGGAGGTAAGAAACCTGGCTGAGGTCATGCTCTGGCTGATGCCAGGAACTCACTTTCTGAAACGCTTGAATTTCCCTCCTTCACGCATCAGACCATGCTGTCTCCAAACAGGCAGTGGAAAATGAAATCTTTGGTGGTTGATAAGTAATCTCCAAAATGCCGTTTGTCTACACTGATGACTTGCTACATCTCTGTTCTTTGGGAGTCAGGCCAGATGCTCTGTGAGCTTCTAAGACAGTGTGTAGGGGTGGCTGTGTACCAAAGACCTTTTGGATAACATCGTACACATGCTCACCTTAAAACAAACTCTCTTCTGTGTCAATCACTGACATGTACCCATCTTTAAAGTCCAAGGATACTGGGGACGTCCCTAGTGGCGCAGTGGTTAAGAATCCGCCTGCCAATGCAGGAGACATGGGTTCCATCCCTGGTCTGGGAGGATCCCACATGCCGCGGAGCAGCTAGGCCCCTGCGCCACAACTACTGAATCCCACACGCCTGGAGCCCGTGCTCCGCAACAGGGGAGGCCACTGCAATGAGATGCCTGCGGTGTGCAGCGAAGACCCAATGCAGGCAAAAAATTAAAAAAAAAAAAAAGAGTCCAAGAATACTGACTACCATTGTCAGGCCTTGTTTTGTTTAGTTGATATACTTTATTCATACAATTTTTAACTAAAAGGGAGTTTTGATTGTACAATCCAGAGAGATAAAGCATCCTGACCATTGTCATAACCATTGTCACATAGTAGACCAGACACCAGAATCCAATTTTCATAATGCTTCAGAATTATTTTCACTATGAATCAAAATCACTGGGGACCTTACACACACACACACACACACACACACACACACACACTAAAATCTCTACAAATTCCACCCTAGCCCTAGTGTGAACATGACTAGGAAAAGATATTGTTAGGCCTAATTCTTATGTGAAAGATTGAGTCTCATAACTGCTTTCTGATGGATCAATATGAAGAAGATAAGCCAGCTGATAATATATGTTTAGTTTCTTAAGTGCGAGTCTGATTTTGTGCCACTCGATGCAACTCTGTATTAGCTGCCAAAGAAGTCACCTCAACACTTAGCACCTGAAGGCAGCAATGAGCATTTTTGCGTCTCAGTTTTTGGAGGCCAGGATCTCAGGAGCAGCTGAGGTGAGTGCTTCTGGCTCAAGGTCTCTCATAAGATTGTTGTCAAGATGTCGGCCAAGACTGCAGTCATCCGAAGGCTTGCCTGGGGCTGGAAGATTGTCGGCCCACATGGCTGTCCAGTCAATCCTTCAGGGTCTCACCACATGCATCCTCCATCAGGCTGCTTGAGTGTCCTCACACGTGGTGACGGCTCCCCACCGAGCAAGTGACCTAAGAGACAACAGGTGGAAGCCATAATGTCTTTTACGACCTGAGGTCACACTCCACCATTTCTTCAATGTCTTATTGGTTACATAGGTCAGTCCTACTCAACGTAAGAAAGGACGACACGGGGCAAGATATGGGAGGAGCGAGTCAACAGGGGCCACCTGGGAGCCAGTCAGCACAAGCTCCATGGCACAGCTCTTGATGCTAATGCTGCTCTTCATGGAAAGAGAAAAAGATCATTCCCACTTAACTCACAGAGTAGAGCCGGCTGCTTAATCCCCCAGATATAAGTCTGCACAGAAGCAGAGCCCTCAGGAATGAAAATCACAAGCTATCTCAGCAGTTTTCTATTCATGTCTAACTCATGGCTAGGGAATATAAAGACATCTATCTCTTACTTAGTCATTTATTCATTCTTTCACTCAAAAAAAATTTACTGAGGACCTGCTACCTGCCGGCCACTGTGATAGGTGTTGGGTAACAACAATAATAAATATATCTAGAATGTACCCTCTAGAATATAACTGCCACCTTCACAGAGGGTACCACTGAAGTACCATCTCCTCGTGGAAGATTCTCCTAACATTCCAGATTTGGGTCTCCTTATTTTATCCTTAGGGAAAACCTGACTTGTTGTGAGTCTCATCCCAATTGCCATGTTTTCTAAGGATCAAAGAACTACCAGACCCAAGGAAATGTTAGACAAATAAGATACATTTCCCAACCAGTGCAGGGAAGAGCATTTTGGCAAAGGTCAACTGAACAAGCACATACCTGCAAAAGCTGCTATGCAGTACTTAAGGCTGTTATAATAGAGAGAATACCTGGTCTCTGGTTTATAACGTCCAACTTATAACAATACCTAGAGTATTTATGTGCAAATTTTACACTGTTCATAAAACTGAACATGTTAATCGTGCTATAGGATAAAAATGTTGCACTAACGTAAGAAATGCACTCATTAAAAAATGCTTATAAAAATAATAGCATCTATTTCATCAGATTATGTGAGAATTAAATGAAATAATATATAGCACTTAGCACAGTGCCTGAACCATAAGTGCTCAGTAAATGGTAAAATATACCAGTATATTATTCTAAACCACTCACAGATAACTGGCTTTACTTTGGTGGTGTTCATTGATTATCATTCTTTTTGAGAATTTCAGTGATCAGTCAGTAATTCAAATTTCAAACTTTGAATTTTCCCCTAAAACATTAAAATCCCCCATAGTTAATGTACTCTCCTATGATCTAAAAGAGATGTCTTTTCTTCTACATATTTTTCAACCTTGTTATATGACTCAGGAACTGGTTATATGACTCAGTGTAGCTGGTATTTTTAACAAACGATAGTGTCATTTTGGTAAACAAGTGTCACTTTAGTCTATGACATATTTTCCACCTGTAAAATGGGATTAACATGTTTATTAGTCTTCTGTCATTTAATATGCGACAATTAGTATCTTGGAAAGCAGAAATGTCTGTTTCGATGAAATTACTATATGGAATAGTCAGTGAAATTAACCTGTGGTGTCCTGCTTTTGATAACATCCTTGAGTTTTTCACCTGTCAGATTTTCCACTTATCTGGTGCTGTAGCAGAGGACAGCAACATATTCTGCCAACATCCAAACTTCTGCTGATTTTGTGAGTATGACCTTTAGAACCAAACTTACGCCTTCCCTGCTTCCAATTCTGCTGAACACGAAGAAAATGTGATTTCCTGGAGCAAAATAAAAGGCTTAGAAAGAGGACTGCGAAGGCTTCTTAGATATCAAATAGCTCTTACGAAACACCATTTTGATGAAGCAGTGTAAGCGAATCAGAAACATATGTATTAAGTTTCCCTTAAGTTATTTGGGGTTTCAAAATCAAGGGATTAAGAAAGTGGTAGGGGCTGCCTTCAGTTGCCCAGTGCCCTTAGACACTCCCAAAGCATGTTTTGGGAGAGAGATTTAGTTGATCCCTCAAAACTTCAGTATATTCTCCATGGACCAGGAATTACCCAGAACTCATAAGGTTGTCTCTTATTGCCAGCTCTCCAGTCCCATTTCTAGATCAAAGAAGCAGAGTTAAGTACACAGATGCTGGGAGGCTTATCTGTACTGAAGTAATGATCCTTTCCTTGGGTTTGCCATGAATTAAAAATAATCCTCTTTTTTTCTGTCGTAAACCAGAAAAGAAATATTAGACACATTTTTTTGTGTACTGAGCTCCAATTCTGAAGATATCACCCTCAGAAAAATTTGTTAAATTAAGAAGACTTGTTCGTCTTTCACTTAGCTTGATGGAGCAAAGGAACTCTTTAGTGCCAAAAGCTCCAATTCTCTGTCTTGTTATTGGAGGATGTCAACAGTTGTCTCCAAAGATGTTGGGGAATGCTTTAAAATGCTCTAATGATACTATTCAACTATGTTCTAAAAACTAAACAGATTCCTAACATCACAATTTAAAAGGAGAGAAGGCGGGAGAATGAACGAGGTGTCCAAAAATCTAAGAACTAAAGTTGTACTCTGAGGTATTGGTGTTCCGTGTGCTGAACCAATTCAGATTAAGTTTAAATCCAGCAAGGTTTGGAAACCATTCTCTCTGGAGCTTGGCGAAATTGGCAAATCAGCTATTAAAAAATAGGACTGAAGTGTTGTATCTGTGTTGCCCTTTGTAATTAGGCCGCTGAATAACAGAAGTATTATCACACCAGGGTTAGTGCCAGGGGATTATCCAAAGTTTTACAAATGGGATGCTAAAGTGGCCCGAACAGGTGCACACACAAAGACTAAGGGAGGGGAAAAGTAAGAGAATGAAAGCTGAGGCCTACTACTTTCAGCCACATAGTAAAATTAATGGTTTCTGTAAATGAATGGCATGGTTAGATTACCATTGAACTTGTAAAATTAGAGGAAGGAGTCAGATTCTTCATTACACTCGTTTTTCTCTTTTTTTTTAATTTGAACAGGGGAGGTCGAACTTAATTGTCGTTTTACCTCAAAAAAAAAATCTTTTCATTCGAATAATTTTGCAGCAGGCATAGTGACTCCTCAAAAGAATTGTGCTTGCTGAAATCTTTTTTTTCCTCTCCGGGTCTACTCATGTGACCTGTGTCCTGGAGAGAAAAGTGAGTTCAATTTGAACGAGCTCAGATTTGAGAAATTGGTGACTTTAAAAAGGAGAAGGAAAAACAAAATGGCTTCTACCTTAAAAACAACAGTGAAAAGGGAAAGTCAAATGGGCTTCCTGTAGGCAAATTAAGAATTCATATTTTTTTAATAAGAACCTTGCTTAGAATTAGAAACGAATGTGTAGGAACTCATGGATTCTAAACATCCTCAGTTGGACTTTATATTAATTTCCCCCAAATGTATCCATTTTCCAGTATAATGGTAGTTCCATTCATCTAACACTGAGTTACCTTTTTATTACTATTTACTTGCAAAAAAAGTTCTAGATTATTTAACTTTGGAAATTTGAGTGTTCTGAGGCTGCTATACAAAGATAATTCATTTCCATTTCTACCAACTCTTCCATACTCTCTTAGCCAGTTTCCCTGGAGATGAATAGCATACATTTATTATTTGGCAGTCTAGCTAAGCCTGCAGTCTTGACTTTGCTTGAATCATTTCACATTCTAAGAATGGGACCATACCACCAAATTTCCAGGCCTTCCCAGAGTACCACAAGTATGTCTTTATTTTAGCCAATATAATGTATATAAAGTATGAAACTTGGCTCCTGACAAATGACAATGTCTCAATACATATTTTGTTGTTGTTGTTGTTATCATTATGGCAACACATCTTCCAATACATCCCACCAGTATAAAAAGAGCTTCCAAGAGAAACAGGCTAGTGCTTCCTGTACAACCACAGAATCCAGTCTGTGAGCATAACCGATGGCCACGAAAGCATGTCATTGACACCCCCTTCCAAGACAGTCTGAATTTCGTCATACACGAAGCAAATGATCTTGTCAATCATGTCAAAATTAGAAGAGATTAATGCAGTAGAAAGAAGAGTATTGCTTTTCATACCTTGGAGAAATTTGATTTTTTTTTTTTTTAGTTTATGTCCGTTGATAACTTTACAAAAATAATCTAAATTTAAAGTGATAGGAATCATATTCTTCCATTTAGCCAAAGCAGCTTTTGTTCAGCTGTTTGCAAAATATTATGATAAATAGGATAAGAAGAGATCACTTGTATTAATCATGATTCTTAGATGCAAGCAACAGAGAGGTATGCGCTGGTATAAAGGTATTAACTGAAAAGACATTGGGGAGCTCACAGAACTGATTGGAATGCTGGAGAACTAGGGTTTAAAATGTAGAGGTGTGACAGAAAGCAACATAGCCGTAACTGTGTTCTGAATAGCATCACGTACTATCAGGTGAGGATTCCGTGTTGGTCACCACTGGACTCTGAATACCCCAGTTTACACTTAAGATGCTGGAAGTCGCGACTGGAGTGCTTGCCACAACTGTCCCTGGAAATCAGATGCTGCTGCCACCAGCGTCTTGCCAGAAAGAATTCTCCCCTCCCACTGTGCTTTATATCATCAACCCTAGTTCAAATCATACCCCAGTTCATATGATTAGGGGCAGGAAGGCTGGGCAGGCAAATTATCAGATACTTATAATTTCTATGGTAGGAGCCAGGCTCTGCTTCCCTCCAGGAGCCATAAGATAGGTAAGTTCCCAATTACAGTACTGGATGAGGTAGACTGTTAATCATCACTTATACTCACTACCCTTATCATAGGAGAAGTGCGTTATTTATCCCCATTGACTCAGGTTTAGCAATGTGACTAACTCTGGCCAGTTAAATATGAATAATAATGGCATGTATCACATCAGGACAGAAACACTAAAAGTCAGCGTATGGTTCTCCCAATTTACTTTTCCCTACCTCTGCAAGTATGGAAGTATGGTAAGATGGTGTTACTTCAGCCTAAGTCCCCGAGTGGCTACAGCGAGCAAAGCCTCCTTACCAACCAGTGATGGACAAGTAGTGTGAGTCAGAAATCAGTGTCATTATTTAAAGCCACAGCACTCTGGGGGATTGTTTGTTACTGTCACTTAACCTTGCCTATCCTGACTGATGGTGGTGATTCAGCTGCAGGGCAGTGGAAAGCATGGCAGATGCTCACCATAGTACTTGTCTGTATCGCCGAACATCTTGAAACTCGTTCAGCCACACTAACTTTTTCCTTCTCCGCTAATAACTTAAGTGTAGCTGCTTTTACATTACTCCAGAAAACTGTTCTTGCTGCCCTTTTTTGCCCTTGACCTGTACTCTTTCAGAGTTTATCTAGTTTCTGCCTAGATACTGTTTTCTCTGTCTCCCACTCCTGCCCTGTTACTTGTTTTCCCCAAACCTTGACTCTGAGTTCTTTCAGAGAACAAAACAGACCAAAATTCTAGCCCTTGAGAGCTGACATCCTAGTGGAGAGAAAATAGTAGAGGAGTATGTGGTAAATACTATAGAAATACAGTAAGCAAGTTAAGGACAATAGAGAATTCTATGGGTAGGTGGCAACAGGTACTTTCAATTTTAGGCAGGGCTGATCAGGGTAACCCTCATTTGAGCACGGACTTGAAGGATTAAGGAAGGGAGCGACGTGGCTGTCTGGAAGAAAAGTATTCCAAGCAGAAGGAATAAGCAGGAAACCTCTCTGAAACAAAAGCGTACTTAGAATTTTTTAAGAACACCAAAAGGGTCTTGATGGGAACTCCTGTCTACTAGTATACATGGGTGCCCACTTTCTTTGGTATGATCTCATTTTGTTTCTAACTTATGATTGCACAATTTGGGCTTCTGTTTATGCCTTTGGTGATATCGTACAAGGTTGTTTGTGTCCTTGTATAAGAGAAAAGTCTTTTAGTCCTCTTTATCTAGCTTTTATATCGGTAAGTTATTTGAACATAATAATCCCAGAGACTGGTGTGGGGCAACTTTTTCTCAAATGATTACAAATTACTCTAATGATCCATTCCACTCACATTGTTTCTTGGAACTAGTCAGAAGTCCATATTTGGCTTTGTTACTAATACCCAAAACAACCACCGTGGAGACGGTAATCTCTGGATGTAATGAAAGATGTTTAAGTGCTTGGGTGTCTGATGGCCATTTTATAAAAATAAAAGAAGACAAAAGCAGTGAGACGATGTGTTCACAGATGTCTTCACCTCCTCTGGGAGCAACAGGAGGAAGCACACTGGAGCTGACCTCAGTTTTCAAACCAGATGTACATTCCTATAGCTGAGTTGTTTGAAGTTTGCCCCGAGTGGTTTAGTGCGCGGTATAAGATGGCAAATAAAGCATAGTATAGGATGTCAGTGTCCTTTGGGCAAAGCAACTTCTGAATTTTCAGCAGGGACAAAATTACATTTGTAAGAATAGAAAACCCCCACTGCCAAAAACAGGTCCCTTCTCGTCTTTAGGTCAAGTCTTTTCAAATATTTCAAGATTAAAATAGACGATGCAAACAATACCTATAATCAAATTCTCTTCCCCAATATCTGTCACTCCTTAGACATAAGTTAACCTCCTAAGGGAATGCATTTAAGTTTTTCATTTTAATGGGTTACCATAGACCCACTGCATGAAGCATAGAACATGCAGCCATCATACAGTTGATTAAATCTAAATTTTGGAAGTGAGAATAAAAATACTTTTCCATCGTACTTGACTATTAAGTCAGAATCCCAGGAGAACTCCCAAAAGATGGAGGTAAAAGTGAATTGACATGGTGGTCCCCTAGGTAGTAGCACTAGAGTTGAAGAATAGAGCAATACCATGTCCCTTTGTGACTTCTAAAATTCTGGAATTATAGATCTGCAGTGGTGAAAGGGAGGTGAAGTGCAAAAGAAAGAAAGAAAGGAAGGAAGGAAGGAAGGAAGGAAGGAAGGAAGGAAGAAAGAAAGAAAGAAAGAAAGAAAGAAAGAAAGAAAGAAAGAAAGAAAGAAAGAAAGAAAGAAAGAAAGAAAGAAAGAAAGAAAGAAAAGAAAAGAAAGGAAGGAAGAAAGAAAAATACAAAAAAATGCATAAATTTTGATGCTTTGATTCCTGCTAGCTGAATGACTTTAGGAAAATTCTTAACTTCTCTAATCTCCTGTTTTCTCAACCTTGAAAACTGACATTAATCTATCAATTACTAATATTATGAGGAGTAAATGAGTCAAGCATATGGGAAGTACCTAGAACATAAAAAGCAATCAATAACTGTTGGTTTCTTCTCCCTTTACTTTACAGATGATTAAATAAATGCCCACGTAGTGTGTCAGAGAACTGCCCAAAGCCAGTCATCTAGTTTAAACTCTTAATTCAGTGCCCCTTTAAATTGTGTAAATTATTATCAGCAACTTTTTCTTGATTTTTTATTTTGATCAAATTAAATTTTAATTTGCTATACTGTAAGGGCAAAAATGGGACTGATTCAATTCAAGTGGTGACTAAATCAGAATGAATGTCACAAATGGAGGGGACTAATTGCAGACTAAAATCATAATTTAGATTCCTAACACTGACTTCGGGGATTACGGTGCAAATGACCCAGTTGCATCCTTTCCATGATGCCAATAACACAATCCCAGGGAGCCTCACTGTCACCCTCACCAGATTTTAGTGGGTCCCAGGTATGGAGAGTTGTTCTTTTATGTCATAAAGGGATCTCGTGGCACTAGGAATCTCTCCAGGGATTCTGTTGACTTCCTGTGCGACTTGGCCCAGAAAGCCTCCATCAGAGATGCCAATCATTCTCCCCCTTTATTGCTAGCTGCTATGTGGCTAGCTTGGATTAATGCAGCAGAGCAGGTAAGAGCACAGGATCTGGGCTTAGCTGCCTGAGTTCAAATCCATTTCCACCATGTACTTGTTGGTAACCTTGGGCAAGTTACTTAACTTCTCTGTGGTTTGGTTTCTCCACTATAAACTTAGTCCCTGTGTATAAATTTTCTAGAAGAGTGCCTGGAACACAATGAGTAGAATGTGTTACTAATATTATCAGGCTTCCTCCCAAGTGTGAGTCTATCCTGACTTTATAATCTCCAATCCCCAAATATTTGTACCTTTCTTCTCTGTGGGCTGGCATTTTACAATGCTTAATGGATGTTTTCTACAGGAGGTACTCCAACTAGCAATTTAAATTCAATGCCTCCAGATTTGTAGAACATGTTAATTACATCTTCAATTATTTTTGAAAGAAGGAGGGCATGAGCAAACAGGCAAATCCATTTCTTCATATCAATCCTAATAATTTTATATCAAATTGGAGGTACTTAGAGCAAATGGAAGTAGAACAAAGTGCCAAGATCTTCTTACACACAAGTTATATACAGACACAATTTTTAGTTTTTCAACCTAGAAACTTGATTTAAGTTAATTGGCTGATATGAACAATAGTACATCGTAGGCTCTGGGGTCAGACAGCCTGGATTTGAATCCCAATTCCATCACCTACTATCTGTGTGACTTTGGAAAATTTTATTAACCTTTTATTTTAGTTTCCTTATCTATAACATGTGGAGAATAATTATACCTAATGATAGGGTTGATATAAAATGAAATGGGTTAGTATTTATAAAGCACTTAGCACAGACTCTGGTATATTGGAGTGCTGTATGCGCACTTGTTTAATTACATAAATGAGTGTTAGGTATCCTTAGGATGACCAGCATAGAACAGAATGATTCCAGGGAGAGATTTTACCGTATAATTCTCACTGGGCTTTCTCTGACATGATCCATCAATACTGAAAGAGAATTTACCCATTTACTGGAGTCACTGAATGAGTCCCTTTTGTGACTTTGAAGAAATGGCCCTGAACCCAGTTCTAGTACGAGTCTGAGAAAGGATTCTCTGCCCTTAGAATAAGCACTTCACTGGGCTTCATGAGCTTAAAGACACACAAGGGGCTTGAGTGGTCAATGGAACAGTGATAGCTCATATCTCTCGGCCTCTTCCCCTCATCTGGTCACACAGAACATTAAGTCCTTATGTCACCCAGCAAGTATCCTAGGGAATTCAAACACAAGGTTTTATTTGTGTTTGAGAAGTTTGTTTGATACCGATGCATGTTTTAAATATGTTGATATCTTGAAGACAACCCGAACTTTGGAAATTACCTAGATATCTCAAAGCATTTCAAACCCCACCCGTTCCAAACCAAACTCAACTACGTCCCTTCCCTTCACACCACACTAGCTCCCCTTGTGTTCTTTGTCCTCCCTCGTCCAAACTGTGGAGTCCTGTTCAACATCTCACAGTTTCTCATCACCCCTCCCCCCATCATGCAGGAAATTCTAATAATTATGCTTCTGAAATGTCCTGTAATATTCCTCCTCTCCCACAGCTACTATTCTCATCAAACCTTCCACTGATCATAACTAAGGTGACACTGAGACTTCACTCTTTCTTGCCCAGCTCAGCGCTCAAAAATGGATTAGCTGAGCAGTTAGAGGATCTATGAAATTAGTAAGATGTATAAATTAGCACCAAACATGATAGAGATCAAATTTTGATTAAATTGAAATATAACGCGTGGTTAAACTGTGCTTTGGCGTTGGTTGATGATTGTGTCAGTGTCATCACTGATCCTGACAACTCTGACAATAGTCTTGGAGAATGTCATCAGTCAGGCAATGTTACGTGCCTGCTGTTCGTAACTACTTATGTTGCCTTTGGAATAAACTCTTGATCTACACAGAATTCTAATAAGCTCAATTATCTGGCTTCCAAGCTTACAACAGATTAAGATGACTGCATTAGGAGATAAGGGAAAAGAGGAGAAACACTGACGGCAGGCAAAAGTGACAGCTGACAGCAAGGACGAGAGAACTGTCATGAAAGGTAAATATAGAAACTAAAAACGGTGCAATGCTCTGGCCATTTAGCTTGGGGGAAAATTTGCTATTGAAAACAATGATATTTCAACTCTTTGAATATTGCAGGACTCCATAATAGCTCATTTGTCAAGCATTCCAGCTGCATTTGCTCTGTATTTTCAATCTTCGTCTATTAATTATGTAAAGTACTACCTGCTACTTGCCACAAAACTACCTGCATCCAAATTTGGGGATGTCCTTACATTGGTTTAAAATTTCTAAGTTTACATGTCTTCTAAGTTTATAGGTATCACTACGTATTTTTCTTAGCTCTTCTCGTCCCAGAACAGGGTCCTCGTCATATTATTTATAGCTAATTCAGAAACCATTCTATGGCTTAAGCATTTTGCTTTCCCTTAACTGGACTTTCTCCATCTGTCAACTTTTCATCTATCACACAATCCAGAGGTGTGCTCTTTTGCCCGAGGACAGAGGAAGGTTTTCCATCTTGTATTCAATACTCTTTCTGGGCGGGAACCCTTTGGAGCCTCACCTGTTCCTTTCTGACAGCGCTCCCCGTATGCCTCACCTCGCTCAGGAAGCTATTCACATGCATGCAGTATCTGCTCTGCGGGAGGCTTTTCTAGGCAAAGGCCTTTGTCTAATTAAGCTCTGTATTAACCCAAGCATTTTTAAAGGTGCTTAAAGAAAAAGTGTTTGTGAAATAAATGAATATTGTAACACTTGGAGCTGCTGTCTTCTAGAATAGGTAAAGTTTCTTCCGGACCTAGAGTTCTATGATTCTCAGCCCTTTGGATACTTTCTCTGGGACTATAACTTTTAGCTCACAGCTCCTTATCCTTCAGTTTTACTCAGATTCTCTGTCTCTAAACACATTTCTTACCTTTTATTTGCCTACAGAGAAGCTCGTTTATCTCAATTCTACTTTGTTATGAGGCTTTAGGAGGGTTTCAGACTGGCAGGCGGTGTGCTGTGGAGGGAGGGCATAGCCTATAGTGCTGGCTGTTGCTGGGTTCACAGGCCGCTTGAGCAGAATTACCTGTGTAACTTTAGGCAAATATCCTTAACTCTGGAAGCCCCACTCTTCTCCTCTCCAAAAAGTGGCCATGATTGCAAACCCTCCATGAAAGAAATGCGCTGGGAAAAAGAGCACTTCATGCAGAGAGAGGAAAAATATAATTGGATGTCCATTGGGTCAACAGTGAACTTAGCAAGTTCATGGCCATGATGGGGTGGAAGGCAGCCTGGAGGAGCTCACGCAGGACTGGAAAAGGAGGAATTGGGGAAAGCAAGCATGCCTTCGCTGTGAAAAGCCTGGAAGAGCAAAAGAAACTGGAGAGAAGGTGGTTTTCTCAGGATACTTGAGCATGCTTCTAGGCTGAGGGGCAGAGGCTAAAGAAGTGGGAGAGGGGGAAGGAGACTGCCAGGGCCAGGTGTCAGAAGGGCAGGAAGACATGGGTTCAAGGGCTTACGTTCCCTGAAGTCCTCATCAGTGATTAGTGGGGGTCCTGGTCTGACACCCATAATCAGGAAGTTAGCCCACTCACACTAAATGCTGGTGGCTTTTTATGATTGGTTTTGGCTGTTGTTTGTGCTTGAACATAAATCCTTCTAAAAGAAGATTATTTATGTTATGTGGCAATAGTTTGGGTCCCAAGGGAGTTGAGAAAAATAAAACAGACAATGTGTTTCCAGATCTCTGGGGATAGCATGCTGTGATGTTTGTCAGTACCTCTCCTGGGGTCATCTCTCCAGAGCCCCAGCCTGTCCTGGCCTGAACAGGGAAGAAGAGGAAGGTTGCTCTTCATCCCAGGAAGGCTCCTGGACTCTCCTTCTAGGCCTTGAACTCCAAGGCAACCAGAGGGACTTCTGCTGGTGTCTTTGGGGAAAGTACCATCTCATCACCACTTACTCAGAGCCTTTTCCAAGTAGGAGCAGGATTAAGGTCTAACTTATGCCTTGATAATTCATTAGAATTATCTACTGTTAAGTGTTTATCTGGCCCCTTTTAGCAAAACCCTTGCTGAGTTATTTAGTGTTATTTTGTTTCCCTCAAATTGGCTTACCTCATCCTATCCCTGGTCATTACAGGACACTTTCAGTTTTATTTTCTTTCCAGAAAAATCATCCTTCTTAAACCTCTGAAGGAAACCCATTAAAAGTACAGTAAAAATAACAAATGGGCCATTCAGAAATGTACAGAAAATACTTGACTGTCAGTATAGGAAACAGTGTCAGGGAAGGGAGAAGGCGGTGGAAACGAGAACAGACCAGTTTTTAAGCCTTTTATTTCCTTGTATTTCTAGCTATTTGTAGTATGCAAATAATAATGCCATTTCCAGTATTTTTGAAAGCAGGAGGAATTCACGTAAATTGATTTTCTAGAGGCTTGAAGCTTGCTCTGATGAGATTCAAAAATAAGGTATTATAACATGTTGACCATTTGTTATGAAAACCTTCCTAAAATATGTTACATTTTTCTTTCTTGATATCTAATATATCTGGACCTCTAATCTTTTCTTAATGGCTAAGCTTTGTTTATCCAGGTCTGTACAGGGATACCTTGGAGCTGGTGAGGTGTCTAGGCCTCCTTGCCCCGGCACTAAATGGCTTCAGGTGGCCATGATTTTTGAACACTTGTGACTACTCTCTATAGGATTTATCTTGTATATACAGCCATGAGAACACAATTAGAAATTTACTGTCATTTTAAACATAATTAAAATTACTTGGTCATCTGGATTTCTAGCCTGCAGCAGATAAGGGGCTATAGCTGTCCCAGTGTCTGTTTCTGGCAACAATCCCATCAAAATCCCAGCTCAAAATCCATATGAGCCAAATACAAGGCACTGTGATAAACGCAGCCGTAAAGGTAGTAGTGTCTGAGAATTGTGTAGCATTTTATAGAAATACATCCTGTTTCTTCATTCGTAACCCTTTTTGGTCCGCACAAGAACCTAGTGAGAAAAAAAAAATTATTGAACATCTGCTGTGTACCAGGCACAGTGTTAAGCTTGTTATATTCATCATTTCATTTATTCATTCACCAAATTTTCACTGATTGGCTACTCTGTGCCAGGCCCTCTTCTAAGCCCAGGGAATACTACAGGGAACAATACTACAGGGGAACTCCCCTCATGTAACTCATATTTTAGTGGAGGGTTATTATATCCCAGATAACAGATAACAACCAGCCAACCAAATAAATAAATACACAGAACCTCTGATGGAAGAAGTGCTTTGGAGAAAAATAAAGCAGGGAAGGAGGTAGGAAGTGCTGGGGCGGGTGTGTGTGTGTGTGTGTGGCCGGGGGCAGGTGGCATTTTAAGCAGGATGGTTGGGAAGGACTCACTGAGAATGTGACATCTGAGAAAAGAAGTGAAGGAGATCAGAGGATTTTCCAGAGAGATTACCTAGGGAAAAAGCATTCTGGTCAGAGGAGATAGCATGTGCAAAGGCCCTGAGGTGGGAGTGAGTTTTATGTGTCCCAAGAGGAGCAAAGAACCAATGTGCCTAAAATACAGTGAGCAAGGGAATGTCCTAGATTGTAAACAGCCACTGAGAGGACATTGGCTTTTTTTTTTTTTTTGAGGTTCTCATTATGCAAAACACTTTTTTTTTTTTTTTTTGGTACGTGGGCCCCTCACCGCCATGGCCCTTCCCGTTGCGGAGCACAGGCTCCGGACACGCAGGCTCAGCGACCATGGCTCATGGGCCCAGCCGCTCCGCGGCACGTGGGATCTTCCCGGACCGGGGCACAAACCCGTGTCGCCCGCATTGGCAGGCGTACTCTCAACCACTGTGCCACCAGGGAAGCCCTCAAAACACTTTTAAAAATAATTTTTATTGGAGTATAGTTGATTTACAATGTTGTGTTAGTTTCAGGTGTACGGCAAAAGGAATCAGTTACACATATACATATATCCACTCTTTTTTTTTTTTTTTAGATTCTTTTCCCATATAGGCCATTACAGAGTATTGAGTAGAGTTCCCTGTGATGTGCAGCAGGTTCTTATTAGTTACCTATTTTATATACAGTAGTGTGTATGTGTCAATCCCAGTCTCCCAATTTATCGCTCCCTGCCTTATCCCCTAGTAACTGTAAGTTTGTTTTCTACATCCGTGACTCAACTTGTTTTGTTAATAAGTTCATTTGTACCCTTTTATTTAGACATTGGCTTTTATTATGAAAAAAAAAGAAAGAAAGAAAGGAAAACGTGGAAGATTTTTGAGCAGAGAGTGGTAAGACCTGGCTATATTTAAATAGGATCACACTGACTGCTGTGATGAGAATGGATGTAGGGCGCAAGGATGGAAACAAAGAAACTAGTTAAGAAGCCATTGCTGAAACAGGGAAGAAACTTTGTATTCTATTACAAGTTAATCACTAAAGGGATGTTGTCTATAAGTTTAACTTATCCATAATGGACCATCTCTGGGAACCCTGCCTTCCAGGTAAGGACTTAGGCTAAGATACCTCTGTTTGGCTCACAGGAAACATTCTGACCAGGCCCACCTGTGAATGACTGCAGGAAGAAAGAAGTTAACACATACCCTCCAAGACTGACCGAAACCAGGAAATGTTCAGCTTTACTCCCTCCCCTTTCAGTATAAAAGAAGCCTGAATTCTAACTCAGGCAAGATGGTTGTTTGGGATGCTAGTCCACCATCTTCTCAGCCTGCTGGCATTCCAAATACAGTCACTATTCCTTGCCCCAACAATTCTCTCTCGATTTATTGGCCTGCCACGTGGGGAGAAGGATGAGCTTGGACTCAGTAACATTGCCTTAATCCAGGCGAGACATGCTGGCAGCTTGGACTTGGAGGGTGGTGATGGAGATGAGAAGGGGTAGGATTTAGATTACTTTGAAGATACAGAGTCAAGAGGATTTGTTGATGGATCAGATGTAGGAGTAGAGAGAAAAAAAAGAGTCAAGGACCACTCCAAGTTTTGTGGCCTGATCAATTAAATGGTATTGGGGCTTCCCTGATGGCACAGTGGTTGAGAGTCCGCCTGCCGATGCGGAGGACACGGGTTCGTGCCCTGGTCCGGGAGGATCCCACATGCCGCGGAGTGGCTGGGCCCGTGAACCACGGCCGCTGGGCCTGCGCGTCCGGAGCCTGTGCTCCTCAACGGGAAAGGCCACAACAGTGAGAGATCCGCGTACCGCAAGAAAAAAAAAAAAAGGCCAATTGGAAATCTCTTTTTCATTATTTTCTTTAAGTTTTGTCCCTGCTTTAAGCAGATCTGAAACCACACCTCAGATGGGACTAGAACCCAGTCTTCCAACTGAAACCACACAGCTCATCTCAGGACTTAATGAAACTCAGGTTCTTTATGTCTCGGTGCAGAAGGAGTTCAGTGAGGGAAAAGTGATAGAAGTGATAGGTAAGAAGTAGATTTATTAATACAGGATACTTGTGAAGGATGCAAGTGGTCAGGCAAAGGTCTCTGCCCTAAGAACTAAGTGGGCTACATTTTTATAATCAAAGGAAAAGTGGTGAGGGGAAAAAGACCTCCTTTTTCCTTTTCCTTTGTAAAGATGTTGCAGGAAAATTGGGCACAAGAGGATGGTCAGGTTCCAGGTCTCAGGTGAGTTCCTGAGATGAGCAGCTAAGTGAGGGTCCTTGGCTTCACTGCAGGAAAGAATTCAAGAGTGAGCCATAGTAAAGTGAAAGCAGGTTCACTGAGACAGATACACATTCCATAAGCAGAAATGCAGTCAGCCTCAGAAGGTGAGAGCAGTCCCAGGGCATGGGATTGTCTTGGAAAGTGAAAGCATCCCTGAAATATGGTGGTTAGTTTTTATAGGCTGGGTAATTTCATAGGCTAATAGGTGGGAGGATTAGTCTAACAATTTTGGGGAAGGGGTGGGATTTCCAGGAATTGGGCCACTGCCCACTTTCTGGCCTTTTGTGGTCAGAACTGCCACGGTGCCTGCAGGCATGTCATTTAGCATATGCTAATGTATTACAATGAGCATATAATGAGGCTCAAGGTCTATGGGAAGTCGAATCTTCCGCCATCTTGGGCCTAATTGGTTTTAACCAGTTTTTGTCATGTCCTCAAGGACTATGTCACTCTTTTAATGGTTGTGCCCTGCCCCCTTCCCTCCTATCTCAGATCCACTTTAAGAGGCTTTGGATCTGTGCCATTTATCCTTGGACATGTAGAAACCTGTAGTTAGAGGAGGCGAGAAATTCTTCTGGACAGCTCAAAGAGGGCTTCCGTGAAGAAGGACATTTTGAGCATTTTTCACCAGATGGACAAATGAGAGAGAAAAACGTCTGGACAAGAAGGATGCGCTTGAGGATATAGGCGAGGATGAGGCGAAAGCAAGGAGGCAGCAAGGAAAGGTGGACCCATCACCAAAAGAAAACTGCGAGGTATGTTGAACGGGGAGAGCTGTGGATTGGGATGGCAAAAGCAAAACTAGAAAGCTAAGTTGTCATCAGATTATTTTAAAACTACCAAGTCTGTGAGGTAGCTTGCAACCAGATACTGTAACTTTTTCAAAGCTGAAGAATGGCAAGAGTGTGCTTTTATTTCCTTGTAATACAAATCTCCACTCATTTGAAGGCTTTACTATAAATACTAAGTGCTTCCCATGTATTACTCATTTTATTCCACAAAGCCCTGTGAGGTAGGTAGTTATTGTGCCCATTTTATAGATAAGGAAACTGAGGCATCAAAAGGCTATCTGATCCAATGTAACCCAGTTGGTGGTTGGCTGAAATCAGGATTTATAGTTGGGTCAACTAGCTTTATAAGCTCCTTGGGACAAGACCCACGTGGGATTTATTATTTTTAATACTACCCCTCCCCCAAAAAAAGTCTATCACGGTACCTGGTATATCTCAGGCATGATAAATTCTTTACGGATATCAGCTGGAGACGTCTCTGTTTTACCTTCACGCTCACAATCATCCTCCTCTATATCCTTAAGTAGCCTTAGAGCACTGTTTTACCTTGGGGATCAGTGATGGCAATCCTAACAAATTTTGACTGAGTGATCAGTGCATGCCAGGCACGGTGTTAATTTCTTACGGTCCATTAACACATTCAGTCGTCAAAACAGTCCTATTCAGGAGCTACCTGTCTACAGTTGAGGCTCAGAAAGATGAAATAACATACCCAGAGTCACACAGTAGGTTGCAGGGCGGGGGTTCCCTCCTGCGAAGTCTGGCTGCCTCTGGGACCTGCTCCCCACATCCCCCAGTACCCTCCTTGCAGAGATGCTTCTGCTTTGAGGGCCCCAATGACAGCTTGCTTCCCAATGGGCCCCCACAGTGGAAGATAGATTTGCGAGGCTTTGGCTGGGCTGTTTTGTGCAGTGACCAAGGGCACATATTTTGTTAGACATTCGGCCTGAATAAGGGGCTCAGGCCTTTAGTCTGTGGCTGTGGAACAGAGAAAAGCTAACTGACCCAGAAGGGGATTGAACTTGTGACCTAGATTTCAGAGCACCAGGCTCTAACCACTGGGCTTCAGACACAGCCCCTCCAGAGGGCTGTTTTATGTGAGTCCTGCCTTGCATCTTAAATCTTGGGCCGTTTCTTCCCAATGCCCCCTCTTCATTGCTGAAGATTAAGAAACTGAGGTTCACGCAAGAGCAGAATGAGAAGAAAATAAATCGTGATTTAAATTCATGCCTCTGGACGCGTAGCTTAGCCCACTGAACCCCTCTCTCTTCATCTCTGCCACCTCCATTCTGTGATTTATTTCAGGCGATGGCCCTCTGTGTATGTGTAAAAATCCCCCTGAATGCTTTCCCCTGAGGGCAGTCAGTGCGTCTCTCTGAAGTTTTGCGCCAATGCTGATGTGTGCAAAGGGATGAAAAACGTACATTTTCAAGTCTCCCCAAAGCTTCGAGCCAAAAGAAAAAAAAAAAAGAAAAAGAAAAAAAAAGTTGTCCATTCCCCTTTTTCAGCCCTCGCACTTCAAATGCTAATGAAAAGTGTGTTGTCTTGGGCCGTGAATAGGTCTCTAAGATGCTCTGGTTTGGAAGTATTTGCATAGGGAGGCAGCCAGCAGACAGGATTAGTGCTACACATCAACTCCCCCGAAAAGGAGCTGACAGCACTGCAGAAAATTAGTGTCGGCAGAAACCTAGCTGTATTTGAAGGGAGAGAAGTATCTTCTCCAGATACTCATCCTTTCCTTCTTTCTCCCTCAAAAGAAAAATATTTAAGGGGAAAATATACATAGGATACGCCAAAAAAAAACAAAAAAAAAAGTCCTAGAAAAGGAATTTACAAAAAAGAGGGAAAGAATCTTAACCTATCACTCAAAAACCACTTGCATATTCTTAACTGTGCAAGGCACCACATGCGTGCAGTTTTTAAATGGCTCAAATTGTTTTGCATTTTTGATGTTCGTTTCACAGTCTATAATTGTTATTCTTTTAGATGTCTATGTAGCTTTATAAAATATTTTTATTGGCTACTTAATCTCCCTTTGTTGTATAATAAGTTTCTCTCTCTTAGTTCAAATAAGTATCTTCTGTACTTCTAAATTTTTGAGGCTGTTGAGTTACATCTTTAGAATAAATCCCTCCGTGGCTTTTTCAGGCCCAAATGGTCATGGCTATTTTTTGATGTTTTTCTGTGTTTTCTATGCATCTCTTTATAGTTTTATTTGTGGTTTATCATTTGTGAATTACCAATTTCAGAATGATATCAAAAGTGTATGAATTTTCGAGTTTGCCTTCAAACATATAATTTGTATGAATGTTAATTTTTAATGAATATTGAAGTTTCTAAATTCTTAACCTTTTAGTATAATTCAGCATTTCTAAATAGATATCTTTTACTATCAGTTTATTTGATCACTAGCAAAGATTAAAAATATTTTTAATTTAGAGAAGAGCTAACACCTATCCTTCTCAAACTCTTCCAAAATATAGCAGAGGGAGGAACACTCCCAAACTCATTCTACAAGTTCCACCATCACCCTGATACCAAAACCAGACAAAGACATCACAAAGAAAGAAAACTACAGGCCAATATCACTGATGAACATAGAAGCAAAAATCCTCAACAAGATACTAGCAAACACAATCCAACAGCACATTAAAAGGATCATACACCATGATCAAGTGGGGTTTATCCCAGGAATGCAAGGATTCTTCAACATACGCAAATCAATCAATGTGATACACCATATTAACAAACTGAAGGATAAAAACAATATGATCATCTCAATAGATGCAGAAAAAGCTTTTGACAAAATTCAACACCGATTTATGATAAAAAACCCTCCAGAAAGGAGGCATAGAGGGAACTTACCTCAACATAATAAAGGCCATATATGACAAACCCTCAGCCAACATCGTTCTCGATGGTGAAAAACTGAAACCATTTCCTCTAAGATCAGGAACAAGATAAGGTTGCCCACTCTCACCACTATTATTCAACATAGTTTTAGAAGTTTTAGCCACAGCAATCAGAGAGGAAAAAGAAGTAAAAGGAATCCAAATCGGAAAAGAAGTAAAGCTGTCACTGTTTGCAGATGACATGATACTATACATAGAGAATCCTAAAGATGCTACCAGAAAACTACTAGAGCTAATCAATGAATTTGGTAAAGTAGCAGGATACAAAATTAATGCACAGAAATCTCTTGCATTCCTATCCACTAATGATGAAAAATCTGACAGAGAAATTAAGGAAACACTCCCATTTACCATTGTGACAAAAAGAATAAAATACCTAGGAATAAACCTACCTAAGGAGACAAAAGACCTGCATGCAAAAAACTAAAAGACACTGATGAAAAAAGTTAAAGATGATACAAACAGATGGAGAGATACACTATATTCTTGGACTGGAAGAATCAACATTGTGAAACGGACTATACTATCCAAAGCAATCTACAGATTCAATGCAATCCCTATCAAACTACCACTGGCATTTTTCACAGAACTAGAACAAAAAATTTCACAATTTGTATGGAAACACAAAAGACCTCGAATAGCCAAACCAATCTTGAGAACGAAAAATGGAGCTGGAGGAATCAGGCTCCTGGACTTCAGACTATACTACAAAACTACAGTAATCAAGACAGTATGAGGCTTCCCTGGTGGTGCAGTGGTTAAGAATCCACCTGCCAATGCAGGGGACATGGGATCGAGCCCTGCTCTGGGAAGATCCCACATGCCGCGGAACAACTAAGCCTGTGCACCACAACTACTGAGCCTGTACAGTAGAGCCCACATGCCACAACTACTGAAGCCCACATGCCTAGAGCCCATGCTCCACAATGAGATGCCACCACAGTGAGAAGCCCGCACATTGCAATGAAGAGTAGCCCCTGCTCAACGAAACTAGAGAAAGCCCGTACACAGCAACAAAGACCCAACACAGCCAAAAATAAATAAATTTATTAAAAAAACAAAAAAGACAGGATGGTACTGGCAAAAAAAACAGAAATATAGATCAATGGAACAGGATAGAAAGCCCAGAGATAAACCCACACACATGGTCACCTTATTTTTGATAAAGGAGGCAAGAATATACAATGGAAAAAAGACAGCCTCTTTAATAAGTGATACTGGGAAAACTGGACAGCTACATGTAAAGAATGAAATTAGAACACTCCCTGACACCATACACAAAAATAAACTCAAAATGGATTAAAGACCTAAATGTAAGGCCAGACACAATATAACTCTTAGAGGAAAACATAGGCAGAATGCCCTATGACATAAATCACAGCAAGATCCTTTTTGACACCCCTCCTAGAGAAATCGAAATAAAAACAAAAATGAACAAATAGGACCTAATGAAACTTAAAAGCTTTTGCACAGCAAAGGAAACCATAAACAAGATGAAAAGACAACTCTCAGAATGGGAGAAAATATTTGCAAATGAAGCAACTGACAAAGGATTAATCTACAAAATTTATAAGCAGCTCATGTAGCTCAACATCAAAAAAACAAACAACCCGATCCATAAATGGGCAGAAGACCTAAATAGACATTTCGCCAAAGAAGATGTACAGATTGCCAACAAACACATGGAAGAATGCTCAACATCACTAATCATTAGAGAAATGCAAATCAAAACCACAGTGAGGTACCACTTCACACCGGTCAGAATGGCCATCATCAGAAAATCTACAAACAACAAAATCTGGAGAGGGTGTGGAGAAAAGGGAACCCTCTTTCACTGTTGATGGGAATGTAAATTGATACAGCCACTATGGAGAACAGTATGGAGGTTCCTTAAAAAACTACAAATAGAACTACCATATGACCCAGCAATCCCACTGCTGAGCATATACCCTGAGAAAACCATAATTCAAAAAGAGTCATGTACCACAATGCTCACTGCAGCTCTATTTACAATAGCCAGGACATGGAAGCAACCTAAGTGTCCATTGACAGATGAATGGATAAAGAAGATGTGTACATACGTACAATGGAATATTACTCAGCCATAAAAAGAAATGAAATTGAGTTATTTGTAGTGAGGTGGATGGACCTAGAGTCTGTCATACAGAGTGAAGTAAGAAAGGGAAAAACAAATAGCATATGCTAACACATATATATGGAATCTAAAAAAAAAAAATTGTTCTGATGAACCTAGGGGTAGGACAGGAATAAAGACTCAGATGTAGAGAATGGAGTAGAGGATTTGGGGAGGGGGAAGGGTAAGCTGGGATGAAGTGAGAGAGTAGCATGGACATATATATGCTACCGAATGTAAAATAGATAGCTAATGGGAAGCAGCTGCATAGCACAGGGAGATCAGAGCTCGGTGCTTTGTGACCACCTAAAGGGGTGGGATAAGGAGGGTGGGAGGGAGACGCAAGAGGGAGGGGATACGGGGATATACGTATATGTATAGCTGATTCACTTTGTTATAAAGCAGAAACTAACACCATTGTAAAGCAATTATACTCCAATAAAGATGTTTAAAAGAATACTTTTAATTTGTTTGTTCCCTATTTGTATTTTCTCATGGATGAACTACCTGTTCTTCACCCATTTAATGGATGGGATATGGACTTCTTTTATAAACTTGAATAAATCTTTGCAAATTTTAACATGAGCACTTCAGATGCACATGTATCGTTCCAGTACGTTGCTATTTTATTGTAGTTTTATTCTTTATTACTGTAAGAGTACTTTTGAATCTTTATATTTACCAACTAATCCGTTTTGTGGTTTGTGATCCCAACAAATATTTTGTATGGTACAATGAGCTGCAGTCCAAATGTAGGCTGAGTCAACTTATCCTGAAGCTGAAGGTGGAGGAAGTAGAGAGGACATGAAACAGCTGTGAGGAGAGAATTAAATGGCGTACACCTCCAAGTTCGATATCTTGGATTCTGTGACAAAACCTGTCCTTCTTTGTCCTCCTGTAGAACTCAGTAGTCACCAGCCCACCGGTTGATTCTAGAGCAGTCTGATTTATACTCTCAAGGAATCCTGCTTTCTAGACAAGGATGGCAAGGGCCACTTCACCGCCCATCTTTTTGCTAGCATAACTTAGTTTATTCAAAAGAAGTTAACCATACAGCATTGCACTAAAGAATTCTTTCTTGCTAGTAGTGAACCTCAGATGAAAGATCCTTCTGCTCTTTAATGTCTACAGTAAAGGCTAGCAGACTGCATGAATAATGTATTCAATTTATGACAACCTTTTGCCATTAGAGCTTTAGAGGCGAATCAAGAAAACATCTAACTCTTAAAAGCAGATTAATTAGGCATCTCCAGTCTCCTTTTTTGAGTTTTAGAGTTGAATTTTCTATCAGGTAAGCTCAGATGATACAAGAAATTCATTTTCTTCCTTATGAAAATGACATATACTGTTGCTTTGAAGTAACATTATGCACAATTGAGACACCTATGGGGAGTTTTGCAATCTCTGTCCCAAGAGATCTTTAAAAGCAAGACAGCTACATATAGGCTTGTTAATGGGTTAGTACAACTTTTCCTTAAAAAAAATTTAAAAGCTTTCTAAAACTATTACCTTTTGGTTTTGAGTATATCATAAACTTTTTGCCCTATAATAACTTTTATTTATTTTGGAGATTTTCTAAAGAGGCTTATTTGTTTCCTTGTTAACTTTGAACCAAGAAGGGGTATAAAGGACAAAAAAAAATGCTGTTTTTTTAAAGCTCTGTCTACCTACTTACCTATCTCTCATTTTCCCAGTCTATCAAGTGTGTGCACATCAGGACACGTTTGTTGAGCACCTAATGTGTACGGTGTTTTCTCCTATGTACTTCAAGGACACAAATAGATCTCTCTTGCTCTCAAGGAAATGAAAAGATAAATCACAATAAGTGGTGGTATTTGCTACATACTAAATTAGTGGCAAAGGTAAGAGACCCAGAGCAGTGTTGCTCGATATATAGCACTCAGGTTGGGGCCAATCCCCAAAATATTTGCTACTGTAATATAAATACAGGAACTGAGGATAAGCATTTAGAAACTGTTATAGAAATTTGACAGGGTGATTTTATACTTCTTGAGTCTCATGTTTCTGGCCTTGTATTGTGTATGGCTTTATTATTTTAAATTCCCTTATTCTAGTAACTTTTTAAATTATATTTTTCAAAAACACAAGTAGATGAATGGTAATTTAAAAAACAAGCCTGGTCCTTCACCCTGAGCAACACTTAGATAAAGGATATCCATATGTCTAAGCATCTTGTCTGCAGGAGAGTAGAGAAATACCCTATGGAAGAGAATGCCCGTGGATTCCCCTTGTACTCGGTTATTGTCAGAAAAAGAATTTCTTCTTTGACACCCTGCCTCTTCTGTCTGTCTCCGAAGAAATCTCCTCCCACCTTTATACATTTAGAGGCTGTCATCTCTAGAGTTATTGAGTATCACCATTCAGTCTTGAGGGTTTAGAACCAAAGAGTGAAAGTCACATTTCCTGCTAAAACCACAAGAATTTTACAAAAACCTAAGGAAAAGAAAGCTAGAGGAATGCTAGATTAAAAATTTTAAAGATATACCATCCAGGTGTGTTATATCATTTTCCAAACTTATTTGGATAGAGAAATCACCCAAAGGGCAAATTCCCATTTTCATATTTGCTTGACCAACTTCCTATAAAGCTAAAAGAAAAGATTAAAAGTCCATACCTTTAAAAGCTATGATATAAATACATATCAGATATTTTACATGTTATTATATATTATAAATATATATTATACATTTTCTTATAGTGCATATATCACATTTTATCACATAATTTGTATGTGAAAAATTTATATAATTTATATGTGATAAAATATAATGAATTATGTAATTTTATAGATTATTAATATTGTACTAGCATAGATTTATGGAATTATGGAATTGAAAGAGATCTTCAAGCTTCTGCCAGGCATTTTGCAAAATGGAAATACTGTGAATACTTATATAGAGGCTTCTGTGCTTAAATACATTTGGATAGCTTTTTTTTTAAGTAAATTTATTTATTTTTTTATTTTTGGCTATGTTGGGTTTTCATTTCTGTGCGAGGGCTTTCTCTAGTTGCGGCGAGCGGGGGCCACTCTTCATCGCGGTGTGCAGGCCTCTCACTGTCGTGGCCTCTCTTGTTGCGGAGCACAGGCTCTGGACGCGCAGGCTCAGCGGCCATGGCTCACGGGCCCAGTTGCTCCGCGGCATGTGGGATCTTCCCAGACCAGGGCTCGAACCCGTGTCCCCTGCATTGGCAGGCAGACTCTCAACCACTGCGCCACCAGGGAAGCTCCCATTTGGATAGCTTTGAGTTAAAATTACTACTGCTAGATTTCTTAGAGCCTTTATTAATATTTTCTGAAAAAGAAGTCTCTGAATTTTTGTTTTGCACTGTGTCCCGCATATTATATAGCTGGTCTTGCTGAGAAGGCTTAACTGTGATGGGAACTTTTGCACAGAAACTTGAAGGATGTAAGAGAGAAACTGAGGCTATGGAGGAAGAGCATTCTGGGCAGAGGGAAAACCAAGTGCAAAGCTCTTGAGGGGCAGTGTGCCCAGTGCATTCTAGGCACAGCAAGGAGGACAAGAAAATGAGCAGCGGGGGAGGAAAAGCAGCTGAGATTGCAGTGGTGCAGGTGGGGGAAGAGGCGTGAGGACTAGCATAGGGCCCTGGAGTCCTTTGGGGAGATTTCAGCTTTTCTCTGAGTGGGATGGAAACCCATAAGGGGACAGTTTTGAGCAGAGGAGTGACATGATCTGACTTACTTTTTAAAAGGATCACCTTTGCTTCAGGGTTGAGGATAGATTCCAGCAGTGGTGTGAGGGTAGGGAATGGGCAGGGAGAATATTAAGGCCAAAGCAGGGAGGCCACATAGGAGGCATTGGCCATAATCCAAGCAAAAGATGATGGCGGTCTGGACCAAGGTGGCTGCAGTGGAAGTGGTGAGAAGTGGTCAGGTATTGGGTATTTTCTGAAAGGGGCACAAACCATGCGTGCTGAAAGATTGGCTGCAGGATGTCAGAGAGGGTTGAGATGACTACAAGAGTTTTGGCTTACAACTAGAAGAATGGCATTGCCAGTAAATGTGATAGGGAAAACTGGATGGAGTGGGTTTTAGGAAAACGCTTCCATTTTGGACATGTTAAGTTTAAAAATTCAGAGTAAACACTAGGATATATGCATTAGGACTCAGGGGAGATGCTGAGGCTGGAAACCAAATTTGAAAGTAGTCAGTTTACAGATGGTATTTAAAGCCAGGGGGTTGGATGAGATTCCATGGGAGAGGGAATTGATAAAGAGAAGTAGGACGCAGGTCTGAGCCTTGGGTCATTCTAAAGTGAAGTGACCAGGGAGATGAGAAAATACTTCCAAAAGAGGCTAAGAATTTTCAAGAATACCAGAATCTTTTCAATCATCATCATCCTCTTTTGATAATCATAATATTAATACATAATACCTATGTTGTAAGGATTTCAGGGCATTATAGATATTTAGAACAATCGCTGGCCCAGCATAAGCATTCAATAAATTACAGCTATTTTTGCTAATATTTAAAGATTGCTCTCTTCATTTCTCCAATAAGGAAACAGGTTTAGTAACTTCCAGAAGTTCACTAGCTAATAACTGACAGAACCAGAGTCACATCCAAGTCCTTTTGTCTCCCAATATCTGTGCTTTTCCCACTACTTATCCTATATGACTTTGTTTCCAAATATTTTTACATAAACCAACGAGGAAATAAAATTCAAAACTCATAACCATCGAGCACTTATTGAGCACTTTAAGTCCAGGAAACAGGTTGGAATGGAAATAGAGACTGTTACAACGACTGAGCACTTAACACACGGCAAGCATTGTGTTATCCCGTTTAACAGTCCTATGAAAGAGGAAATACTATGACCGCTTTTTACAAATAAAGAGTGTGAGTCCTGGAGAATAAGGAGAAGAGTTATTAGAGTGAGATGGGTGGACATGGGCAGGGGGCTGTTTCAGGTGTACGGTTTCAGTTTGGGATCTTGGTCATCCTCAGCATTGACATTTAGTATTTACCGGCTCACCTGGGAATATGAGCAATTGGCCAAAACTTCTTTTTGTTTCGGGAGTGCCTATTCATTTATTTGTTTTCAGCTTTATAATGTGTGATTGACAAGTAAGCATCGTAAGTATTTAAGGTGTACAATGTGATGGTTTGGTATAAGGAAGGTACACCTGCACAGGGGAAGCTTAAATTCTATCAAGAATTTTCTCTGGAAATTTTCTCCTTCCTTCTTACCTTCCTCGCTTCTTCCTTCCCTTGCTCCTTCCTTCATTTCTCCATTCCTTTCTTCTTCCATCCCTCCCACCCCTCCTCCCTTCCTTCTTTCCTTTCTCCCTTCCTCTCTTAGTAGATAGATGGATAGAATTTGATATTTGGGACTTAAGGAAATTCCAGTTTAAAACAGCTTGTGTCTGATTACTTGTTTGACCACTTACTGAAATGTGACATTAGCATGTAATGCCTGAGGTTAGCTTCATTTGAAATTAGTCCTTGAACACTAAACATTCTTCATATTTGTTCCTGAAAAGCTAAAGGAATACAATTCATGAGGCTTGTGTGCAGAGTTATTTGCAAATGTTTGTCTCAAACATTCTAGCCAGCCTGCCACTTTTGGTCATAGCTGGGTAGCTCCTATATGACAAACCTCTTTAGAAATAACAACATAAAATCTGGAAAGAATATAAGAAACAATTACCTGAAGGCATTACCAAAATGGGCAGAATCTGTGGGGGGACTGACACTAGGAAAAAGGAAATGGTGCTCAGTGAGTTTCCTGTTTTTATGGCAAGCCACAGTATTACTGGCTTGAAGAATTAAAGAACATAGCAATTACAGGAAAAGAGGAGAGTCCCTGGATTAATAGGACAGAGAGACAGAGCCATAAACTCTGTGTATAAACTTTTGATCAAGTCTCTGGCTGATCTCTAAACTATACATGCATAGTTTAGGTACAAACTCCTAACAGTTCATCCAAAGCTCAAAGAACTGAACTAAAATTTCAGCTGCTGCCCACAGCAGAGAGACAAAGTTTTGCAGCTGTGTTCAGCCAAGTTAACTGATAAAACAAACAAATAAAAATCAATACTCCTCAGAGGAATATAACACTATCAAGAGTCTAAACAATGTATTATTCACAATTTCCAGGATACAACTCAAAATTATTTGACATTTAAAGAAACAGGAAAATGTGACTCGTAGTTAAGAGACAATCAGTGGAACTGACTCTGAGATAACACAGATTTTGGAATTATTGGACCACAATTTAAAACCAGCTATTATCCTCATAATCTAAAAGACAGAAAAACCAGCAAAAAAATAGAAACCATAAAATTCAAATGGAAATTTTATAACTGAAAAATGTAGTATATGCCATAAAAGTCACTGGATAGGTTTAACATCAGTCAATTTCAAGATAAATCAATAGAAATGTTTCAACATGAAAAACAGTGATAAAAAAGATTTATCAGAACAAAACCTCAGAGAGTTGTGAGACAATATCAAAAGGTTTAATATATATATAATTGAAGTCTCAGAAGGAAAGGAGAGCTATACTAGGACATAAAGTATTGTGAAGAAATAATGGCTGACATTTTTTCCAAATTTGGTGAAAGACACAAAATTACATATTGAAGAAACTCAACCAATACCTAGCAAGATAAATAAAAAGAAAACCATATCTAAGGATATCATGGGCAAATTTATGAAAACTCAAAGAGAATAACTTGAAGGAGGCCAGATGAAAATGACACATAACTACAGAGGAATGATGATTGGAGTGACCATTGACTTCTCATAAAAAATGATGGAGACCAGAAGATAGTAGAAGAACATTTTTAAAGCACTGGTAAAAAGGCCAATCCAGAATTTTATATCTACCAAAAATATCCTTCAAAAATTAAGGCAACTAACACACCATTGTAAAGCAATTATACTCCAAAAAAGATGTTAAAAAAAAATTAAGGCAAAGTAATGACATTTTCAGATAAAAGAAAGCTAAGAGAATTTATTGGTAGCACACCTATGCTACAAGAAATGCAAGAGAAAATTCTCAGACTAAAGGAAAATGATGTCAGATAGAAACAATAACTTTTAGGAAATAATTAAGAGAACTGAAAATGGTGAATATGGGAATAACAATAAAACACTCTTCCCTTTACATTCTTTAAAAATTTATGTGACTGACCCCCAAATTATAACATCGTAATAAGCAGTTAGTAATGTATGCTCTGTATTATAGAGTTAGTAACATAACTGTATCATAAAACGGTAGGAGGGATAATTTTATCTTTACAATTGTATACAATTTGCCTGAAGATACAACATTAACTCACAGTAAACTGAAATGTTAAGGATGTCTGTTGTAGTTCATAATGAACACTGAAAAATAATGCAAATAGGGGCTTCCCTGGTGGCACAGTGGTTGAGACTCTGCCTGCCAATGCAGGGGACATGGGTTCATGCACTGGTCCGGGAAGATCCCATATGCCTCAGAGCGGCTAGGCCCGTGAGCCATGGCCACTGAGCCTGCGCTCTGCAACAGGAGAGGCCACAACAGTGAGAGGCCCGCGTACCGCAAAAAATAATAATAATAATAATGTAAAGAAGTTTAAGTCATATCTTAAAAAAAACATTGCCAAGACCAGTGTCAAGGAGATTTTCCCTTGTTTTCTTCTAGGTGTTTTATGGTTTCAGGTCATACATTTAAGCCTTTAATCCACTTTGATTTAATTTTTGTGAGTGGTATAAGGATCCAATTTTGCTCTTTTGCATGTGTATATCTAGTTTTCCCAGCACCATTTATGGAAGAGACTATCCTTTCTCTATTGAGTATTCTTGGCTCTTTTTAAAATATTAGTTGACTGTATATGCATAGGTTTATTTCTTTCCTTTCAATTCTGTTCCATTGGTCTATGTGTCTATTTTTATGCCAGTACCATACTGTTTTGATTACTCTAGCTTTGTAATATAGTTTGAAGTCAGAAAATATGATGCCTTTAGTTTTGTTCTTCTTTATCAGAATTGCTTTGGTTATTGGGAGCCTTTTATGGTTCCATATGGATTTGGGGATTATTTTTTCTATTTCTGTAAAAGATGCCATTGGTTTTGATAATTGTATTGAATCTGTGACTTTGGATAGTACAGATATTTTAACAATATTCTTTTACTCCATGAACATAAGATATCTTTCCATTTATTTGTGTCTTTTTCTGTTTCTTTCATCAATTTCTTATAATTTTCAGTGTACATATCTCTCACCTTCTTGGTTAAATTTATTCCTAAGTATTTAATTGTTTTTGAATCTATTGTAAGTGGGATCGTTTTCTTTATTCCTTTTTGCAGGTAGTTCATTGTTAGTGTATTGAAACACAACTGGTTTTTGTATTTTGATGTCTGTGCCTTTGAGGGAGCAAACATCTCTTCCAGTCTTTACAGATTGGTTTTGTCAGGTTAAGTCCTTCTGTCAGTTCCCTGGGCTGACAGGATTACCTCTGGAATTATAGTCATGCTAGACTGGAGCTAGTTTTGATGCTGCCACTAGGTCTACAGTGGGGTCTGCTGTTAGCAGGCTTGTTACAAAGGGCTGGGGTAGGCATGGATCCTTTCTGGTCTCTGGGTGGATGGGACTGCCTCAAAGACCTTGTTCAGTTGGGTGATACAGGGACAGGGGTCCACTTCACAGTCCCCAGTTGGGTCCTCAGTCAGTGGGCCTATTACCAGGTGCACAGACAGGTGTGGCTGCTGCCAGGTCCCTGGGAGGGCTCCTGTCTAATCACTGAATGTGTCCCTGGGTGGGCAGGACTTGCCCTGGACTGTGGCTGAGAGGGGCCAGAACCAAGCCATGGGTCTGTTTCGGGTTGCACAAGCCAAAATTGAGGTCTGCAGACCTGACTCTGGAGGCATGGATGGGCGTGTCTCCCACCAGTTCCCTGGGTGGGCTGGACTGCTCCCTGACTGTGGCTGGAGGGGCTGGAGCCATGTACAGGGCCTTTTCAGGATCTCTAGGGGACACAGACAGGTGTGTCCTTTATCAGGTCCCTATGCCAGCAGGACCACTTGCAGACTATGGCTGGGATGGTCAGAAGCCCCATTAAGGGGAAACTTTCAGAATCTACAGTCTGGCTGAGTTTGCTGGCTTTGCCTCCAGAGGTTCCTGGACCATAGCTGAGAGGGGCTAGAGCTGGCTCATGGGCCACTTCAAGTCAAAGGCTGGGACCAAGTTCTGTATGCTAATTATCCCATGCACAGGTGGGTGTGACTCCTTCTCAGTCCCTTGATGTATGGAGCTGGTGACAGGACCAAGCCAAATGGGCTGTGGCTGAGTCCTTGGGAATATGGAGTTGTTGCTAGGTCTGTAGCCAGGACCACGGTTGGTGAGTCAGCCACCTGGGTGCTAGCCTCAAAATGGCTCTCCTCGGTCTTGGACTATACCAGTGCTTCACCGTCTCCTACCTGGATTACAAAGCTCCCACAAAGGCACTTTTGTCCATAGATGGGTGCCAAATTATTGTTGTTCAGAGGTGATAAAGGAGAGGACACCTTATTTAGCCATCTTGCTTTCATCACTCTCCACAACCTTGGTTTTCTGATCCAACATTTTTATGGCATATTAGCAGGTTTCTCCACAGAAACAGAACCAATAAAATATATATAGAGAGAGAGATTTATTATAAGGAATTGGCTCACATAATTATGGAAAATGGCAAGTTCAAATCTTCAGTGTTAGCCAGCAGGCTCAAGACCCAGGAGAGCTGATGGTACAGATGAACTCCATAGACCATCTTGTGGAGAATTCCTTCTTGTTCCAGGGAGCTGGTCTCCTTGTTCTATCAGGTTTTCAACTGATTGAATGAGGTCCACCCACATGATGGAGGGCAATCTGCTTACTTAAAGTTCACCAGTTTAGGGCTTCCCTGGTGGCGCAGTGGTTGAGAGTCCGCCAGCCGATGCAGGGGACGCGGGTTCGTGCCCCGGTCCGGGAAGATCCCACATGCCGCGGAGCGGCTAGGCCTGTGAGCCATGGCCGCTGAGCCTGCGCGTCTGGAGCCTGTGCTCCGCAACGGGAGAGGCCACAACAGTGAGAGGCTGGCGTACCGCAAAAAAAAAAAACAAAAACAAAAGTTCACCAGTTTAAGTGTTAACCATATCCAAGAACACCTCCAAGTTGACACATAAAATTAACCTTCACATATGGCTACTTATTCTTCACTGTTTTCAAGAGTCTTGATGTTACCTGGTAAGAATATTTGCTTTATTCCAAAGTCTGCTGGCGGTGGAAGGGAAGACATCTGAGGCCAGGCAGTGCTGAGTTTATATCCTGACTCTGTGAGAATTTAGGCAAGTTTATTCATTAAGCTCTCTGAAACTCATCTGCTTTATTGGTATGATTAAAATTAAAATGTCCTTGAGGCATATAGTTGCTAAAAAGATTAAAATATTACACACCTAACAGAATGTCTGGTACATGGAATATATTTAAATAAATATTAAATCTTTTCCTTCCTTAGTCTCAATTTTCTGTAGTTTTCATATGCCAAGGATATTATCTTTAGATACTTTGTCTTATTCAGGGAGTCATTAGCTGTAAACTAGCAAAAACCTGCCGAAATTAGCTCAACTAAAAAGAAAAGTGGGGGAAGTGAGATTAATATTATAAGAGGCGCTCTTACATAGTTCTTTAAAAAGGAAATTAGAATCAGCTGAGCCTCACTGGGAAGGAGCTGGGAACTGGGCTCTGCCTCCGTGGTGTCTGCCCCATTCATTTCTCTATGGTGTAGCTTCCTCTCATTTCTACTTCACTCATCACTTCTGCTCCTCCTTCAGTTTGGTTTGCATCTAGTTTTGGTCAGAACTGACTCTGCTCCAGCTTGGTGTGATGTTAGTTCTCTCAAGAGTGACAATTTGATTGGCTATAGGCCACCCAATAGACTTCCTGACACCAATGCAAGTATCCATCTTGGTCCAATCAGGGGGTAGGACACGGTACAAGCATGGTCACTCAGTTTTGCCTGTCAGGGAAGAGAGTGATAGAAAAGAGACTTCTATAGGGAAATGCACTCCCAAAACATGTTGACCATTGCCCCTTCACTTTCCACCTATCAAATTCTGCATTTTTTTAAATTTCAGAGATAAACACTCTGTGCTCTGAGGTTTTCTTCTCCCAGTGCTTCCTCCAGAGAAGAAAATTCTGTTTTCCCAAGAAAACTATGTTTTATTTCCCCAAGCTGAGATAACTCCAGTTTATCCACCCTCTTTTTAATAAGACATCTTAAAAGACTGTTTGAGCTGACATTCTCCCAAGAGACAGAGTCTGTGGGCTTACTTTCTGACTTATTGCCATGCCATTTAATTTAATTATGTCATCTTATCATTGCTACACATAATCTCAGGGGACCCTGGGAAATCGGGCCATGCTGAATACTTTGCATTCCAAGTATCTCATTCTCTTCTCATCAAATTGTAATTATCTTCACCCTCATGCTCTTTATACAAAACGACCATCCCAAGATAGTTATGCCCACATGGTCCAAACCAAATGGAGACTTAAGGTATTATCTGATCAATTTTTACCAATTTTGACAACTGGTTAAGGTAATTAGAGCAGGAGGAAAGGGATCTCTTTTTCTCAGAGTTTTGTCTTCTGGTCTAAATTGCTCATGTCACAGCTTTGTATCTTCTCTTTGCTTGATGGCTACACCTACGTTTTCTCAAGTCACAAAGCTTATTATCCAGGCAGCTTAGAAAATTTTCAGCTTTAGCCACCATTTTTCCCGGGAAGAAAATTTTCATGGGTAAAATTATTCATTTTAGAGTATACAAGGCCAAAATTCACTCTGGCATTTTACCTTATGAGACCAACGTTTGCATACAAAAGATCTACATACTATGTAGAATGCATAAAAATGCAAACGTATTTTTAGTTTTTCTATGTAGCCTTCATAAAGCTTGGCAACTCCTTCCCCAAAGCCCTTAAATAATGCACTTGAATTTGAGATAGGTTAATTCAATAAAAGCTTTACTTTCTTTTCTGAAGGCCCCTGAGTGACCAAATGCTGGTGTGTTATTGACACTGCCATAAAACAGTGTAATCTCACTCATTTATCAATTTTTGCTCAGGAGGACCTGAAGCTGAACTCATTTAGAAGCTGAATTATCTCTGGCCCTCAGAGCCAGATGGCAAGTTCCTGTGAAGGTGGGGGAATATTGCTTCCAGGAATTATTGGAAAGTAATCTCCACACCTGCCGTAGCCTGTGGAGCAGACTGATAAAAACAGAACATGCTACATTCCTCCCACCAACCCACAGCCCCAAACACTCCACAGCCAGAACCATATTCAGCATGAAATGTAGAAGTGATTGCCCCCCCGTGCTTACCAGTCCCATTTGACCCAAACTCTCACAAATACTAACTCTATATTTTCAAAAAGAAAAATTGGATTAGCTATCGCTTTCCATCCAGGTGCTTAAATAAGTCTTTTCTTCTTCTTGTCGTTATGAAATGGCATGGTCAAAGACAGAGAAGAATGGGGAACACTCATGGGTATGTTTACCAGAGTATTATTAAAGAGAAGGAATTACTTTGCTTCAGAGGTGGACATTTACAATACCTGTATAATGTTTCTAAAGGGGATAATGAAAGGTTTGGCCAGAGTTCTACTTCTTATACTTATGGGGTTTTTTGACTTGTATGTGTATGTTAAACACATACACAAAATATATCTGTAATATATGTATTCCATATATCCTGCCTACCTCCTGGGGTTATCAAGAGAATGATTCAATACTTACCTGGCAGAGGAGATACCGTGATCACGAAGGTGGTTTTCCCTGGGCGAGACTTATTCATTGCACTCCGGATGTGCTGAACCCTGCAATATCCCCAAACGTGGTAAACTCGACTGCAGAATTTGTGGTAGTGCGGGACTGCGTTCGCGCTTTCCCCCGTAAAGAAGAAAAAAAGGAAGAGAGAGTGATTCATTCATTTTCTCACTTAATAACTGTGTTTGGTTGAAGGGATCCCAAGATGGAGAAGGCATGTTCTAGTTTCTAAAGGAATCCATCTTGGAGAAAGGATTAAATTATGTAATGATATGGATAATAACTCACAGTGTTTAAGAAAGTTGTCATTGTGCTAATATGTTTTCATAATTGTGGACCTTTTATTTTCATCCAGAACTGCTAGATATAGGTGCTTTCAAAATTATTGGAGCAGGATGGTTTATAGCAAAGACATATGCTGTGTTGGCATTTTCATAGTTCTATCTATTAGAATCTTATCATTTTAACAGGAATGCTTCTTACTATTTTCCTTTGGCTGTATTAAATTAATCAGAAAAAAGTGCTAGAGGTTCTAAAGCCAGCCAGACCTGCAGCTGACTCTTGGTTTTACCAATAAGTCACTGAGTTACCTTGGGGAAAAAAAAATCACATAAACTCTCTGACCTTTATTGTCCTCATCTATTAAATGGGGATAACAATCCTTAATTTTCAAGGTTTTTTTTTATGAGTTATATATGATTCTGTATTTAAAAAGCACCTAAGAGAGTAAGTGGTTCTATAAATGGCAAAAATAAATGGTGGTCAGATATTGCTCTGCGGAAAACCTGGTCATTATAATATGACAAATTAACTGAAGAACTCAGACAAGTTGATACCTTGTCAAGCCCAACTCTAGAGAATCATCTCAAGGAGGTCTTGAAATTAAAAAAAAACTATATATGAATTCTGTAGGAGATTTTTATCGTATTAAATAAGTCTAGAAAATCTGTGTGTGATATCCTTCTCAGTCTGCTAGGAGAAAACATGTTAAATCCAACAAGAGGATGGGGACCTGCTTTTTTTTCCTTCCAAGAGGGATAGCTCTTAATCAGAGTGCATTCTCCATTCAAAATAATCTGTGAAGATTGGCATGAAAATGCAGATTCCTAATTGAACAAAGACAATTATTTCCAGATTGAAGTACAGTGGTGAATAGCTCTGTGCTCCAATTACCGCCAGACTTTTATTTCAAATGGGAAGCTGAAATCACAGATGAGTTCGCCTTAATTGGGAGAAATGGCTGAAATTGTACTTTTAATACCCTACTGTAACATCGTCTATGTAGGTCATCTTTTTTTCATGTACACATGACAGTGCCCTGTTTATGTCCATTTGGGACAGCAAGCTGTGATGGTGAGAGGGATAGCCTTTTTTACAAACAAAGGTAGAAGCATCCAAAAGTTAATCAGAGCCATAAAACTGTATAGCTTGTAAATAAAGGAATGGAAGAGTACATTCTTTTTTATAACTATGTGTGAATTCACTGACTAACATGAAAACCTAACTCAAGATAGCATTAGTTCAAGCAAGATTTTCCATGATCCTGATTACTCCTTCGTAATGTATCCACTTAAAAATTATCAGAGGGTAGCCCAGTCATGAGTACAAGGGCTCGCCAGATTAGGGTAGGTCTAACAGATTTTCTAAAGATTGAAAAAAAGAAAATTCAAAGGAGAGACGAAGTCTGTGCTTCTCAAACAACCAGGAAGCACCAAAGGAGAGCCTACCGTATGGTTGAGTTGGAGGTGGTGCTGGGTTGACAGAGATGAGGGTGCGGAAACTTTGTCAGTAAAGATTCCTCTTCTCAGGTCCTCTGTCACTCCAACTGGGGGGTCTAGATCGGACACATGAAGCCTTGTCACCAACCACCATGAACCATATGTGTTTGTGTAGACGTTTCCTGTTTTCAAAGGGATGTCACAAACTATTTCGTTGCATCCTCGTCCTTCCAAATTCCAAGCTAGATGTGGTGGATATCACCATCTCCTTTTACAAATGAAGAAACTAAGGTCCAGATCCTTGCTTAAGGGGCAGAGTGAATGAGTATAGGGCTAGGATGAGGACCCAGCCTTTGATTAACGATAACCAATCCAAAGTGTCACATGTCACTGGAGGAATCCTAAATGACTTCCATGCCTTAGTGTGAAAGACATGCCACTGTCTTTCAGGCCGTAGAAATAATAAGAAAAGTAACTGTGCTGTCTGTCGTCTTACAGTCATTGGCTTTCACAATTAGCTAGATATATCCCACAGATGTGGAGCCTGGGGTGCACAAAGGTTAAACGACTTTTCCAAAGTCCAACAATTAGTTAAGTGTTAGAGCTAGACCCAAACGAGCCTCACTCACTCCAAACCCAGTGCTTTTTCCTTTCACCAGGAGAGACCCAGGTTTCCACATCCATCCCTTCTGCTGCTCTTCACAGAATTTATTCATTCGTTCAAAAAAAATCACAGCAGTGGACAAAATAGACCCAAATTCCTGTCCCTATAGAGCTTACCTATTCTAGTAGGAAAAATAGACATTAGGCAAAATAAGTAAAAAGATACTGTACGTTTGATGGTGGTAAGTGCTATGGAGAAAAATAAAGCTAGAAAAGATTTTCTGGAGACTGAGAAGTTGCAAGTTTAGATCAGGTCATCTGGGGAAGCTTCACTGAAAGGTGGCAGTTCAGCAAAGTCCTGAGGTAGGTGAGCGAGTGAAGCTGCATTTCAGGCGGAGGAAGAAGCAAAGCAGTCTGACCTCAGTGTTTGCCTGGCTTGGTCAAGGAATAGCGCAGAAGCGAAGGTGGCCGTAACTGGGTGGGCAGGGGGCGAGGGAGTATGGGAGGAGGGCGTAGGGTAATGAGAGGTCAGACAGAACCAGGCTCAGGCCAGCTTGAGGACTTTTCCGAGTGAAATGGAAGCTATTTCAGGGTTTTGATTAGAGGACATCATCATCTGACTTATGTCCAAAGGATAGCTCTAGATCTTTACTGAGAATAGACTAAAAAGGGTCCAAGTTGGAGGCAGAAAAATCAACTAGGAGGCAGATAACAACAACAATAATTATTATATTATTAAATTAAAAGGGCATAAAGATGATTTATATTGGCTTCAGCTAGGGAGGTGGTAAGAAATGGTCAGAAAGATAAGAAATAGGGCTGGCTCTACCCCTGTTGCTGCCTGTTTGCCTTGGTTGCTAAAGTGTCTTGGAGATGCTGAGAGGGAGGGAGTCCTCACGGGAAAATGCTCCCAGGCGTGGCAGGCAGCCACAGGAGGGTCTTGTTCAGATCTCCCTTCAAGAGATAACCTGCCGAGGAGAGGGCCTGGTTGATGACCTCATCTGCACCCTGGATGCTGTGCAGCGGCGCTCTCACTGAGGCCACACTCTCCCCACGCTGCTCCCAGCCAGGTTCCTGCCTAATCAGGACTCCTCTCACAGGCCAGCTTTGCTCCAATCCCCCTTCATCTTGTCTCTCCCTTCACAGACCTGCACAGACTGACATCCCTGCCCTCTCTCATCCACCTTGGTCTTCAGTAGCTCTGTCTTTCTCTCTGCTGAGGTTCTTGGAACCCCAATTGGTATATCCAATTGTTTGCGCTAGCCAATGGCAAAAATGATCCTACTACTAATAAAAAGAAATACAAACTGAGTTCTTACTATGTGCAAAAAACTGAGCTAAGTGCCTTACATGGAGTATATCTTTTTAATCTTTACTACAACCCAATGAGGAATGTACTATTTTATGTATGAAGAAACTGAGTCTTAGAAAGATTAATTGATTTCCCCAAATTCAAATATCTGGCAAATGGAGGAGTTGCCATTGAACTTGGGCAGCTTGGGTATAGAATCTAAACCCTGGCAACTATATCAGTCTCAGGACAGGGTCCTCCCACTGCCCTGCCTGACTGACTTCATGCTTCTTAGCTAACCTACAAACATCTTCATAAGATTTTAACCAAACTTATCCATGAGGTTCAGCAAGAAGCTAGTACCTTCGTACCCTAGTACCCTAGTACCCTAGTACCCTAGTACCATCCCTGTAGTTAGAGTTTCCATTAACTTCCCAGGGTCATACAATTCCACCCATCTAGGAGAGAGCTGTTCTCATTTCTCTGCAAATATTGGTCTGATGCCTGGCTAGTGTCTTTGCCACCACATTTCACAATTTGTATTGTATTATTTTTAAGTGACAACTATTTCATAAACTATCACGGGATGAAGAAAAGAGCCCTGAATTGGGATCAGAAGACCAGATTTCTAGATCCAACCCCAATACTAAGTCAGTTCAAGATGTGCTCTATTGCTAGTCATGAAACCCCATCTGAACTAGTCGAGGCAAAGAGGGAATTTATTTGTTATCCAAACTGGGAAGTCCAAAGCGTGTCTCTAATTTCAGACATGACTGTGTCCAGATAACAGCATTAGGACTCTGTCTGTCTCACTGCATCTGTCACCTCTGTCTGCCACTGTTTGGGCTTTGTTCTCTGTAGGCCCATTTTATTTGACAGTAAAGATGGCTCTCCCCAACTCCACGCTACATTTTTCTTAACACTGGATATCACAAAAGAAGAAAACCTCTCTCTCTGTATTCATATAAATCCCTAATTAAGGACATGATTGGCCTTGTTTGGGGAAGGTGCTTGACCGTGAATCAGCCACTGGGTCCAGGATGATGACATATTCTGATGGGTAGTCGGGTCATGATACACCTCTGCAGGGGGGAATACAGGGCCAACTGATTAATCATCACAGCAGCAGGAGATATTTATTCCTGCAGTAAAAACAAAAAATGATGCTTGGCAAGTAAATGTAATAGCTTTACACAACTACCATCATAGGTCTTCCAAATATAAAACACATGCATCCCCTTTGCACGGCAACCCAAAGCTTCACCCGCCAGCCACATCCAGCTCAAAATCCCATCTCCTGGCTCATATGCAGTCCTTCAGATCTGGACCTGATGTGGCTCCCTGTGATGCAGCAAGTTAAAACAAGACATAAGTTATCTGACCCCACACGTCTCCCCCCCACACTCATATACACACATACAATACACTCGATATACGTCATACACACACATACAATATACTCAGTATACAACAGTGAAACAAGGACAGGCAACTTGCAGCAAATGTCCTCCATTCAAGACAGAGAAGAACGGTAAACTAGCAGCCTCCAGTCTCTAGGAGTGACGAAGTCCTCGACCTGGAAGTGGAGGAAGCTCCTTGATTGGATCCTAAATATGCGTTTTAGGATCTATTTGATTTTAGCCAGTTCTAAGGGCCAATAACCAAATCCAAAGCTCTTCCCTAAAGGAGTTTTTAAATCCTGCTTTATTCATTTTCTCGCCTTCTACCTCTTTCTTCCTCTCAATTTACTGTTGGCTCACTGGAGGTTATCGCAAGCAATAGCCATGATTAAGAAGGCAACACAATCTGAATTCTGCTACAAATCCAAGTCCTCCTAGTTAATTAAGAAATCTCTGGGGTCTTTTGTTATTATTATGGGGTTTTTTTGCAGTACGCGGGCCTCTCACTGTTGTGGCCTCTCCCGTTGCGGAGCACAGACTCCAGACGCGCAGGCTCAGCGGCCATGGCTCATGGGCCCAGCCGCTCCGCGGCCTGTGGGATCTTCCCCGACCATGGCACGAACCCATGTTCCCTGCATCGGCAGGCGGACTCTCAACCACTGCGCCACCAGGGAAGCCCGGATATTTTGTTATTTAACATCTTTCTGTTACTTCCTGCCATTTGGGGTCCAGAAGTAAGTCACTCTTTGCTATGAAATTCCCTATTTCTGGACCCTCTCTCTGTTCCCTTTCTTTTCTTTGCAATTATACCCAGGATCAACCTACACACACTAATATCTGGCTCTTCCAAATTCTTCATCTAGAGATACAAGCTCCAAAGGTATTTCTTCTGCCTTCCAATTGCTACAGGCAATAATTTTATCAAGCATTTTCTTTTAGCACTGGGGATTTCTGGTCTCAGGCAGCTCTATTTTCTCACCACCTGACAACCAAATACTAAGCCATTACCATATATTTTAGACTTTGATTATGACATTACACCACTTCAATTAGTGGTAAGGTAATAAGCTACATGGCTGTGACAAATACTTCTAAAAATAAATGATTCAAACACCATAGAGTGTTATTTCTCATTTATATACCAGTCTGGGGTCAATGTCCCTAGTTTATGGTTGGGTCTCTGCCACAGTGATCATTTGAGGACCCAGGTTCTTCATATTATTTTAATCTCACAGATCCACTATCCCTTAAAGCTTTGCTATCATCTTCATTCACTCAATAGACTGGAAAAAAAGAGAGCATGACAGCAAAGGAAACCATAAAAAAGACAAAAAGACAACCCTCAGAATGGGAGAAAATATTTGCAAATGCAGCAACTGACAAAGGATTAATCTCCAAAATATACAAGCAGCCCATGCAACTCAATATCTAAAAAACAAACAACCCAATCCAAAAATGGGCAGAAGACCTAAATAGACATTTCTCCAAAGAAGATATAGACTGCCAACAAACGCATGAAAGGATGCTCAACATCACTAATCATTAGAGAAATGCAAATTAAAACTACAATGAGGTATCACCTCACACTGGTCAGAATGGCCATCATCAAAAATTCTACAAACAATAAATGCTGGAGAGGGTGTGGAGAAAAGGGAACCCTCTTGCACTGTTGGTGGGAATGTAAATTGATGCAGCCAGTATGGAGAACAGTATGGAAGTTCCTTAAAAAACTACAAATAGAACTACCATATGACCCAGCAATCCCACTACTGGGCATATACCCTGAGAAAACCATTATTCAAAAAGAGACATGTACCACAGTGCTCATTGCAGCACTATTATAATAGCCAGGACACAGAAGGAACCTAAGTGTCCATCAACAGATGAATGGATAAAGAAGATGTGGCACATATATACAATGGAATATTACTCAGCCATAAAAAGAAATGAAACTGAGTTATTTGTAGTGAGGTGGATGGACCTAGAGTCTGTCATACAGAGTGAAGTAAGTCAGAAAGAGAAAGACAAATACCGTATGCTAACACATATGTATGGAATCTAAAAAAACTTGGTTCTGATGAACCTAGGGGCAGGACACGAATAAAGATGCAGATGTAGAGAATGGACTTGAGGACACAGGGAGGGGGAGGGGTAAGCTGGGGCGAAGTGAGAGAGTGGCATGGACATATATACACTACCAAATGTAAAATAGATAGCTAGTGGGAAGCAGCTGCATAGCACAGGGAGATCAGCTCACTGCTTTGTGCCCACCTAGAGGGGTGTGATAGGGAGGGTGGGAGGGAGACGCAAGAGGGAAGAGATATGGGGATATATGTATATGTATAGCTGATTCACTTTGTTATACAGCAGAAACTAACATAACATTGTAAAGCAATTATACTCCAATAAAGATGTTTAAAAAAAACCCACAACTATATTATTTTACAGTTCTGGAGATCAGAGGCCCTAAAGTCATGGTTGATTGGCAGGGCTGAGCTCCTTCTGGAGGATGTAGTGGAGAATCCATCTCCTCGCCTTGTCCAGCTTCTAGAGGCCACCTGGATTCCTTGCTCATGGCCCCATACTGTATTCAAAGACAACACCATAGCATCTTCCAATCTTTCTCTCTGCTTCCCTTTTCACTTTGCTTTTTTCTCTCCAATTCTCCTATTTCCTCTTTGTGATTACATTGGCTCCACCCCAATAAACAACCTACCTCCAGGTCCTTAACTTAATCTGTTTTGGAAAGTCCCTTTTTCCATGCAAGGCAACGTATTCACAGGTTATAAAGATTAGGATGTGGACATCTTGGGGGTGGAAGGTGGTTGGCATTATTCAGCCTGCCACACATGTATTATCTCAATCTCACAACACTATGGAGTTGAAGTTAATTGTTTTTCCTTTTATAATCAAGGAAACAGACTAAAAATGATTGAATAAACTAATAAAGTTTTAGTACGTGGCAAATAAGCCATCACACTCAGATCTATTTAAAAAAGAGAGAGAGAGCATGGAAGGACCTACCCACTTAAAGCTTTGCCTCAAAAATGGCATATGTCACTTCCACTCACATTCTATTGACTAGAATTTAGTCACTAGGACTCACTTAACAGCAAGAGACTGGAAATGTAGCCTAGCCGTTAGGCCAAGAAGAAAAGGAAACAAATTTTTGGTAAACAGCTAGGAGACTCTGTTGTACTAAGTAAAGAAAAAGTGTGTCTAAAGGGAGAAAGTGTTTTTAACTGCCGGCTGAAGCTTCGGGACCAAAGAAGTTGAGAGGTGATATATTACTAAATGACTTGGATTGTTGATTTTAATGAGAGTTTCTACAGAACTAACCAGATACAAGGTGGATTGCCAGAGGTTGAGAAATGAGTGGGAGGTGAAGCAATGGAGGCAGCAAATGTAGTTGATCCTTTCTAAACCCTTGGGTGTGAAGGCATTTCCTATAACAAAGGGTTAAATCAAAAGAGCAGAGACTATGTAGACCAGGAAATAAAGTATATCTAGTATAGGGGCATGTTATGAATTAAACTGTGCCCCCACAGAAAAGATACGTTGGAGTCCTAACTCCCAGTACCTCAGAATGTGACCATTGGAGATAGGGTTGTAAGAGAGGTAATCAAGATAAAATGAAGTCATTAGAGTGTGCCCTAATCCAATATGGTGTTCTTATATTGCCTTGCTATATGCAAGGTGCAGAGCTAATCATTATCTCATGGACCCTTCCAATAACTCCACAAGGAGGATATTATTAACTCTAATTTTTACAGATTAGGGAACTTAGGCTTAAATGAGTTAGATATAGGATCTAGTCTTCAATCAGTACAGGAAACAGAACCCTCTCTAGGTATTCAAGCAGAAGGAGATTTCATACAAGGATCTGGTTACTTAGTAAACCATTGTGAGAGTTGGAGAACAGAACTTTTTAGGCTGGGCCTCTGTGAGTGACTCCCAGAAAACTGGTGCCAAAGAAGTGGCTACCTTTGCCACATCTTCTGGAATTGTGGATTCAGTGAGGTTGTGATGAAGCAAGAGGCCACCCCTGCCACCACCACCTAACATCCAGCAGTTAAAATGGATATTGGGATGTTGCATCAGGGAAAAAAATGGTCCCTAGGACTTTGCTTGCCAACAACAAAAGCTAGAACAGAACACTAGTCTTGCCTCGCTTTCACATTCCAAATCTCACATTAGTGCATCTAACTGATGAAATTTACTTTGTATCCAAAAAAAGAGCTTCAAGGGAATCTGATAAATACAGTGTTTAGCTTTCTAACCTCTATAGTATCAGGAAGTGTGCAGCATGGATTTGAAATGGTTGCTGCGGACCAATTCACCACAAACCAGAGATGGTTATTAATAACCTAGGATTAAAACGAAATGCTTCTACTACTTTCATGCTGTCCCTAGATAAGTCCATGGGAGAATTTCCCAATTTGAAGTTGTACAACATTGTTTTGCAGGATGTTAGTAGTTACCTTATAAAAACGCACTTGGGAAGCCCCAGTTTATACCAAGTAAAACATGTCTCTTTACTGCAGGACTTCTTGGAACCTTTCATATGTATGCAGGTTATCTATTACCACAATAATGCAGAGTAACTCATCTCATAACTTGATAGCTTAAAAGCCAGTTGTTATTGCTCATAAGTCTATCAGTTGGCTGGATGGCACTACAGATCTTGACTGGGCCTGCTCACGTGTCTGGGAAACGGCTGGCTGTTGACTGCTCTATCATGGCCTCCACCATGACGACAACATCAACTTGGTTCTTCTCTGCCTGTTGCATCTTCTATGAGACTAGCTGGAAGAGAAAGGCAAGGAGTAAGAGAGGGAGCAGAAAAGCACAGTACATCAAGGTCTGCTAATATCCTATTATCCAAAGTGAGTCACATAGCCAAATAAAGGATGGATCAAGGCGCTAAGGAATGTACTAGACCTTTTGATGGAAGGACTTGCAAAGTTCCATTGTAAAAGACATGGATGTAGGGAGAGCTGAATAATTTGGGACATTAATGCTATCACTCTACTACAATATGCTAAAATGCAGGATAATTCTTCAAGAGAAGGATAACATATAAAACATTTTCCCAACTTATTTGACTAGGGAATATTCTTTTATTGAGAAGGTTCTGGGGACACCAATTTTAGAAAAACAAAGTTATTGCAAAGTTAACTTGTACACATTTATTTATATGTCATACCCTTTCCCTAAAGACACATCTTCATTTTAAGAGAAACAAGAAAAACTGTTCCCCTTAAACAATTTACATCATATTCTTTGGGCTTGGAAGGTGTAGTGCTGGGAAGTCACCCTGTCTGCTATCAACAGGTAACAGACTTTCTAGGTGAAAGGCATTTCCTATAACAAAGGGTTAAATCAAAAGAGCAGAGACTATGTAGACCAGGAAATAAAGTATGTCTAGTATAGGGGCATGTTATGAATTAAACTGTGCCCCCACAGAAAAGATATGTTGGAGTCCTCACTCCCAGTACCTCAGAATATGACCATTGGAGATAGGGTTGTAAGAGAGGTAATCAAGATAAAATGAAGTCATTAGAGTGTGCCCTAATCCAATATGATGTTCTTAAAAGAAGAGGAAATCTAGACACAGATACATAAGGAGAATGCCAGGTGAACATGAAGACAGCCATCTACAAACCAAGGAGAGAGACCTGGAACAGCTTCTCCTCTCACAGCTCTCAGAAGGAACCAACCCTGCTGACATCTTGATTTCAGGCTTCTAGTCTCCAGAACTGAGACAATACACTTCCGACATTTAAGCCACCCAGTTTGTGGTACTTTGTTATGACAGCCCTAGCAAGTGAACACAAGACCTCTGTTGTTTTTTGCCGGCCTATCATCCATTCTTCCTATGGTTCTTTTGGGGACCTTCTCCTCCCCTCCTCTTAGTTCCTGTGGTTCTTCTGGATCTGACTCAACCTGTAGCTCCAGGAGCTAGCAATGACCCAGGCTTAATCAATCAGTGTATCCCATCCCCTGACCACAGTGATTGGTCAGTGAAAACAGGCCAGGTTTTTTGATGAAATTTTTTTCAGGAGTTGCCATGCTGATAGAATGTAGGCCTGGAGCTAGTGGTGGCCACCTTGCTAGCATGAGGGAATTACCTTCCTGAGAGTGGACCCAATGCAGAGAAAATCCAATCTGAGAGATGGGGAGTACAAGAGTTCTATAATATGTAATTTGAGCTCTTGGATACAACTGTTCCTGAAACTGCATACTCCTCTACTTTTCCAGATAAATCCAATAACTTTTCTTTTATTTGGATTTGATTTGAGTTTCTTTCCCAGCAACTGAAAGAATTCTGGTTAAATGATACTGCTAGTTATTCCTATCTGCTTCCAACTGCCTCTTGACTTTCTCCAGTCACATTTTCCTAACCCCATCCTGGATTCTCCATCCAAGAGGCCCTCCCACTGGGCTTCCCTCGTGGCGCAGTGGTTGAGAGTCCGCCTGCCGATGCAGGGAACGCGGGTTCCTGCCCCGGTCCGGGAAGATCCCACATGCCGCGGAGCGGCTGGGCCCGTGAGCCATGGCCGCTGAGCCTGCGCGTCCGGAGCCTGTGCTCCGCAATGGGAGAGGCCACAGCAGTGAGAGGCCCGCGTACCGCAAAAAAAAAAAAGAAGAGTCCCTCCCCTTTATACTCATGGAGAAACTCCAGTACGGAAGTGAGTTTAAGTAGCATTTATACACCTTTCATCTTCCTTGCTCTACATGAAACTTGAAAGAAAAGGTAATCCTAATCTAATCTTTTGCAGACTCCCTTCCTCCCTATGTCTCCTTTTTAAGCACACATTCAACCTCAGTTAGAGAACAGTTTGCTTTAAAGTATCAAGGACATTTTGAAGGAAGAATGTGAGAAAAATATAGGTTTTGGTAAATTGTATCACTCATTGCTAAGTAACATCAAGTGAGTAATTAAAATTGAGAATGGAATACCCAAAATGATTAAAAGTGGGCAAAATTAACTAAATACCTAGGATTCCCAAACAAGTCTTCTTCTTTTAGAGTAAAAATATAAATTTGAAAATAAATATTGTATAAGTAGAATGCATGTGTAATTTTACTTTTGACCATGAAATGAAATATTTGGACAGGAGGTGAAAATAAACTGAGCTGTCTGTGGTCCTGAAAATACAATTATTAAGAACATGGATACTTTTTATTATTTACTTTTATTACAAGAAATGATGAAACGTTTTCCCATAAAGACAGAATGACTCTTAAAGAAGTCTGAATACAGATAATTTAATCTCATTTTCTTTGACTTTAAGTACTCCTAAGCAGATAAATTAATGAAGCAGATTACTTTTCTCATTCTGACAGAGAGCTTTAAGTTACAGTAATGTACAGCTACAGAGTAATAGTAAATACAAACAGGAAAAAATACTAAACAGGAACTAGAATGTCTAACCTTCTTGGTCTCAATTATAATTTTCTTACGAGAAAAAACATCCAACTCTCTTATCAAAACTTAAATATTGTCACATAATTTTCTTTGTTAGATTTCTCTTTCTAATATTTATAAACAAGAGCCTTTTCACAATTATGTTATTTCTTTTATTATGATATTTATTTTATTTATTTATTTATTTTTGTGGTACGTGGGCCTCTCACTGCTGTGGCCTCTCCCGTTGCGGAGCACAGGCTCCGGACGCGCAGGCTCAGTGGCCATGGCTCACGGGCCCAGCCGCTCCGCGGCATGTGGGATCCTCCCAGACCGGGGCACGAACCCGTGTCCCCTGCATCAGCAGGCAGACTCTCAACCACTGCGCCACCAGGGAAGCCCTATTATGATATTTAAATAAATGTAGTTCTATATTGCTGATGCTTTTTTGATGCTTTTTCTATTTTCAGCAGGTTTTAGAGCTTGGTTTGTTGTGTTTTGGGTTTTTTTTTTTTTTTCTGTTAAAGTTAGAGAGAAAAGAAACATTTCTGCAATATGGGTGTCCACCTTGGTCACTAAGCTTTCTGTAATATAGCTTTCCACAGGGTGGAAGACAGAAGTATGCCTGTGGATAAGGTATTACACATTCATATTATCAATGAGGAAAACTGAGTTTCACAGCACTTAACATTGTTCAATAAACAAGTTACAGGATTCAAACTTGACTGTCTAACTTTATGTCTAGTCTTAGCCTCTCTCAAGAGGATGTTTAATCTCCATAGCCAGGTAGTAAGCTCCTAAAGACTTCAATTCATGTTATATCTTTTTTGATAAAGAAAAGCCACTTGACCTACGGTCAGAGCACTGAGCTTTGTAGTCGGACAGGCCTGGTTTCAAAGTTTGGACTCCTAGACTGCTCTGAGCCTCCATTTCCTCATTTGTAAAACAAAGTTGACAATATCTACTTTGTATATATGTGTGTAAAGAGTTCAGCAAAGTATCAGATACAATACATCATAATGTTCAATAAATGTGAGCTTTTATATATGCTACATATGTGTGAGATATACAGATAGATGGCTGCAGTGATCGATACGTAGCACACAGCAGCTTGAATTCTGAGTAAGCAAAAAGAAGTGATTTGGTGGGCTTTGTGGAAGGTACATTATGTGATAGCTCAGGTTCTCAAGTAACATCGAATGCCAATAAAAGAAAGTATACTATGCGTCCCCCTAGCTCTCAGTAGGGACTCAATATATTTCTGTCAAACTTGACTTATAGGTTGGTTTGCCTCCACACGCTTCTCTTTGCCTCATTCTGTACCGTCGTCTCTCTTGGCAACTTCTCTTATACCTGTGCTTCCATAATTATCTCTAGACGCATTTATAAATCCAGCCAGGTGATTTTTTTTAGCGCTCTGGGTCTGCATCTCTTACTGCCTAATAGACTTTTCTGTGCCCTGGAGGTCCGCATGTCATAAAATGAGCCACTTTTATGCTCCGCGGCCCCTGCACTTCATCCTCATTCCTTATCTCAGCAAATGAGACTCCAGTTGACTAACCGGAAACCCAGATTCTTCCTTACCCTCACATCCAATCAGCCCCCAACTATTAATTCTATCTTCAGAATATCTCTCCCTCCACATCCCTTCTCTTTCTCCACTCAGATCCTCCACTACCACTGCTTTCCTAGTTGAGATCTCCATCACCTCCTGTCTTTCTATGTGGATTAACAAACGGCGATATCATGTAGACTACACGCATCCTGTCTCCACTGTGTACAAACAACTCTTATGCCTTGTATAAAGAACCCAGTTCAAGATTGTCGGGCCTTTCATCTTAGCTATCTTTTCTCTAATACTGAATCATACTACAAATTTAAAATTAAGCATCATAGTTTATAATTTTAAATACTTTCATTAGAGTAAAACATGAAACAATATATTCATGTCTTTTGAAATTAAATTTCCCCAAAATATGAAAACATCAGCCTAGAAAATATAATCATTAAATTAAAAATTTTTAGTTCAGTTTCAAAAAAAGAAATCTTCATCATCTCTTTCCTTCTAAATCTCCTTACCTCTCCAATCCATCCTCTGTCCAACTGCCAAAGTGACACTTTTAACATAAAAACCTTATCATGCCATTTGTTCCCATGCTCACCCCCCTCCAATGGCCCCCTTCCTAACCACCTTAGTTCGCCTTGACATTTCAAGGATTTAAATAATAGTACTCACTTGAGAGGAGCCAGAGACAGACAGAACTCAAAAGGTCAGCTTTATTAATGAAAATACAGTCAAAACCAGGCTTAGTTTAGGGAAACAATAGCTTCCTAATCTTACACCCCAGAATTAGATTGCCTAACAGCGGGACACCCACAGACAGGTCTCTCCCTATAAGGACAGACTTCTTTTACAAGTGTCCAAGAATACATCAGAAAGGCTGCTCTATACGGGATAGAAGAGAAATGGAGCCGAACTCCCTGCTCGCGGACAGGAGTGAGTGAAAAGGCAGAAAAGCTGGGAGAGTAATGCTAACAGAGGACCCCTTGCAGGGAAACATGGAGCCAGCAGAAATGAGACTGATCATCCCAACCTCGAGAGTAGACACATGAGCAAAGCCCTTTATGTTGTCACCAATTAACTCTCCAGCACCTCCCCTGCCAGCCCTGTTGACTGCCTCCCCTCTCTGACTTCCATAGCCTGAAGCCATTAGAAGCTGCAGGACTTGCAGTGTCCTGAACACACCAACTCTTCTCTTGTTTCTATGCCCACGTATGTGCTCTTCTCTCAGCTGGGAATGCTCCCCGCTAGCTTTCTGCCCCGTAAAATTCTCTTTGTTACTCATCCTTCAAGTCCCCTCCGTCTCACTCTGGCAGGGTCCTTCTCTGTTTCCCCCAAGGTATATGGCACGTTCAGCTGCCCGGTTATCTTTCCCTTGCAAGGTCGGAAGCTTTTTGAGAAGAGAGACCTACACTTTGATCTTGGAATTCCCAGGACCTAGAACAGTGCTTGGCACACAGAATAACCTCTGATAAATATGCGATAGTTGAATGAATGCGTCCTGGACCTCCATTATTTTGTCACTTCAGCACTCCATTCTTCCTTCTTATAGAAACAACGGCTTGATTTTCCCTGGAGAGCCAACACCCTCCTCCCCTGCCCCATACAGGAGCCAACAAGACGCAATCTGAACCTTGAGCAGAGGGTCACAAAACTCAAGAAGGGCAGTATTTATTAATTTTGATAAGGGTGCCTCAGTGTACCTAGCTGATAATGAATGATGAATGTTTATTGAAATAAAGAAGAGAGAGAAAGGGAGGGAAGGAGGGAGGGAAGAAGCAGCTTAGGATAGCACTCTGGTCAGAACCCCAGGGGATCTGGAGGAAGAATCAGCCTGGCTGAGCTGCAGACTGGGAGCTGTAAACCCTGGGGTGTGGATGCCTCATACCTTCCCGACTAAACAGCCCTGTATTTAAACGGCTGCTTTCTCGCCCGGACTATTTTGGTACATCTATTATTGGCTCCCATTTAGTGTCTGTTTATTTAAATCTGCTTTCAACTGGAACATAATTCTCTTGATTACCGGTTGATGCTGCGACACAGTAGGAATACAGATAATTGTCACTGTGCACATTCCGCTGGAAATATAAAATTATTATCTTTAGAGAGGCTGAGTAGGGCGTTTGAGCACGGATGTTATGCAGTGCGGGCACGTGGGATTTGTAGAGCGCTAATTTGTTGGCTGCTTTGCCTTTCTCCGCGGGCTGTCATAGGAGCCTCCCGCAGGAGCTCAGGCAGACACCCAGCTCTCCAGCATCCTGCCATTACTCAGCTGCGAAGAGAACGCAGTCGCCACTCTCTCAGAGGCTTGAGGATTCCTTCACGGTCATCACAGACCAAGGGGCTGGAGGCCGGTCACCGTCTCAGGCTCCACTGCCTTTTGGGGGCTGTCTGAACCAGGGGACCGAATCTGAGCCCCACTGCCCCAGTAGAGAGCAGCTTGAAGGCGTGGGATTAGAGCAGGGACTGGCTGGGGCGGAGGGACGTGCACTCTCCCCGCTCCACTCCTCACTGGCCTCCCCTTCCCCTCACCCACCCCTGGCCTCACCCCTTCCCCTCACCTGCTCCCATCACCCCCCACCTCTCACCCGCCGAGCCACCTACCTCCGGGCCCTCAGCTCCCCACCCCAAGCGAGCTGCCTCTTCATCTACCAGAAGCGTCACTAATTGCTTTTTAGGGTCCCTTTTCTGCTCTCTGTTCAAAATTCACGGGGCGTTCCCTAGCCCCTTTATGCTACTTTTCTGAACCTTTTCAGCCTCTTTTACAAACTTAGCACTTTCTGTGCCTCTTTTAGTCTTTGCGAGAAGAAAGAGACTTGAGAGGGTTTTTTTTTTTTTTTTTTTGGCAGTAAAACTCCTTCTCCTGGACCCCCTCCCCCCTCCTTCCCCCCAAGTCTCACCACCACCCCCTCCAAAAGCACACGCATTGACCCTCCTCCCGCTGAATGGGGCTTTGTGCAGGGAATTTCCGGAACATAGCCCAGTGCCCAGTCCTCTGTGTGAGGAGAGGAGGGGCCCAGCCAGGCAAGGAGACCCTTAAGCCCGCCCCATTACCACGGTCACTGTTTGCCCTGGATTCTCTAAAAGGCCTATTGTTGCTGGTTGCCAGGTATTCCATAGCAACACTTAAGCCAAGCTGCCTACCCTATTTAGGCCCAAAACTTTTCAATGGCCTCCAAAACCCGTGCTTGTCAGCGCTGCAGAGGCTCCTCAAACAGCCTCAGAGGGGAGGGAGCCCAGCCGTCTCTGCTTTTCAAATATCCGTGTTTGAGGCTGCTTGAGGGCTCCTTGTCATTTCCCTAGGATCAGCAGGCCAAACAATCGCAATTAAAATTTCTCTCTCCCCGACCCTGGCATCTCCCCCTCTCTCCGCCCCCCGGCCCGCTTGCAGACCTCTCTCTAACTTAATATTCAGCTGGGACTGGGTTTCATCATTTTCTGCAAAGGCCTCCCGACTTTCCTTCTCAACCATTTCAAAGGAAATTGCCTTATTATTTTAGGAGGGTTTGGGTGCACTTGCATGCACGGTTTATGTTAGTCCCCGCCTCTGGTGGAAAGGAAAATAATAGAATCAGAGAGTCTGTTCTAGAAGGAATCCTAATCATGGTCCCCAGATGAGGGTCTGGAGGCCCAGATCCGGGAATGGACTTGCTCATGTCACAGAGTTATCTAAGAACAGATGGGGCTCCGGAGCTCAAGGCCCCTGACCCACAGTCCTGTGCTTTTCCTCACTCTGCAGCTCCAAAGTAACACGAGAAGCAGATTGGCAGAGTGAGAGAAACACAGTGTGTGCGCCTCAAAAATTGAAAATGGAAGGAGGGCAGGTTCTGCTTTCAGAGGAATGCGGCATCCCAGCCCTAAGTTTCTTCCCACTCCCTCCTTTCTAGGTGAAACGTGAGTTTGCCCCAGCCCAGCCAGGAGCATCCTTGGAGGTGTCTAAGTTTTATTTGCTGCCTTACTTTCCTCCCTGTAGAGATTTGGGGGCATCTCTCCCAGGTCCTAGGTTAGATGAGGCTCAGCTTAGCATTCTAGAACACACAGCCATTCAGCTGCCCCACCCCGACACCCCACACTCACCATTTGACAGAAATCGAACGACTTGCCCAAAGTCACAGAGCACTTAGAATAAGATCAAGCTCTTTCCCACAGCCTGTGTGGCCCTGCATGATCCGGCCTGGCCCATCTCCTGCCTCACCTTCTACCCCTGTCCTCCCAACTCAGCTCATTCCAGCTACGTCTTTCCATTCTCTGTACAGGGCAAGCTCACCCCTGCCTCGGGACTTTCATCTTTGCTCTTCTCTCTGCCTGGAAACTCTGCCCCAGATCTTCATGGGGCTGGACCCTCTCACCACTCAAGACTCAGCTCATATGTCGCTGTCTCAGGAAGACCATCTCTGTTCACATTCTACCAGCTTAACTTTCTGTTGTTCTTTTAAAAATTCTTTATAGAGGGCTTCCCTGGTGGCGCAGTGGTTGAGAGTCCGCCTGCCGATGCAGGGGACACGGGTTCATTCCCCGGTCGGGGAAGATCCCACATGCCGCGGAGCGGCTGGGTCCATGAGCCATGGCCGCTGAGCCTGTGCGTCCGGAGCCTGTGCTCCGCAAAGGGAGAGGCCACAACAGTGAGAGGCCCGCGTACCGCAAAAAAAAAAAAAAAAATTCTTTATAGCATGTATTATAATTCTTTATAATTAATTATAATTTACCACAGACATCTATTACGTTTATCATCATCATCATTAGTTATAGATATTTGGATCTTATTTATTACCTGCTCCTTTCCCAAACATAAACTCTATGAGAACTCTACACCTTGTTTATCATTGTACGTCCAGAGCCTAGTGCAGTGTCTGGAACATAGAAGGTACTCAATGAATTTCTGATGAATAAATAAATGAAGGCGTTTGCTCATTGGTGGTAGATATGAAAGTTAGAACTCATCTCCTAACTCCCGATGCGATATCCTTTTCTTGAGAGCATTGTGGGATGAGAAAAGGAACCGCGTTCATGTGTTTTTAAGTACTTCCTTATAACCCAGTGTTTCCCAACCCTTAAAAAAGTATTATTATTGCTCCACTAAAGGAGCCTTTTAAGATTGTTTTTGCCTCATTGGCCCCAATGAAATTATCAAAGATATGCTGTATATCTATTGATGTACTGTGGTCCTTTGAAGGGCTGCAAATCATTGTAACGTCTAAGATTTCCCCACCCTAGGGAAATTTTTCCCCAATTTTTGCCTCTTTAAGAGTGATGTCGCCTCCCTTGAGAATGCATGTTATAACTAACACAGTCACTCAGAGTAAAAGCTTACAGATTCCTGATGGCGCCGTAAAACCAGGGAATTAATTCTGCCCCAGAAGAAAATGGATGGAGGAGGATTGTCTCAGAGCTTAGGTGTAGAAGAATTCTAACCATTGAGAGTGACAAGAATGGGCAGAAAGGGTGGTGGATGTGTTAACTTTGGGCTTCAAGCCCAGCCCTCATATTACATACTTCACAAAGGTTTTTTAAAAAGATCTTTAGAAAAACCCTTTCAGCTTAGGTAAATGTGGTGTTAAACCACTGATCGTTAACCCCTTGCCTCTCCTTATTCAGCTCTTAATCAGATTATACAAAAGCTTTCAGATGTTCTTGGTTACCAACGCCAGTGTGTGAGGATAAAGTAGAGTTTCTAAAATGCTGGCTCAGAAGTCAAAAATTTTGATATTTACTGCTAGACATAGGTCCACAAAATAAATTCTTCATTTAAAAAACAAATCAGCACTGCCTCCTGAAAGCACCTATAGGTTAAGGGCCGACATATCTGTCTGCAGTATGTTCATTTATGCATTCACTCATTCAACAAGTGTTCACTGAGTCCCTCCTATGTGCCAAGCACTGTGCTAGGGGCTACAAAGATATATTATTTTCATAACATTTATACATCAGTACCAGGTACTAGGGAATGAAGTGTACTCTTTGTAGGTTGCGTGATTAAAGGCATAATCGTTACTTGACCTCTCTGATATACATTATCTATGTGTAGAGTTCTTGATGATGCTACATGAATTCTGTTGTCTCCTTCGTAGAAAAGTTAGTAGCCTATCCCCAGTATAGTGGACATCTGCTTTGTTGCCTGCCCAGCATCCTTCCTTTCCTTCTTGTAGTTATAGTAACCCCCTCTTGTTAGGGGAACTAGCTCCCTATTCCGTGTGGTCCTGCAATTATTGCAATTCAGAGTATCCTACTTTTCACCTAGATGGAGGACAGATAACCTAGGCACAGACAAACGCTGGCCAATTCATTGCACCAAAGATGAAGCACATGGCCCCAAAGTAACAGAGAAGAGCCTTCTTCTGGGTGCTTCTGCATTTTAAAGATCAAGTGACACCTCTGGAACCCATGCCTCCACTTCTACTTAAGGGGCCTGAGGGAAGGAAGAATTAATTTTAGAAGTTGAACTTCCCTAGGGATCTGGAAGACTGCTGTTACTCTCTGCTACCACATTGAAAAAGAATGAAACCAGAGGGCAAGTCAACCTGAATTCTGAAAGGAAGGTCAAGGGCCACATTCCTGAATATCATGTCTGGATTTAGATCTGAGAGCCAAGTCAGGAGGTTAGAGCTGATTAGGGAAGGCCTGGAGAGCTAATATATCAGGAACTGATAAATAGGTCCTGCATGATTGAATCATATGCCATTTGGTGTTTTTGTTCCTCTTATAGGTCAGCAACAAGGCAAACCTAGTGATTGGCAGGCTTACAGGGTCTGAGGCAGGGAAGACTGTTGAGTGTTTTAATTCCTCCTTTTAGAAATTTCCTGATCCATTGACTTCTGAGAAACACCTATTGTCCAGGTATTTCCTATCTCTTTCTGCCATTCACGTGCCCCAGATTTTTGCACTCAGCCCTTCTATTTCCTCATTCTACCACTTTTTTTCTCATCTGCCCCTGTGGTAGGCTGAACAATCTCCCCCTCAAAGATGTTCACATCCTAAGCCCTGGAACCCTGTGAATATGTTTCCTTCTGTGACAAAAGGGATTTTTCAGATATGCTTCAATTAATATCTTGAGATGAGAGATTTATTGGATAATCGAGATCAGAAGGGGGGTCAGAATCAGAGAAGATGATATGACAACAGAAGCAGAAGTTAGGTGATGCGCTTTGAAGATGAAACAAGAGGCCATGGGACTTCCCTCGTGGTGCAATGGTTAAGAATCTGCCTGCCAATGCAGGGGACACCGGTTCGATCCCTGGTCCGGGAAGATCCCACATGTTGCGGAGCAGCTAAGCCCGTGCGCCACCACTACTGCGCCTGCGCTCTAGAGCCCGCGAGCCACATGTACCGAGCCCACTTGCTGCAACTACTGAAGCCCGTGCACCTAGAGCCCATGCTCCACAACAAGAGCAACAAGAGAAGCACCGCGATGAGAAGCCCGCGCACCACAATGAAGAGTAAGCCCAGCTCGCTGCAACTAGAGAAAGCCCGCGCGCAGCAACGAAGACCCAACACAACCAAAAAATAAGTAAATAAATCTTTAAAAAAAAAAAAAAAGAGGCCATGAGCCAAGGAATGAAGGCAAATTCTAGAAGCTGGAAAGGGTAAGGAAACAAAATCTCTCCCTAACGCCTCCAGAAAGAATGCAGCTCTGCTGACATCTCGATTTTAGTCTTGAAAGACTCATATCCAGCTTCTGAAAGATAATAAATTTGTGTTAAGCCCCTAAGTTTTTAGTAATTTATTACAGCATCAGTTGGAAGTTAATATAACCCCTATTTTCCCCCAATCCATTAACCTTCCATTCTGACCTCTGTCCTGAGCTCCAACAGTCATTTGTAACTGATGACTTGGATATCTCCACCTTGGTGCTTTCCAGGTTCTTTAAATTCAACACGTGACTGTCATCCCCCACTCTTGCTCCTCTGCCTGTGTACGCTCTCATGTTAACAGCCTCACCACCTACCTGGAAGAGGCTCATTTAAGAAACTTAGGTAGATTATCCTGACAGCCTCCTAATAGCCTCCCTGCCTCCAGTCTCTCCCAACAAGTCTAGTCAACAATCCCAACAACATTATCTCTGATACCTGAGCATATCAGTCTCTTACTTGAAAACATAAATTAGCTATATCACCTAGGACCAATACACCTACAGGATAAAGTCCAAACCCATAACATATTCAAATACCCTTGGCATTTCACTCTACCATTTTTGGTCTCATGCCTTATCACTGCTTCCCATCATATGCACACACGCATGCACACACACACAGACGCATGCACTATTATCAGAGTAGACTTCACACAATTCCCCCACTCAAAGGATTCTATCTCTTTGTAAATGCTTTCTGTACCTTGCATGCCCTTTACCATCACTCTTCTTTACCAGTGAACCTCTTCTAATCTTTCACTGTCAGTGCCAGTGTGAAGACTTCCCAAGCCGTTCTACATTTCCAGTTGGAACGATCCACTCTGTGATTCCACACCATTTAGTTTATGCTGTTATGATATTTATCACATCATATCATGGTCTTTCATTTGCATACCTGTGTTTTCCCCACAGGGACTGTGTCTCATTTCATCTCTTTATTCTTAACACCTGAAACCCAATTTGAAGCATTACCTGTGAGAGGCCTAAGGAGCAAAGTAGACCAGCAATGTGCTTGTTCCTTATCTTGGAAGGCATGAGCAGGTGTATTTAGGAATAACGGGGTAAAACAAAGGAACTCAACTCCTCTGCATAACAATAAGGTTTTCTGACTCCATGACAAGACGTTCCTAGCAAGTTGTAAGACCACTGGGTAAACATTTTATTCCCCCTTAGGGGCTTGGGGTTTACTGGCACTGAGAATTAATGTTTGTCCTTCAGAGATATGTTTATGTGCTTAATGAAATAGGTTAATGTTTGCATGCAAAATATTAAAGAGAATAAATAGGTATGACTGTAATTTTCACTGATGGGAATAGCTCAAAGGAGACTATACCTGGAAGGTTTCTGCAATTCTCTATAAACTCGGAGCCCCAAACCTACCTTAGTCCAATGTCTTTGGTGGAATCCCAGATGCAAGGGGTCATCAATATACATTCTGAAAAGCACCCATCACCCTCATACTTCATCTAGTATGAGACTGACACAGTTTGATACCAAATTAGAGAAAAGGACTGCAGAAGGTGGGGCTATCAGGGAATAGAATTCCTCCTGGACAGCAGAGAGGAGAAGTTCACCTTAGGGAGGTTAGAAAAAAATAGCTTCTTTGGGAGAGAATAAAAACCGAGAATAGGATAGCCAAATTAAAACCTTGGAATGTGTCCCCTTATTAAATGGATCTAACACCATGCCTAGCGCAGAGCAAATGTCAAGTAGCTCTTGAATTTAAAAAGTGAAGGATTTAGTGTTTTATATGCTTTCTCTTGGACTCGGGAGAAGTCACAATGATCATAGAGCTTTTAGATTTTTTCCCTTCCAACATTATAATTTTTCCTAATTATTCTTTAACTCTTCGTTAAGGGAAGCCATAATCACTCCTGCAGCTCTGTGTGGAGTGATGCTGGGAGGTTAAAGGGGAAGGACAGTTAGAGAAAAGAGTGGTCTGCCCTCACCCATTTCTCTGGTGTTCTGCAGAAAATCGAGCTGTGACACAGGGTAGAAGTGGGAGTGATAGAAAAATACAGGACACTGAGCAGCAGATTCCAAAGCTCAGTTCCAGAGAAACCTCCGAGTAAAACTCCCACTTTTCCAAATATATAGTCAAGGAAGAAAGCCCTAGAAAGGTGGGCTGGGGAAGTGGGAGATAAAATACAATAGGGTATGGAAATTGGCTGGTACTGCCTTACAAGAGCCAATTGCTAAATTTTCCTGAATTTGGTGAGCCAGTTTTTAAATATAGCCACTATTAAAAGTTAAATTAACTTACACCAAAATTATATCAAAATAAGTTATATCCAAAATTCATTACTTCCTATTTTACTACATATTATTATCTATGCTATTAAGGTTATTTTCATCTGTTGTATCTGTAGCTCTATGATGGAAATATTACATAATGCTGTGTTACTATTCAACTTTTCCCAACTCTGTGTTCAGTGATGTCATGGTGATTGCTTGAAATCAGCTGCAACAAGAGGATTTCCAGATAATGGAAAATACTATAATCAGGCTGTTGTTTCCCCCCTGCTAAAGAATCAATTGTTAAATCTTTTCCAGAACATCCTTAGTGAATCCTGACTCCAGGACTATAGAAAATTTTACTGGACTACTTACAATGCATGAGACAAAAGGGACTCATATTTGTTAAGACCGTAGTATGTGAAGACACTAGGACATACTTTAGATAAACTACAGCATTTAATAATCATCATAATAACCTGATAATATTATCTCCATTTTTATAAACAAAGAAATTGAGATTCAAAAAAGTATTTTTTAAAATGTTTCCAAAGTCATTCAGCCATATATTGCTTTTAGTTGCAAGGAGAGACACAAAGAAATTATATTTGGTCCTTGATCTGTAGGAATTTAGACTGTAAGTGAGGAGTCAAGCATAGGAATAGAAAAGGTTTAGTCTAAATTTACTTTTAACCTAAATTGAACTTCGAGACATGAAAATTATAATGCCTCAGGTGAAAAAAAAAAGCACTGATTGGATTAGTGGCAGATTAGACAGTGAAGGTTACTGAATGTGAAGACATAACAATAGAAGCTACTAAAATGAAATGAGAGGGAAAAAAAGACTAGAAAAATAAATAGAACATCAATAGGTCATGAGAAAAGACATGTGGCATATATACACATAAATCGAGTCCCAAAATTTCAGGGGTTGGGTGAGGAGAGGATCTAGAAAAAATATTTAAAGAAATAATGGCCAATATTTTTCCAAATTTAAAGAAAGCTATAAACTCAAAGTTTCAAGACTCTCAACAAGTCCTAAGTAAAGAAACATGAAAAAAACTATACCAAGGCACATCATTATCAAATTGTTTAAAACCAGTTATGAGAAGAAAATCTTAAAATCAAACAGAGGGGGGAAGGCACATTACATACAGAGAAACAAACATAAGGATTACATCAGAAAACTCATCAGAAAAGAATATAAATGAGAAGATAATGGACTAACATCCTTATAGTACTAAAAGGGAAAGAAAAAGAAAAAAAAAACCCTGCTAACCCAGAATTCTGAACTTGGTGGAAATCTCTTTCAAAAGCAAATTTATCAATAGATCATGACCAAGTGGAATTTATCCCAGAAATGCAAAGTTAGCTTAATATTTTAAAATCCATCAATGTAATTCACCATATTAATAGACTAATACAGAAAAAACTTATGATAATGTCAATAGATAACGAAAGAAAGTGTTTTGCAAAATTTAACATTCATTCCTGATTTAAAAAAGAAAAACCCTTGGAAAATTAGGACTAGAAGGAAGTTCCTAAACTTGGTAAATGGCATCTATGAAACACTTACAGCTAATGTCATACTTAATGGGGAAAAACTAGATGTTTTTCTGCTAAGATCAGAAGAAAAGGGCATTCTATTCAACACTGTACTGGAGGTTCTAGCAAGTGCAATAAGGCAAGAAAAAAAAAGCATCTAAATTGGAAAGGATAATGTAAATCTGCATTTGTAGATGACATAATTGTCAATGTGGAAAATCAGACAGTATCTACAACAAAGCTACAGTAAACTAGATCTAATAGATTGTAGAACATAAAATCAAAATACAAAAGTCAATTGTATTTTGATATATTAGCAATGAACAAATAGAAATTGAAATTTTACAAAACCAGTGCTGTTTATGATCACATCAAAAATTATATCAACAAAATAAAAATAGACTGAAAAAAAACTGAGCAGAGCCTCAGGGACCTGTGAAGCAATAACAAAAGATCCAATATTCATATCAGAAAGAGAGGAGAAAAAGAGGGGTTTTAAAGGGGACTTGAAGAAATAATCTCTGAAAATGTCCCAAATTTAGCAAAGGACACAAATCTATGGATCTAAGAAGCTGAGTGAAACCCAAAGAGAACAATCCCAAAGAAATCCATGCCAAGACACAATATAACCTTTTGAAAACTAAACACAAATATAAAATCTTGAACATACACGGTACCTATAGGGAAATACCAATTTGACTGACAATGGACTTATCATCTGTAACAGTGGAGCTCAGAAGGAAGGGACACAACATTTTTGAAGTGCTGAAAGGAAAAACGATCAACCATGACTCTGAATTCTAGGATAGCTAAAATAATCTTGACAAAGAAGAATAAAGTGGGAAGAACCACTCTACCCAATATTAAGTTTTACTATATACATATAATAGTAATCAAGATAGTGCAGTACTGATGGAGAGATCAATACATAGAGTAATGGAACAGAAGAAAGAACCTCAAAATAGTCCCACGTAAATATGCCCAACTAATTTTTGACAAAGGTGTAAAAACAACACAATGGAGGAAAGACTGCCTTTTCAACAAACAGTGCTAGAGCAACTGGACATCCATAGTCGTAAAAATGAACCTTAACCTAAACCTCACACTTTGTATAAAAATTAACTCAAAATAGATCATAAATGTAAGCATAAAATGTAAAACTATGAACTTTCAGAAATAAAAATAAGAGAAAATCTTTGCAACCTAGGACTAGGCAAAGAATTCTTAGACTTGACACCAAAAGTGTGATCCATAGAAGGAAAAGTTAATAAATCAAATGGCAACAAAATTAGAAACTTAGAAATTTCTACTCTATGAAAGCCCACGTGAAAAGGGGAGAAAATATTTGCAAACAATATACCCAACAAAAGACAGCAAGGTATAATATGTAAGAAACTTTCCAAATTTACCAGTAATCAATCAGTCATTAGCCATCAGAAAAATGCACATTAAAACCATAAGGAGATATCACTACAGGCGTATAAGAATGACTAAAATTAAAAATTGTTACAACAAAAAATGACGGTAGGGATGTGAAGACACTAGATAACTCATACATTGCTAGTGGGAATATAAGATGGTAAAACCCCTGAGGAAAAGAACTGACCAATAAACAAAAGAGAAAATACCATTTCAGAATGGGTAAGATTTGCAAAACTGGAGACGATCAAGGAGTACCACTTCTGTGAAACAGGCTCAGGTAATCTCAGGTGACGGGAGGTTGCAAATGAAAAGATGAAAACTCAGCAATCAGTGTCAGCAGCCACAGAGCCAGCCCTCAGAGGACAAAATGACTATTCCATTGGCCCTGCCATCATCCAGTACCCTGTATTTTAGTTAAAGAAGCCTAATTTCTGTCAAATAAGATTTCCTACAATTCTCCAACCATAGGCAGGTCCAGATGAGGCATTCAGACTATCTCAGTGATTTTTTTTAACTCTTAGGCAGAGTGAAGTTGGAGTTGAACTTGACTTATTGCAGCGTTGAAACTCAGGAGGGTCTTGATTCCTGGCTTTCAGGAGACCTTCTGCCTTGTGCTCTTCACCAAGCCTATGTCTTTAGCGACTCTAGTTCTAAAAGCCTTCCCACATCTTTCCAACACACTTCCGGTTTCTTCAAGTTACCAGAGTTCGTTTGTGTTGCGTGCCACCTAAGAACAAAATAACAGACTCTAGATTACTCTAGATTACTCTTCGGGATGCTTTGCAAAGTTTCTGGCGACTCAAAAGCCACGTGACTTACAGTCTCCTTATATGGTCCTACTCACACCTCCTCTGTATTCAAGGCTCACTCCCCTTCTGCCTACTTCTACTCCACTTCTCTCAGGACAGGACTTCCCTCTGTCTCTTAGCTTCTGCTTCCTAGTGGCTTCTGTTTACTGCTTTCCCTTGGCTGGTGCCACTTCATTGTCCATATTTCTTTTCGGGTGTCTCCAATCTAACCTCCTCAGGAGGTAAGAGTTCTCTGGGTGCTGGGGTCACCATAAGGTATAGAGCTCCCTTGCTGGTCAGAAATCTTAAGCCATGCTACTTCTTAGACTGCCTACAGATAGCTTCCCTTGGGGGCAGCACTTATCCCTGATCTAAATAGCTGTGGTCAAATTTACATGACTAGAAAGCATCAAGATTTCTGTGTAAAGTGACATCCCTCAGAGAGGACTGTTGGTACAGCAGCATCCCTGAACACTGCACATGGACCAGCCCTTGTCGGAGTGAGAAAGAAGTGAGGGTGAGATGGAGAAGGGCTGGAGATGGAAGCTAAAAGGCCAAGTTCACACATGAGGGATCCCCAGGGGTATCGGCAGAGGGAGCCAGGCAAATGTTTGCAAGGCTGATTAGAGAGCACCCTGGAGAACACGTTGATAGATAGTTTGTCTTGCCTTAGCTGCTCATGCTGAAAGAGGTCTAGAGAAGCCAGCCACGTGGTAACTTGGAATAACCCCAGACTGATGGAGGCCGTGCAGGTCACAAAGTGTGCAGACAAGGAGGAACTAATGAGGGACTTGTTAGAGACCCTGAGACCTTGCAGAGCCTACGATGAGCCGACGGCCCTCCCCCTCCCCAGGAGTTGAACATTCAGGACTTTGTGGCAAGAGCTTTTGTCCTCCTATGAGGCCAATCTCCAACCAAGAGAGTAGCTCTGCCTTTAAGGTTGACTCAGAATCGATGGTCAAACCTGGGTGATGTTCAGTTAGGAAAAAACCCAGAGAAATTGCTGTGGCCTCAGAGAGCACATGATCCCATCAAACCCAAAATACAATGCTATTTTTAAAATTGGCATTAATTAGAACTTTGCACTTTAGAAAATGCTTTTAAATACCTAACTGTAGGTCATCATTGAGGGCTTACTATGGCCAGATACTGAGCTAAGCATAATATATATATATATATATATATATATATATATATATATATACTGCCTGAAAATAAAACCAGCACAGTGTTTAGTGGGTTAAAACAACAGCTATTTATTTAGCTAATGATTATGTGGTCAGCAATCTGGGCTGGGCTCAGCCGAGCAGTTCTTCTAGTCCTGGCGGACTCATTCATGCGTGTGCAGTCAGCTGCTGAGTCAGCTAGGAAGTAGCTGACTCCCTGCGTCACTGGGTCTCTTATCCTCCAGAAGCCTTGCCTGGTTTACTTATCCTCCAGAAGCCTTGGGTCTCTTATCCTCCAGAAGCCTTCCTGGTTTACTTCTGATGCATCATTGGGTCTCTTACCTCCAGAAGCCTTGCCGGGTTTACTTCGGATGCAAACGGACAGAGTTCCAGAGGCACACAGGGCAGAAACACACAAAGCCTTTTAAGATCTAGAGTTGGAATTGGCGAGGCATTTTTGCCATATTCTATTAGCCAAAAAAGTCACAAGACCAGTCCAGATTCAAACCGGGGAAATAAAATCCATCTTTTGATGGGAAGATGGCAAAGTCATGTGGTAAAGGGGCTTGGACACGGGGGGGGGGGAACAATGGTGGCCCCTTTACCGAGAATCCACCTCAAGAGGTACAGAAAGCCACTGTTACTGCCCAGGAGGGATCTCCAGTAGATTCTGCTCAGCCCCTCTACCCGCCACAAATTTCAGAACAAGATCGGTGCATCTCTTCAAAATGCCATCCATGTCTGTGGTCCTGTCTGTCTGCTGAGAGCCTCAAATCGTGATCCCTGAACCTTCCATCTCTCGTCCTTACATAGTTATTTCCAACTAGCTTTAATTTCCGCATCCTTAAAAGAAAGCTCTCCACTACTTTCAGAAATATTATCTTTTCCGGCATTAGCAAGTATTTGGCTAATAGGTGTGTGTTTCATTAAGGACCAAATGAGGCTTTTGAGTTACGTGTAGCAGTGGATAATGGCCGCTCATACTGTGATTTTCTGAACCATCCATTCTGTGGGTTCTTGACTTCTCCCCTCTTTGATTTTCTAATTCACAGGATTATGTGAGAGTAAAATGAGACCACATATATGAAAATGTGTTGTAAAAATGTACCTGCAATGGCTCTTTTGACACATGCAGCAAGACTGCTATTGTCCACCAATTCTTGTCTTTCACAATAGTAGAACCACTGATTTTTCCAGCCAAGTGCATGGTTATCAAAAAAAATTTCCCAGATCCCTTTGCAGATAGACATGGCCATGCGACTAAACTCTGTGCATCAGCAGATCGAATGTGACTTCTGGGTGCACCCTCTTCTTCACCTTGGTTGGAATGTGGTTGTGGCCATGCACTGTCTTGGGCCAGATGAATCAGGACAACACCTTAAGAGAAGTGACTCTTCAGTACCATCCCCGAACTTATTATACTTCGACAGTTATGTGAGAGAATTCATTTTCTAAGCTTATTTTAGCCACTATTATTTTGGGTCTCTGTTCTATATCCTAACATCTTATATCTTATTTAGTGCAACACGGATGTGCCGAGAAGGTGTCATGGTTACTGTGATTTTCAGTCCCTAACTCTTAAGATGCTGGACCACTGCTTAGCTCAGTTGGCCAAAGCACAGTGCTCAGATCAGGAGTACCATCCCTGCCTGGGCTAGATAATTCCACACTGTTTCCAGCCACCTCTAGCAAACTCCTCTGTGCTACAAATGAGAACATGGATAGATCTGGATGAATAAATCCCAACTATAGTAGGTGAGAAGATTTCAACGAGTGTGTCACCTATAAACAGTGGCACTGCATGAAAGACACAACTGAGAAATTGTACATGACCCTAACAGCCTGGTGTGAGTTGGTTAGGTTATTTTGGAGGTCAGTTTGGCAGTATATATTAAAGTTAAAAATGCTAATGCCCTATAACACAGCAATTTTACTTTTCAACATCTATCCTAGAGACAAACTCATCAATGTATGACAAGGTTATGTGCTAAGGGGAGTATTTGCATGGATACTCGGGCAACATTGACAGACATCTGTCTTTAGGATGTAGATGCGTACTTTGAAACTTTGTGCAGCTATTTGGTTTTAGTGAAACGATTCATTTACGCCAACCTATAATATATATATATAATTAGCACATCAAACAAAGGATCTTACGGATGTTATCAATTAGGACTATGATAAAGTAAAAATTTAAATTAAAGGCATGAGTCAATTTTACATGGATACGGCAAATGTAATGAAGTCATAATTGAATGAGTTATGTTTGAAAAAAACTGACGTTCAGCATTATACAACAGGCTCTATTATTCTGTACCAAACTCAGCGTCTGAAGAATCGTTTTTACATCTGTCTTCTCCATACTCTGTGAACTCCCCAAAGGCATGGACGATCCCACTCTCCTTTGGATGTCTCCTGTGCATAGAAGATTTTTAATGAGATGTTGCCTGTGCACTGAGTGACAATTGTTCTGACACTGCGAATTGTAAGATGGCTTTCCTCAATGACAGCCCTGGAAAGGTTATGGTGGAGTTGACCTGCTTGCTCTAGATCCGTGGTTCTTGACCTTGACACCTGGGGAGCTTCATAAACTCTTGATGTCCAGGATACACCCCAGACTAATTAACTCAGAATGTCTGGAAGTGGGGCCCAGGCCTCGATATTTTTCTAGTTCCCAAGGTACTCTCAACATGCGGCCAAAGCTGAAAAACACGGAGCTTGGCGATAAAACTGTCACCAGCTAGCTAAGTAACTGAAGGCCAGTCAATCTCAAAGAAAATGACACAGCATCAGTAGACTCTTAGGCTGTTAAGGACTTTGTTCTAGAATGTTCTTTCTGCCAGAATGCTTCGCCCCTTGGATACATGCTTGACTGACTCTCTCATCTCCTAAAGATCACGGCCAAATTCCACTTCCTTGCCAAGGCCTACCCTGACCACCATGTTTCATAAGCAGTCTACCTCCAATGCCCACCCCATGATGCTCCTGTTCACCCTTTTTCTGTCCTAATTTTTCCTTTTCCATAGTATTCATTATCTTCTACACATACAATTTACTTATTAATTATCTTTATTGTTAATGATTGTCTCACCCCTTTAGAATGTAAGCTTCTTGGGTATAGGGATCTTTGTCTTCTTTCTTCCCTAAATAACTCAAGAGCCTGGAAGAGTGCCAAGTACATGGTGGGCACTCAGTAAATATCTGCTACATGAATAAAAATTAGAGCCAGAAAAAGCCTACTGGCTTGTTTGCTAAACCCAACCTTCTCATTGAACTCATGAGAAAATTGCAGCCCAGAGAGGAGAAGAAATGTATCCAGGGTCACAGTGCAAGGCAGTGGCTGAACGCACGACCAGCCTTAAACACTTTCACTCCCACACACAGGTTTACCGTTTCGACATGTGCAAACACTTCAAAACAGCACACCCGGAAGAGGAGCCTTTGTTTCCACCTCGAGGTTTCAAAAATCCGCTTTTTGCTTTGGGAGGGCATCAGCAGCATTAGGCTTCGATGAATCCGATTCAAGATTTGGGAACACTGCTGCCTGCTGTCCATGTGATCACTCAGAACCTAGAGATCAGTTTTTACCAGGCTTTTTTTTTTTTTTTTTTTTTGGAGCAATTTTTGGTTTTTTGTTTTCCTTAATCTGGGCTGAAAAAAAAAAGGCCCTGAGATCTGCGCTTTGGATTTTGTAAATGAGCCCGCTGCTCATCGCACTTTTCAGTAAGATAAGGCCCAAATGGCATTTGCAGAAATGCTCCACTATCTCTCAAGCAATCCAGCTCCTACGCGGGCCCCTTGGTAACAGCTTGGCAAATCCGCAAAAGGAATGCGACTATATAGTTTGTGTGTGGACCGCGGAGTTATTATGGCTTCCAAATTGCCTAGCAGGTCATTAATCATAGGCCAAGATAGGCCATCGCAGCCACAAGCGCAGTGAAAGCGCCCAGCATAATGCCAGCGAAATCACGTTTAACATGCAGCTCTTGCCGGCATAGATATGGAAGGGGGAAAGGGAAGGAAAAAAATCATTCCCCTTTTAGGAAAGAAAACTTCTACTTATCTTTGATTTGCATTCAGCCCTCTCTCAATAGTCCTTAAGCCTGTTATTTAATTCATTTTGGTGCCAGGGTTCATCACAAAGCAAAAACCCTAAGCGAGACCTATGCAGTCTGTGACCTCCAAACCCCCTGTCTTTTCTTGTCAGTTCTATGTCATTTGTGCAGTTGAACTCCACCAATTTGAAATGCTGACCTCTTCCACAGACAACCTTATTCTCCTCCAGTGAAAGAAAGGCCCGGAGCCGACAAACCACTCAAGCGGGAGATGGCAAGAAAAAAGTGGCTGACTCGTAAATCAATTTCCACAGCCCACCCAAAACCCACACACACTGAATTTGTATAAATTTAAAAAAAATTTTTTGCTGAATGGATTTATAAAGAAGAGGGCTCCAAGAACAAAATGAAAAATTGTGAATTAGGGATGGAAAGGATGGAAGCCGAAACCCTGCCCCAATGGGCCAGAGCGAAGCAGAGGACTTCTCCACTTCTTTCACACCTGGACTGTTTGAAAAGTTGAAAATAAAATGCGGGAATATATTTCCATGTCACTGACAAAGGCAGCAAAAGAGAAGGGGATTGTTGAGACTTCCAGATAAACAGGTCTTAAGTTACATATGTATGTACATATGTTTATGGCCCATCTGCCTTGTGCTATCTGTGTGTACGTACACTGCTGGGCCCAGGTCCTGCCTGCCCCAAATATAGAGCTAGGAAATCCCCTGTGACCTGTGGCTTTACATAGCGAATATTTTTTCATGCCATTTCTATCATTCTTAGAGTTTAGATCTTTTTCCATCAAAACCAGTCACCAGCATTACAATGTTATTTAATTAAAATCTGCATTTACTGAGCACCTACTATGTGTCTGCACTAATCATTGAGTAGACAAAGCACAGTCTCTTTCCCAAATACCTAACAGTCTAGTGTGAAAACAAAATATAAAAGCCCCTTTTTATAGAAAAAAATATATATATATACACACATACATACGAGAATAGAAATATGAGTTTCTCCTTTACATGGATCAGTTTTCCTTAAATTTTCCCTCCACATGCTTATTTTCCTGCTAGGATTTTCTTAAGCTGAGAAATAAAAGTCCCAAGTCAGTTTGCATTTTGCTATAGGCTATTCTTTCTGTTCCCTAGACCTTCTGACACCTAAAGAGAAAAAATGAATAGTTCTCTTTTTGTGTTCTGAAAATTGAGGGTTTCTCCCTATTATGAAGCACACGCTAATAATCCCTTTTATTTCAGTTACTTTTAAGACTCATGAAACATTGTTAGACAATTAATGAGAATTCACAAGTTGTTATAGTTGAGTGAGATGAGACATCACGGAATTTCCTGGCTCCTTTTCTTAAAAGCTATTGTTCTCAGAGTTGCAAAATGCTCAGTGAAACTCCTGGTGGTCAATATAAAAATTGTCAACATTTCTCTTCTTGATACAGCAGAGTCTACTTTAAAAAAAAAAAAAAGTGATTCTGGCAATTTTTCTGGATTTTAAATGCAATAACAATCCTTTTATTTTTCTCATTTCTCCACTCTTAGAAAAAAGGAAGGACTGTAATCAAATAAGTTAGGGAAAATTGTGATAAGGGCAACTAAATAACAACAGAATATGTAAAAGTTCCAGAGGAAAAGTGATTAATCTGTGTAAGGTTAGGTCAAGGAAGGCTTCCTGGGGGAAGTGATGTTTGAGCTGGAACTTAAAGGGCAAATGAATACACCAGACCAACAAAAGAGGATGTGTGCAAAGGTGGTGAGAAGGAAAAGCAGGGCGTTTGCAGGACTACAAGCTGTTTGGTATTGCTAGGATATAAAGGTCAACAGGGATGACGGAGATTTGGGTGGGGCTGCAGCAGAAGTTAGGTCGTCAACCATTCGTTAGAATAGAAGTTCCATGAGAGTATCCACCACGTTTGCTTTATTCAGTATTGTATGGACACTGCCTAGCTTGATACTGGCACGTAGTTGGAAGTTCCATGAATATTTGTAGAGTCAGTAAATTAGCTACTTTCATGAGCAGTGGTGAAACCATAGAAACATTTTAAACAAGAGATATATATGATCACGTGTCGGAAAGATCACTTTTGTGTCTACATATCGTTTCTAAAGGAATCAGTGGCCACAATGTGGAGGATGGGTTGGAGTGACAAGAACAAGGAGATTCCTTAAGAGTCAGAGGTCCAGGGAGAAATGGTAAGGTCCTGATCAAAGGCAGAAACAATGGGGCTGAGAAAGCAGGAGCTGAATCTAACAGATAAATAGAGGGTATATTAAAAGTCTGGAAACAGAAAAAATGTATTTAATCAATACATTTGTTACGTTTTCAAATAACATGCTTCGTATGTTTCCTTCAACCTCCAGATACTTTTACAGGCAAAATACCTCTAAATTTAAAGCCTCATGGGCGTAATCATTAATCTGGGGGGAAAGTCCAATAAAAAATTGGAATATTTTCCCTGTTTTTATAGATTTTCAGACATTATAATATAGAATCTTTTGGATTTAGGGTTGCTCAGCAGGTGCCAGTTGGAGAGGATGAGAGAGAGGATTAGAAATGATTCTTGAGTTTCTGGATGAAGATATTGAGTGAGTGGCAATATCAGAAACCAAGGTTTAGAAAGCAAACTGGCATGTTCTTTCAACCAACATATTCAGAGCCTACTAAACGCCTAATGAGGGGTGGATTGAGACCCTTAGAAGTGATAGGGATGGGAAAAAATAGGAAAGACTGAGAATATAGTTCAAACATCAATGCCAGTGCTACGGGCTTAAATGCAGATTCTAGTAACGAAAGGAACTTGTTAGAAAAGACTCTCCCAGTCTTTTTTCTTTTAATTTATTTTCGGCTGCTTTGGGTCTTTGTTGCTGCGCAAGGGCTCTTCTCTTGTTGCGACGAGCGGGGGCTACTCTTTGTTGCGGTGCAGTGGCTTCTCTTGTTGCAGAGCATGGGCTCTAGGCACGGGGGCTTCAGTAGTTGTGGCTCACAGGCTTAGTTGCTCTGTGGCATGTGGAATCTTCCCAGACCAGAGCTTGAACCCGTGTCCCCTGCACTGGCAGGCGGATTCTTAACCACTGCGCCACCAGGGAAGTCCAGATTCTCACAGTCTTGATGGTTTGAAATCCTTGCAATCTGACTGAGAACATAATTTCAAAAGGATATATACCTGGCATTCTCTCCATGCATTCTAATCTTGAATGTACCCCTTACTAGCTGTGTGATGTTGGGCAAGTCATTTGATAACTCCAGGATGCCGTTTCGTCATCTGTAGCTCAAGAGATTGAGGAAACCTCTTACGTACTTCCACCTTTAAACATGCAATGGCTCCTTAAGTGAAACTGATGACACTGTGTTGAGAAATCTGACCTATTTTCCAACTTCAAAGTACAAACAAATAAAGAAGACTGAAAGGATTTGGAGCGGATGCCAGCTTGTTGGTTGGGTCCACGAACTGGTGCAAAGCAACTCCTGGGGTAAAATCTAATGTAAAGAGACCTTGAATCTCCTTGAGACCCAGTATCCATCCTCCTCTTCTACTTTATTAACAGAATCCCACTTGTGTTTGAATCAGCAATATCCCTGCTTTTAAAAGCCTATTCCTGGCTTCTTTGGCCCCTTCCATTAGCCATTGGTTATAGTTCTGACCTAAGAGGTATAATTGGGACTTACTGAGGGGACTTACAGGAAAGCATTTTAGAGGAGAGCAGCTTTAGCCAGCACAACCTTCTGCTCTTTATTTTTCCCCTTCTTGCCTAGAAAGCAGACATGATCTGGAGCCAGAACAATCGTCCTGGGACCACAAGACACAAAGCCAACGCTCAGTGAGGATGGAAAGCTAGTCAGCACCTGTGGCCTGAGAGCATTGTGGGCCATCATACTAACCTCGATTACTATATCCAGCTTCTTCCTCGGGAGGGAGGAAGGAAGATCCCTCATAGTTCATTTTACCATCACAGGTTGGATTTCCTGCACACACCATCAGACCTATTTCTGGTAAAAGTGATGACTGACCTCCCTCATAGAGTGATGCTTAAGCCCATTTCCCTGCAACATGTGCTGGGGAGAAACTGATACAATAAATGAGTGCCCCCAGAAAAAAAAAAGACAGAACGAATTGAATGTCCTCTAGGACAGAGACCATGTTTTCTTCATCTTTATAGCCCCACTGCTCAGTGTAGACATGGCATACTTCAGGGTCACAATTTCTATGACTTAAATTAATGATGAAAAGAGGAAACCATCTTTTCCCACCAAGGAGTTATTTTACCTCTATGATAGCAAACATTCACACCTGATGATTTGCCATTAAGTCCATTGGACTGACTCTCCTCCCTCCCCAGGTCACATAAAACCAATCTATGGGGACATCACATAGAACACATAAGAAGCTACTGATTATTTCACCAGTGTGGCTGACATGTCCTTAAGGAAAAACCAATAGCCAGGCTCCTGGAGTAAACTAAATGCCCTTCTGATACCATCCATACCCAGCAATGATGACACTTGCCCTAAAAGGTGTGACGGTGCAGCAGAGCTTAGGAGAGGAGTACCTGGGAGACCCAGGGGCGCCCTGGGGTGATCGTGCAGGAGGACAGAAGATGAAGGAGGCTCTTCTCCTTCTCCTCTGCCACACTCCTCACCTGGAGGGGGCTCAACTGAACTTCAGATCTGAACTACAATTCTATTTACAAGATATTAACCCCCTACCTAGGAAAGAGTTTTCATAGTGGAACCAGCAGTTACCAGGAGCAAAATAATCAGATGAGAGATGTCTTGCCACAGTGCCATTTAAACAATTGCGGCTATCACCACCTGAACCCACCTCCAGCCATAACTCAAAGGCAAGTTTCTCAAGTTGCCCTAAGTTGTCACCACTATCAACACCCTAGAGCAAGGATATGAAATCTATGATCTGAAAGCCAAAGCCTGTTTCTGTATAAATAAAAAAATTATTGGAACACAACCATACTTTTTAATTTACATATTGTTCCTGTTGCTCTTGTACTAAAATAGCAGAAAATATTTACTTGCTACCCTTTATGGAAATAGTTGACTGACCCCTGCTCTAAAAGCTGCTTGTCTTTTTGCTGTTGTTGTTTGTTATTTGGTTTGGTTTGGTTTGCGGCTGCCCAGCATCTGAGCACCTTTGCACTGGAGGTTCTTAAGCATTTTGGTAGAAAGCAGAGTCCGTCTCCTACTATAAAAGTGGGCAAGGTCAGACACCACCTTCCTGGCCTCCCTTGCATCTATAATGTCTCAAGTAATCAGAAGCTCCCTCCCCAGATGTAGACTTGACAGCTAGTGTCATAAAGAAGCAAGGACAGGGGCCTCCCTGGTGGCGCAGTGGCTGAGAGTCCGCCTGCCGATGCAGGGTACGCAGGTTCGTGCCCCAGTCCGGGAGGATCCCGCGTGCCGCAGAGCGGCTGGGCCCGTGAGCCATGGCCGCTGAGCCTGCGCGTCCGGAGCCTGTGCTCCGCAACGGGAGAGGCCACAACAGTGAGAGGCCCGCATACTGAAGAAAAAAAAAAAAGAAGCAAGGACAGCAGAGAATCCATCTTTGTCACAATGGCAGCTGGGGGGCTACGGCTACAGCCAGCCAGTTTCTAGGCAGCAGTGGCCCCATCAGTCCCAGCAGGACATCCAGTGTCGAGTCCTGGAGATGGTGTCAGTATAGACAGTGGCGTCCGGAGGCTGGAGGCAGAGTGGCGGCAGCCTCATCCCGCGATTGTGGGGAATGGCTTTATCCATGATTTTGGCTTCTGCTCAGCCTCACCTTTTCTAGCCCACTTTCTGACCCTCGAATAAGCCTTTTCAGTAATTCCAGGAATGACTCAAATCCTCTTGATAAATTTCTTTTCAGTTTCAATCAGCCAGAGTTTATTTCTGTTGCTTGCCACCGTGAGCTCTGATGGATAAAAACATCTACTCTTTTTAATGTTCGTAGAGCAACTAGCAGATTAAAAATCAGCATCACGTAACCTGTTTTGTTCTTGTGACAACCCTGTGAAGTGTGGTTTTAGCCCACTTAACAGATGAAGAAGCTGAGGCTAAGGGAGGTTAAGCGATCTCTTTGAGTCAGCACTGGAATCCCTTTCTACTGTGCCAAACAGGCAGAACTCCTTTTATATAACATCAGGCACATGCTCATCGGTTTCACTTATCAATTAAACAAATCCCTTCTCTTCTTCAAAGCCCACAGAGGGCTGAAAGCTCTGTTTCTGCTTACCAGCATCTTGTCATTTTTCACCTCCTTTATTCTAAGTCCAGGTGGCTTTATTTTTTCATTTGAAAATGTCATCACCACGTCATTAGCAATGCACTGTTACCTGACAGTAGGAAGAAGCGTCCCCAGGCCATATGGCTGAGTTTAATCTACATGGTCACGGTGTAATCCCGTTGAAATGGCTTCCCTTTGCAATCAAAACCGAATTTCACACTTTACCAAGATGGGGACAGCTCTCTTCTTCCCCAGAGTAATATAGATCTCCCCAGGCAGCCAAGGCCAATGGAAATGGCTTTCTTCTCTAGGCCAGCAGCAGGTGGGGGGCAGGGCTGGGAGGTCAGCATGGATAGGCAGAGAATGGAAGGGAGTCAGAGTCTAGAGTAATCCTCTGTATTCTCCATGCACGGATTACCACTGGGGACATTCGACCCCCGGCACCTGGGAAAAGTAAATTTGGAATAGAAATCACCTTTATCCAACTGGCGGTTTTATCATTGTTGCTGCTTCTAAAGTTAGTTATCTGATATATCTCCAGAAGGGCTACAATTAAAACCACTGTCCAGAGCATGTAGTTAATCAGGATCTCCGGGAACACGTATTTCAAGCAGACATCCTCCTGCGTTCATTATAAAGCCGTCATCTCAGACCAGTGTGTGAGAATCACTGATGTAAATAGATATAAAAAAGTATTTGAACGTCACTGGGATGAAGAACAAGCAGCATGAAAGAATGTGACATCACTTACAATTGGTAAAGTTGTTTGTTTGTTTAAAATACAATAATATCTAGTGGGTACTCATCATTGCTGGTGAAATTGTAACTGATTCCACCTGTCTGAAAGCAATTGTAGGCGATATGAATCCAAAAGCCTTCAGAAAGCACGTTTCCTTTAACAAAACAGTTCTCCTTCAGATGTGTCTTGGGGACATAATCTTGTGTAATTGTTTGGTTATAAGGTTTTTCATTTCAGAATTTATTCACAAATAGCAAAAAAAATAAAATAAAGAGAACAAAACCTCTCTGTGTAAAACTACAGATTGTTTAAGATGTTATTCTATCAACATTTAAAATTATGTTGTAGAAGACTATTTGAGGATTCAGAAACGTGTAACTACCAGACTTTGGAGTGTCTTTCTTACCTCATAAACTGTAAGGGCTGGGATTGTGTTGGTCTTTTCCAGTACTGTATCCTGAGGGCCTAGAATAGGGCCTGGGAAAATATTTGCTGAATTAATGACTAAACTGATTAATGTTCAGATTTTTAAAAAATATGTTCATAGTTTAAAAAGTGAATTGTATGATGCCACTTTGTCAAAAAATATATAGATAATTAGACTGAGTGGTTTCCTTTGGTTGGTAGAGTTATAGGTGATGGCTATTCTCTTCTTTTCACTTATAACAAGATACTTATTATCTCGCAGATATATTTCCATGTCATTAAACATAAATCTACATCACCATTTAAAATTCTGTACCATATAGCTTTCTATGAGCCTGCCAATATATATTTGAACAAATACTTCCACAGTGAAGTTTCAGGTTGTGTTATGTTCTTCAACACTATAAAAAATACCACTACTACAACAACAAACACTCTTTGCTGTGTGTCTTTTAAGCATGTCTGATGGTTTTCCTTAGAAAAAGTACCTAGAATTAGAATTAGCATGTCTGTTTTCATCTGTAGAGGCTCTCTAGCAACAAATCGGCTGTTCTCTGAAATATATACCCTCTTCAGACGCCACAGAATAAATCCCCTTCATTTGTGTGTCCCAGAGAAGCAGGGTAATATTCTTGAGAATGGGGAGATGGGTGCAGATGGGTGTAGGCCTCTTCTTGGTTGGTCCAACAGGAAAAGACTGGGGAAGGAGACTGCCTAGTACAGGTGCGGCTTCTCTCCCAAGTTTAGCTTCCGTGCCCTTGGGAAGTGGAGATATTATGAACTATCGGAATGCTGATGCTGGACCGGTCCAGCCTGGCCCCCTCCTAGGGCTGTGGTGTTTGCTCATTCTGGCTTTTCATGGGAAAGATCCCATCGTTAGTTTATACAAACCACCTTTGGCTACGTTGCCGTGGTTACACAAACTGTACAGTTTTCACTTCAGCAGTCTTACATTAGATGCTTGGGGAATGGCGTGTTCATAGAGTTGGTCTGCATTTCAAACATGACTGCATTCTAAACATCTTTAGCCAATGGAATATTTTCATAAAATCCCTCAAAAGTAGACCTTGTGTTTACACTCCTCCATTATTCATGGCCAGCAGTCTGTGAGGTAGTGATTGTATATCAAGGACAGAATCTGTCTTCGGGAAGATGAAGAAGGTTACTCAGAGAAGGAGGAAAACAGGAAAATGTGGGAGACACAAACAAGGCCATGAAGCTCATCCCTACTCTCTGGAAACCAAACCATTCACACCAGGAATCAGTGGAGAAACACTCACTGGGAAGCTGACCACCTGTTGCAGAATTGGGACACATTCCCTGGATTATAAACTTTTCTTGCTTGCTTTCTTTTTTTTTTTAATTGGTGTCTTGGAACTTGGAAGAGCTGACTGCTGGGTGGCAACAGCAAGCCTGGAGATTTGGAAGTTGATGCACATCTAAATAATCTAAATAATAGTGACAGATGCAATGGAAGTGGTGGCCATTCCTTGAATTTCTATGAATGGTTTTCTGAAGATTTTCCTTCTAAGACCTGGGAAGAGGCCAGAGCTCTGAAGCACTTCAGAATGCTGAGAGAACAAGGCTCCTGGAGGGGAGCCCAGTGGCCAGTTCTAGCCTCTAGTGCTCACTTTCTTCCAGCAAAGCCATCACCCCTTGGAGGTTCATTTTTGTCTTCCACGAACTGGGCTGAGATTTCCTCCCTGCCTCACCAGGGGTGGTAAGCAACAGCAAAACCAGACCGCTCGCCTCTCAGAGGCACTGAAACACTTCCACGCCACCAGGCAGTCTCCCCAACACCCATGAACATGGACTCTGCTTTAGCTCACACCATCCTTGTGGCCTGACCACCACAGAACAACAGGAGACAAAATTCCCTGATGTTTTCGCTATATATGTTTCACGAATTTCATTTTCAACAGAATTTTCTTGAGCACCTACTATGTGCTAGATACTATGCTAGGCACTTCTGCATAGTCTATTTCATTCTATCTTTATAATTAGCCTCACACAGAGGTGTTATTACCTCCACTTATGCAGATGAGGAAACAAAGATTTGTGATGATGCATGGAGAATCCCAGCAAAGTCTCTTGATCCCCAAATCAAGTATCTTCCAGAACAAAATTATGTTCAAAGAAAATCAAAAGGAATCTAAGGAATCCCTCCCTTCCTCCCTCCTTTCATTTCTCCCTTTCTTCCCTCTTCCCTTGCTTTCACATGCTTTCGAGTGTCAGGCATGTGCCAGAACATTCTGAAAGCAGGGAATATTTTTGGCAATCCAGGGACGATGGCAGAGAACATGCTCTCATACTGGTGGGGTTTTCAGAAGCAGACAAACATCGAGTTGGTCTTCGGATCTCATTGAAGAAACTATGGGCTGGATTATGGTGGACAGAACATGGAATTTGGAGTCAGACAAACATGAGTTCAGATTCTGACCCTGCCACTACCTGGCTTTGTGATCATGGACAAGTCACGTAGCGTCCCTCAGCCCCTCAGTGTTTTCATCCGTAAGGCAAATATATATAATAATCCACCACCTTATAGGATTGCCCTGATTATGAGCAAAATAAGATGCCCGGCGCTTGGAAAATGCTCAGTAACAGGAGATGAGGGTGTAGCCACTTTAACTATATCCTTTGTAAGAAAAGGCCTTGCTCTCCTGCTCTGGGCCGGGAGGTCTGTTCATCTGTCCATCCTCACACCCATCTCCTATGGCCTCTCCCAGGCATCTTGTGCTGATTCTTCCAAAGAAGAAGCTGGGAGTGTCCCCTCGCATCTGACACTGCTGAAACCGCACTCAGGTGGCCTCCGGCTTCTTTGGCTTTGAAACCCCTGCTCCTTTGGCTGTCGGGCGCTTCAAGCGGTGGAGGGCCAATTCGCCATGGCGGTTTGTATCTGCAGCCGGGCTGACAGGCTGGGAGAGGAAGGCGTTAATGTTTTCTGACAGGCGACCCCTAATTGTGGGAGCTTTTCTTCTTGGGCTTTCTGTGAAATTCTGACTTAGGCGAGCGGCATAACAAAATGGGAGGGCATTGAGCCCGGCTTGCACTACACTGAGCTGGGGGGAGGAGGGGGGTCCGGGGGCCGATGCTGGCCCAGCATTATTCATGAAGATTTTCAGCTGTTTTTGTCTTTTAACTAAACTTTAAGTTTGATCAGAGGGCTGGCCGGCCTCCCTTTCGCCAAAGGCCCCGCTGGCACCTGGACAATGGACGCAGACTGTTTTTCCTGGTACAAGAGCAGAGCTGGGGGAGGCCGAGGGCTGTGTGTCCCGGGGGTGGGAAGGGAGGGCTGGGCGGCGGGCGGGGGCAGGTTTACTTCTGTCCTGGTCTTGGGCAGAGGGGTGGTTACTGATAGAATTTCCAGCTCCCCCCAACACAGGCAGTCACCCTCTGACTGCTGAACTTCTAGGCTCTACAACTTCATCCATGAAAGTGCACACAGCTGCTGGTTCTCCCATTTGCTATTCAAATGCCACACTCCCTTCCCCTCCAAATAGCTTTCTTCTGCTCTGTCTCCCCACTGCACTCCCTCCTTCCAAAGGGCCCACTGGCTGGAGAAGGTTCCAGTCTACGAGTGTCCACTGCACTCCCTCCTTCCAAAGGGCCCACTGGCTGGAAAAGGTTCCAGTCTACAAGTGTTTGGGTGGTGCTGCCTTTATTGTTATTATTATTATTGTAAATAACGACGGCAAAGAGCAAATAAGTGAAGAAAGGAGAGGGAGAAGGTGACTCGGATGATAGTTAGAGACCCAAAGAAAGGCAGGCGGAAGTGCTGCGCCCAGGAAAGGATTTAGGAGCCCAGAGGCGGTGGTGCTGGGCAGACCCCAGCGGCGGTGCAGCTTCCCTGCCTGCAGGGGAGCAGGGAGTGGGTTGGGCGCGAGGTGCTCTCCAAGTGCTCTCGCTTTTGGCAGGTGCCAAGCTTTTTGTCCCCTGCATCCACTTCCTGCCCGGACAGCCCGGACCCAGGGCCCAGTCCTCTCCAACGTACTGTGCAGAAAGTGACTCCCTTCAAGGAGTGCGGGTTGGCGCCTTTCCCCCCATCTCGTCCCCAAAATAGCCCTGGTCGCCAGCGCATCAAAGGCGGCTTTGTGAGCGGCCGCCTGCAGGCTGCCTGGAGGGGGGCGCACGTGGGACGTTCTGGGAGCGCGTCCCACTCCCCTCTCCAACCTCTCTCTCTTCTTTCATTCATTCTTCTCTCCTCTCCTGCTTTGTCTCTATCTCCCTCTTGTTTTCCTCCTCGTCTTTATCTCTCCATCCCTCCCTCTCTCCTCCCCTCCCCCACCTTTCCTCGTTTTTTCCCTCCTCCTCCTCTCTCTTCTCCCCCCTCCCTTCTCTCCCTCTCCCTCTCTTCCAATCTCTTTCTCTCGCTCTCCTTTTTCTCTCCATCTCTTCTCCCTCTCTCCCTTCCTCCACCTTTGTCTCTCTCTCTCGCTCTCTCTCTCTCTCTCTCTCTCTTTCTCTCTCACCTCCGTCCTCTTCCTTTTCCCCACCTCTTCCCTCCAAGCGGGGGACCAAGCTTTCTCTCCCCTCCCCCCCCACCTCCCCCATCCCTGCCGTCAGGTAGCCGGGCGAGGCCCAGGCGCGCGCTGCTGACAGCGGACGCATGCCTGCAGCCAATCAATGCCCGGATGCGCTGCTGCTTGAATAAATCATTAAGCCTGACACGCGCTCGGGCCCGCGCTCTGCGCTGCAACTTGCTTCCTGCCATTAACCTACACACCCTCTTTTGTAACAACCTAATCTTGCATACAAAGGAAGTAGGAATATAACTTCAACCTGCGCTGTAGCCCAGCCCTTGGCATCCGCAGTGGGAAAAAGAACGTTAGTGTCCGCGAATCCACGTCCCTCCTTACCTTTGAGTCCGGATAACCGGGAGTTTCTGAGGAAATCCGAAAACAAATCATTTCTTGGTCCAGGAGTGGAGAGCGGGAGAAAAAAGTTCAGAGACTTCTCAACAATAGGAAAGGGGAAACAGCGTTGAGGGCATTTACTACATCAGAGAAGCGTCCATAGTGTTTTAAAAAGAGGTTGCCGTAAAACAAGCTCGGAGAGCTCGCTCTGGAAGATATAAAATAAGACAAGTCCTAGAAATGTTGACAGAATTTAATCATGTGTCTCTCCCTTTTTAAATGAGTGCGTAAATGGGTGAGGGAATGAATGGGTGAACGAAAGCATGAACGGCTGCCCAACAGCAGCGTGGTCTTTGTTTATCTTGGGGGAAAGTTCCCAGCACCACCCCTCTACCTGGTTCAGGAAGCGCGTGAGAAGCGGTATCCCTTGTGCTGATAGAGTCAGAGACAGCTCTGAAGCCCTTTCATTTTCTATTCGTCTGGTGATCTATGCAAGGGAAGGCATTTTCCAGAAGAGAAAACTGAAATTGACTTCTTTTACAAACTTTCAAGTAAGTCATTCCCAGCGCCAAAAGGTAAAGTGATCTTCCAGAGTTTGGTTTTGAATAGAGCTAGGTTCACCTCTGCCCTACGAAGTTTCTATGAGTCCCTGAAAATCTTACACAAAACGAGTATATCCCTGAGGTCCTGTGGGAGAATAACCTGGGTATCAGCCAGGGTCAGCAGGAGCCGGTAGCACACTTGAAAGGGCAAATGAAAAGAGTTTAATGGAGAGACGGAGGTGGGTGGAACTAAAGGAATCAAAAGGTTGCAGCACCCAGAGACTAGGAACGAGGGGGAGCCTTACCATCTCTGGCTTGCAGGGGACAGAAGAGGAAGCTATTACCACATCTCAGCAAGAGCTGTTGCTATGGGAGAGAAGCCTCCTGACAAGAGCTGTCCTGAGACCAAGAGCCACTGCCAAAGCAACTGAGGAGCTTTGCAGGGAGGAGCAGGGATAAAAGTGTCCTGACCTACCCCCACTCCTACCTCACAAATTCCTAGTGGTGCTTCCTAGTGGCCAAACCCAGCAGGAAGCCAGAGGACAAGAGAGACCTAGTGAAGAGGTCCACAAAATCAGCTTCCTGAGATGCAGCGCAGGGCAGGAGCTGGAGAGGTTCCAGTGAACAAGACAAGTAAGGTCCCTGTCCTCATGAAGTGTACCTTCTGGTAGGGGGCAATTGATAGCAACTGTATAAACAAACAGGTGTTTTTTGTTTGTTTGTTGGGTTTTTTGTTTTGTTTTGTTTGGGTAGTACTAGATGCCAGGAAGGAGAAACAGCATAATGGATAAAGAGTGACTGTAGCTGGGGGAAAGCTGCTTTAGACAGGATGATCAAGGAAGGCTTCTCAGAGGAGGTGATGTTTGAGGTAGGGTGACCTGGACTTCCCCGGGAAGCCTACCTTGACTCCACATCTACTCCCAGACTTCTTTTTATGTGGTTTGTGGGTAAGCCTCAAATCTAGGCTGATTTAGATGCATCCACTAACCAGTCTCCATGAAAATGAGAGACTAGAATAACACCACCAAATGCTCATATTTACAAAGAGCTTGTAATCTCCCCTACAAGGCCCTGTGCTAAGTCCTTTGCATAGTCTCCTGTTGCTGCTGTGGGTACCATCAGCCCCATGTTATAAACAAGAATACTGAAGCTTAGAAGGAAGGGGAAGTCTATTCCCTGCTCTAACATCCCAAACCCTGCAAGAACAGCGACGTGTAAATGCATGCTCGACTCTCTCTTTCTTACTAGTCTCAGTCCTAGCCCTTTGACGCTCTAGGCAGAGGGCGGGCCGGTGTCTTCCTGCTTCGGTGGGCCCGTCTGATATGAACTTGACATAGATATTTCTCCATGCACACCCCCCTACTCCTAATTTAACAATGTGAAAGGCAGAGTCAGGGAGGCGAGACGTGTGTCCCAGTAGCTCCAGCACAGCCTCTGATAATACTCGCATTCAACAGTTTTGCAGCCAGCGGCGGGTCTATTTTTTTCTCTCTGGCACTCCCCGCTCCTCCTGGTCCATTTCAGGCGGCTCCAGTCTGAATTCGGTGGTCTCCAGGCCATGTTTTTTGAATAGGTAAGATTTCTCAGTCAATAACGTCAAGGCAGTTTTCTTCCCCAGCACCCTCCTCCCCGCAGAAAAGAAAGCGGGAGTTGGGGCTAAGACGGGGGAGAGGCCGCGACTGCTAGCCGCTGGGGTCTACGTTTTGTATTTCGCTGACAGCCCAGGGCCGCTCCAAAGCCCGCCGCGCAGCCAATGGGCTGCGGTGATTTATGGAGCTGACTAATGCTGGCTGAATGCGGCCTGTCAGAGCGCCCTGAATGGCTTCCCTTCGCCGCACAAGCCCCGGCTTTGTGTTGCTAAGCGATTAGAGCAGATGTAATGAGATTTTGCCCTTTCCTAGCTTCGGCAAAATTGTGTGTGTGTTTGTGAATTTTTAGAGTTTGCCTCCGCATTGTGGCAAACAACGGCTAACTTTGCCCCGAGTTTAACGAGACTGGATATCTCCCATTCAGAAGTGAGTAAAAGAACACCTGTCTTCACAAGGAGAAGGGGGGAAACATCCCCTTTGTGGGGACTGAAACATTATCCTAATGCTATATTCATAGCCATAAATGACTTGCTACACTTTCTTTGCGTACCTTATCTGGAAACTTGCAAAGGAGCTAAATTAAAAGAATAAGAAATGCATTGCGGGGGTGGGTGGGGGGAGAGGGGGACCCAGCTCTGGTCCTCCAAATGAGAAGATAAAAAATAAAGCAGGCATCACAAAAGCATTACTTCCCTCAAGTAAGCTCTAAATTGGCCCACTGCTGGCAGAAAGTCCGATTATTTATGGCGATGAGGAATTTACTGATTTTTTTTTTCGCCTTAATTACGCTCATCTCTTTGAAAGGGACTGAAGCCTCAATGTGCATTCTATAGAGGGTCATTTAGCAAAATGACATCAGACGCTGTGGCGTGCTCCGCGCATCGCGGCTTTAAAAAATGATTATTCTGTGCCACTAAATGGTATAGATGTACCAACACAGACTAGATTTTTAACTCTGGAAGACGTGCTGGCTCCCTGCTCTTTGTTGGGTTTTGTAAGATGCATTTTGCGCTCGGCTTTCCGCTTGGCTGGAGACACGCTAACTGAATCTGCAAGTAATGCAAGCGGCGAGCGCGGAGCCGGCGAGAGGCGGAGTAGGATTCTGATCACGTCCTTGCTAACTGACAAGAAGCAAGCCAGCCAAAAACCCACCAATTTCTTTTTGAATCTTGGTAATTGGGTACTTTTACACGCAGCTCACGCCATTCGGATAGAGTCACAAGCTTAGATAGGCCAGTGTCTCAAAGCGACCACACATTTCTAAGGCTTTTATTTAAATCTAACTCCGGTAAGAAATTTACATCATACGTGCCCTTTACTTAAAACCAATATGGAAAGTGTGTGCTGTGGGGAAGAGGAGTGGAAAATGCATGCCTGGCGGTGAAGGAAGAACACACCTACCACTGGGAGTGTGGACAGGGCTACCTCCCCCAAGCCCAGCCTCAGACACCACCATCCTTTCTCTCACCCCTAGTGTTCGTTATCTCATCCAGCCCTTCCACAGTTTCACGATGAGAAACTCGGAATGGGGGTAAGGGTTAGAAACTGGGCTGAGGACCCTCTCTTTCCAGTTCACTTTTGGAGGTATTTTTTCAGTGTAAAGTCATGTTATCAAAAGGTGATGTAGCCATTAATCACCACCCATTCTCTAGGTGTCTGTGTACATTTGCAACATGAACGTGGAGAAAAACCATATACGTGTGTGTATATATATATATGTACATTCATCATAGAATCATCTTGGATAGGACTGGTCACAGCACTTATCTTTGTCATTTCTGCCACTTAGCCTGTTTCTTCCCACCTTCTTCTCCCCCGCTCTTTCCCTTTGGCATTTTCATAATAACTTGGGCAGGGGCAGTAGCGTCAAAGAAGACTCAGAGGCAGCTGATTATTTTCATTTGTAAAAAAAGAAAAAGTTTTATTATGAAACTAGTTTGTATAAAACAGGGTTATACATGGTTTTTTTTTTTTTGTAAGTTTGTAATAAAACAGTAAGAAAAAAAAAAAAGGCAGTGATAGAAATTTCCCAAAAGGCAACCCATCAAAACCAACTGGCTGCCACTTTGCGTTTGGACAGTAGCTGCATAAACTTTGTTCTTCTTGAACAGTATTTAATAACATCATTAATACATTAACAAAGTTTCTATAAAGTAAGACACATTGGTGCTGAAGTACATCTGGTGGCCTTTTGATCTCACCTATGAGGACAGTTCTTTACAAAACCACATAGGGAAAATGGCAGTTGTAAGGTGAACGACACATCTAAAATATGCAGAGGTAATAGCATTACATGTTAAAGTATCAAGATATACACATTTTAAACCATTTGTACAAAACTCTATAAATTTTTTCTCTCTCTCTTATGTACAAAAATATCTTAATATATCCCCAAACTGGTTAGGATAGATACAAATAGATTTTTCTTATAATAAAAAAAATTCACAAAAGATTGGAAGCATTCTATGATGAAAAAAGTAGAAAAATGGTGTGAGGGAGTGGAGCTTGGGGAGGGACCCCCCCCTCCTGCAGAGGATTGGGGTTTCAAAGAGCATACTTTCACTGCAGACAAATGTCCACAGCTTATCGGGATGGAGGATACAGAGACGAAAGACACCAACCCATTTCTAGAGGGCTAAGAACTGCGCTTTCGGAGGGGGCGGGGAGGTCAGCTCTGCCTGTTAGTGGTGGGTGGGAGTTTCTACAGGGCGTGTGCTGCTCCCTTCCGCCAGGAGCCCGCTGTTTTTGCACACAAGCTGCATTTTGTGCATTGACTCGGGTCCTAGTCACTCTTTCTATCTCCGTGAATGACTGGAGTGCACAGATACTGTTCTGAGCGCATTCCCGTTTTGCGAGAGGCTTGCTTCTCAGGCACGCGGCGCTTAGTTGGCGTAGGGGTTGGTTGCCTGGATTTGTTTGTTTTCTTCTTATTCTCTTCTTCTTCTTCTTTCTTCCTTTTTCTCCCTTTCAACATCGCTGACGAGAAAGCACGAAAGATGCAGGTTGCGCGGTGGCCCTGTAGCATAAAAACGGGAGAGGTTAGTGTGCACTTGGAGGCCAGTAGTGGGAGCAAAAGGAGGTTTGGAGAGAGATCTGTCAGGTAGAGCGCCTCTTTTGACAGGTCTTAGTACTCTGTTCCCCGCCTCAGCTCCACTCTCCAGTTTTGGAGACCTGGACAAAGCCACTCTCAGAAGCCAAGGCTGAAACTAACATACCAGGATTTGAAATCGACGGACTTTAACAAATCCTTTAAATCAACCCCCCCCCCTCATCTCCGTGGAGACAGTCCCCCTCCTACAGAAGAAAAAGGATGAATGCAAGAAAATCTCCCCCGTTCCCTCCATAGTGCAACCTACCTGCTTCCGAAGTCCATTCGCACCAGGGCCTGAGCAGGCCGAGCCCCTCAGAACCAGTTGGTGAAGTCGAGCAGTTCTTGCTCCTCGGGGCTGAGAGGGTCGTAGGAGCCCTCGTCCGACGAGTAGGATGAGACCGGCGACCCGGCCATGGAGTTCATGTCGTTGGAGTAGTTGGGGGAGATGGTGGGCGACAGGACGCCCGCCTGGAAGGCGGCGCTCACCGCGTCATGCTCGTCCAGCAGCTGCTGCAGCGCGCGGATGTACTCGACGGCGGAGCGCAGCGTCTCCACCTTGCTCATCTTCTTGTTGGCTGCGCCGTTGGGGACGTGCTCCCGAAGGGTGGCGAAGCCCAGGTTGACCAGCTTGACGCGGTTGCGCTCGCGCTCGTTGCGGCGCGCCACGGCGGCCGGCTGCTGCTGCGGCAGGCTGTAGCCGAAGCCGCTGAAGTTGAGCCGGCGTTTGCAGCGCATCAGTTCGGGCGAGGACGAGCGCTGTCGCTTGACTTGCTTGGGCGCTGACTTGTGACCGCCCCCTGAGGGCTGGCCGTCGGCCGCGGGGCTCAGCTGAGGTGCCTGCGGCTGCGGCGGCGGCTGCTGCTGCGCGCTTTGCGCCGCCGCTGCCGCCGCAGCCGCCGCCGCGGCCGTGGCAAAGAAGCAGGCTGCGGGCGGCAGGAAGGGCTGCGGGCCTGCGCCGCCGCTCTCCATCTTGGCAGAGCTCTCCATGCGCAGCGGCCGGCGAGGAGTCGCGGGATCGGAGCTATCCGGGGACGCGAGGTGCGCGGGGCGCGCGCTGGGGGGACACAGACAGGACCGGGGGGCCACGAACAGAGAGGGAGAGAAGGGGAGAGATGAAGAGGGAGCCCGGGGAGAAGTTACAAAAATACAAAATCCCCGGGAGACTTCTTAGGGTGGGAGCAAGGAAGGTGCAACTGCTTCTCCTCCTCCCCCCTCCCCTCCTCCCTTCGCAGGTTGGCTTCGGGAGCCTCGCGTGGCGCTCGCGTGTGAGGCTGCCGCTAGCGCCTTCTTGTTTAAAAAAAAAAAAAAAAAAACCAGCAGAAGAAGCAAAAGTCGGTGGTGAGCGCGCTCTGCTGAGTCTTCTGTTCCTCTCCCCTTAGGGCTGCGCTCTCTTGCGCCGGGTCTCGGTCTCTCCAGCCGCGGCTCGGGCTGTTTGTATTATTTTGTTAACCCCCTTTCTTTCTTATTTCCTTCTTTCACTCGCCCTCCTTGGCCGGCTCCCCGTCGCTGTGCCTTCCACGTTCCCTGGCCAGAAGTGAGAGAGTGCTGGGCGGCTGGAGTGCGGCCGCCTTTTCAATGGGACACCCAGCCCCACGCGCAGCCCTGGCCCCGCCTCGCCCCCCACTCCCCGCTGCTGCAGCGAGCGGCTGCAGCCCCCCCGCCCCCCTCCTCTTACCTCCTCTTCCCACCCCCTCCCTAAACTCCCCCTCCTCCCCTCCCCTCCCCCCGCCCGTCCCCCGAGCCCGTTCCTTGCAAACTCTCCATTCAGCCGGGTTTGTTGTTGCAGTGCGTGCGCCTGGCGCGTGCCGGACTCCCGGCTGAATAAACAGGCGGCGCGCTCAGGGCGGGCGGCAGCCGGGGGTGGTTCTAGAAGGGGGGGTGGGGAGGGGGAGGGCAGCGTCGCCGACGGGCCAATAGCTCTGGAAATTGGGGGTGTATGGGTGGAAAGGTTTGGGGTGAAGTGTCCCGGGATTCTCCTGAGAACTTGGGGAGAATCACAGGGAAGGGTTTGGGCAGAAAATGTGACACGGGGCGGTGTGGAAGTTGGGGGCAGTGAGGCTCCATTTTTTCCTGTTTTCTTCTCCTACCCCACTGTCACTCTCTTGGGGGTTTTCGATGCTCTTGGGAGCGGAAGGAAATTTGCTACTGAAGTTCAGAGAGATGGGGAGGACTCCGTGGGACTGTTAAAGTACTGTTAAGACTTAGGTTCTGGTCCCAGTGCATCCTCTCACTAGCTCCGTGACCCTTAGTAAATGACATCCACTCTGAGCCTCAGTTTGCTCGTCTGTAACAACAGAAGGTTGGATTAGATGGTCTCTAACGTCCCATCCAGTTGTGAAATCTAGGATATGCCCCCTACAACTGAACAAGTGTGGAGGAGGCCAAGAAGAAGGGAGGTGATCGCTTTGAGGGGTGGTGGTAACCAGAGCTGTAGGGAGACAGGTGTGTATGGCCGGGATACTCTTCCAGGATGACCTAGCTGCCTGTAGCATCACCGCCGCGCCCCGTCCCCCCCCCAAAAAAGATTATTTCCGGACCGGCTAAGGGGGTGTATAAAGAGAGGAGCTCTTTGGGGTATTCCCAGGGTGGATCTGAGAAAGGAGATGGGAGGAGGTGATGGAGCTTGGGGGTGGGGGCGGAGCAGCTTCGCTGGTTGTTCGGCGCCGCTGCAGGCATCTCGGCGGCCTTGGCTCAGCCTCCATCCCGCCCCAGGCGTGTGCCCGGCGGGCCGGTGGCAGGCGACTGGGAGCCGAGCCCGGCCGGGCCGCGTGCTGGCGCCGCGAGGGAGGAGGAGGCGCTTGCAGCCCTCGCTCGGCCGCTTGGACGGCGCCCACCCAGGCGCCCTTCCTGGGCCCTCGGCCCTGGCCCTGTCTGGCCAGAGCCTGGTCCAGCTTCGGGGCTCCTTGGGACGCGGCGCTGCAGAGAAAGCGGACGGAGCAAACGGAGCAAACTGTACCGCTCTGGTGGACGGAGAAGAAGGAGACTGGGGCGCGTCTCAGGTGGCGTCTACACAGCCGGGAAAAAGCAGAGTGTCACCATCCAGTTGATTTGTCCACTAGGAATAGGCTGTTTGGGTTAGAGACCTGGGTACAGGGATGCTCGTTTTGACTTATCCCAATAATTGCTTCCCATTGAACTTCCCTTTGTGGAGATGAGTCTCGCTCTAAAAGATCGTGTGGGTGACCGGGGAACGCCTCTGGTATGGGCGAGTGCTGTCGGAACAATAGTGGTGGTGAGGGCAGTGGTGTCGGGGTCCCGAGGTGAATCACATCTCAGCCTCAGTTTCTTCTTTTAAAACAGATGTGTTTAGGAAGCATAGGACTGAATGGGGCCAACAGAGATCAGTTCTGTAAACTTCCCACCCACACGGCCCCCTCCCCTACAGTAGCCTATGGCCTGCTGACCCCAAAGGACCGGGGTGAACTCCGTGGGATTTACACCTCTGGCCTCTCCCCCCGCCCCTCCCCCACCCCAGGAAAGGAGATGAGAGGGCTCCAGGTTACATGTGTCTCCTCTTCCAGGAAGTATAGGCGGCCATGAAGCCTAAACAGAGTCGCATTACCCGCTTTTCAACAGGAGGAAGCCTCAGACCACCTGGCAGGATACCGCTATCAGGCACATTCCGCAACCCGTTTGCCCCAGCTGTGCGCCCCGGGTGCGGGCCGCTAGGAGGCATCCACCCTCCTGAGCAGAATAGGGGCTGGGGTGGGGGGAGCGGGGCGTGCGTGGCGTGCGGGGCGGGTCGTCAATATCAACGCATCTAAAGGGCACTATCCTTCACATTAAGCTGTATCCCTTCCAATTCAGACTCTATCCTTCCACACTTTACAAACGCCCATAATCCTGGCTCTATCACCATTTCGCGTTGTAACCTTAAACAACCGCTAAGGCCCTCGGTTTCCCCATCTGTGCCAGAGCGGCGTCCGCCAGCTCATTTCGAACCGTATCTGCGAGCGGGGGAAATTTGCTGATGGCCAGAACGTGTTCTCAGTATCCTTCTAGGATGCGGGCTCCACGGGTGCACAGAGATGCTCCTTATCAGGGACTTCAAGGCCAGAGCCTACTCCCAACCACACACACACACACACACACACACACACACACACACACACACACACGCGCGCCATGTAATGGGCGTTCAAAGAGAAGGGCCAACTAGTGAAGCCGCGCATTGTAGCTGCCCTACGCTTTGGCCTCCGCCCAGGAGAAAAGACAGCGGGCGCTGGGATCCTTCCGGCCAAAGCCACGGAACATTTGTCCTTATTCTTCCCGCCCCAGCCCCGAGCCAAAATCCCGTCCTCACCCTCCCCACTCCCACATCCTCAGCCTATTTCCTTACATGCTTTGCAGAACCTCCAGGAACCCAGGCTTTCTCTTCCTCCCACTCAACACAAAGAGTGCTCCCAGCCGGACGCTGTCCTCTCCACCTTCTCCAACCCTAAGGTAGAGCAGTCTAGAATCTTTTCTTAGGGGCTTAGCCTCGGCCCTTGGGGACTGTGCACTATCAAGGGTAGGGTTTTTGGGGGGTTTTTTGTTGTTGTTGTTTGTTTGTTTGTTTGTTTTGTGGTACGCGGGCCTCTCACTGCTGTGGCCTCTCCCGTTGTGGAGCACAGGCTCCAGACGCGCAGGCTCAGCGGCCATGGCTCACGGGCCCAGCCGCTTCGCGGCATGTGGGATCCTCCCGGACCGGGGCACGAACCTGCGTCCCCTGCATCGGCAGGCGGACTCTCAACCACTGCGCCACCAGGGAAGCCCTCAGGGGTAGTTTAACATGTTCTTCCACTGAAATTGGCGTTCTGGTTGTTACACCAATTTGGAGCAAAGGACTGAGGCTCAAGGGCCAATTAGCATCCTGCCTCTGATTCTGTGACCTACATTTGACCTCCCCAACACACACACTCACACACCTAAGAGAGCTGCCCCACACTCTCCCAGGCCCAGGGAACTCCGGACCTTATACTAAGGGATAAAGCAGAGGCTAATTCGCTATCCAGGCTCTGTTACTTCAGAGCTGGGAGTTTGAGCAAAGAGCCGACACTCTGAGTTTCGGTTTCCTCATCCTTACATGCCCATGGTTATAGCACCTACCTCCAATAGTTGTGAGATTTCAAAGAGATGTACGTGGAGCTCTCAGAACTAGGTCAAATGGAAAGGGATTAACAGGAATGGCCTTTTCCAAAACGAGGAGGAAGGCCCTGCTCACACAACCCACCCAGGAAGGGTTTTGTGGGAAGAGGACGCCTGGCTGTCAGCTTCCTGGAACTGCACTGCGCTAATTGCTCCAGCCATTGGAGATCAAATGCCACCCTGTCCCACTGTCCTTTTTGGAATTACTGGGTAATTCCTGTCCTTTTTGAGGAATGGTGGTGATGCTTGCTGGCAAACCGGGGTGATAGAGATAGAAACCAAGTGTGTGTTTGTTTGTTTTAAACACAAACAGTAACAAGTCAGATGGAATACAGACAAGCTTCATGGCTGGCAGAGGGAAAGGGCTTCAGCAGAGCCAGTGGCCCTGCCCTCCAGCTGTCTGTGGCTCCTTTGACACCAAGTGGGCCTGACTCTGAGCAAATTTCCAGGCTTTTCTTGACCAGGACACTCAAGGTCCCATTTATCTAGAAGTGGAGGCAGAAGAAAACAACTCACAAAAGGAGGGTTCCATGCTTTCATTCATACATGGAGTAGTGGCACTCCCTTCGCTTATCTGTCAAGGCCTGCAGGAGAATTAAATCTTTTGTTTTTTGTGAATTCATTTTGCAAATTCTTCCACACGTATCAGGGGTTACCATTCTTGTGATGGGGAGGCAGGACACTCACCCTCTTTGGTGTGTATTACCCATAATATAGATATCCCAGAAAAATGGGGAGGTTCCTCTTTCTCTTCCAGTACAATAAAGGCCTCAGTTTCTGCACCTTCAGACCCCTCTTCTATGTTAGGGGATCCTGAAGCTGGACCATACCTTAGATTAAAACTACATTCAACACCAGGATCTACGTGGGAGATGACTTTCCTAGTGATGCTTAGCAGTCGGCTGCCGGGGAGACCTGCGGTGCTGAGGCCCCGAATCTCCCGCCACTTTCTTTCCACCCGCAGCTGAAGGCCAGGCCACCTTTGCTCACAGGCTACCCTCAGGCTCCGTAACTGTGCACCTTCTCTCTGCAGAAAGGAGATAGGCCTCCTTTCTAAAAGTGCCTTTGGTGCTTTTTCTCTGGAGGGAGGGGAGTTCATACTGAAAGTGAAACTAGGTTTCCCATTGAATGAATCATTTAATACAATTATATTTATAGTGGATCCTGAATAAAAGGCAAAGGGAGTACGAAGATGAACGCAGGCCTCAGAGCCTTGATTTGAACAGGAGATTTTTGCTGCAGCCTTCAATGTTGGTGAGTGTTAAGCCCCATAAACCCAGGGTTCTTTGAGAAAAGTGCGCGTGCAAGGAATTCAGAGCAGACACCCACCTCCAGTAGCTGTAACACAGGGCCTCTGTCCTGGGATGTATGCAGCTCCGAACTTGTGCTTGACACTCTCTTACCCAGGGGAGATGAGAAGTTCATTACTGTGAGGTCTGCTGTCTCCAATACACCCTTCCCAAGGTAAGTTCAGAAGCGGCGCTGCCCAGCCTGGGTTGAGTCTGACCAGCCTGGGATGGGCTGTTGCAGTCGGAGGCAGAAGTACACAGACCAGAGACCTGGCTGAGCTGCTTGGTCACAGCCGCCAGGCCTGCATCTGCATTAAGGAATCCATGCTCCAAACCAATCTATTTGCTTTTTCCATACACCTTACAAAGGGGGGGAAAAAAACTGGAAAAAAAAAAAAAAAGCACAAACTATTATTTTCTCGTGGCTTTTTGGTGAAGGAGGGGAGGTCGGGAGGGGGAGGGGGTAATTTGCAGCCAACCTCACAAATCCTTTTGAAGTTCTTCAAATAAGGAGAAACAACGCTGCTAAGTCTTTATTTTTTCTAAAGCCCCATTTACATTATGATTAAATACCTTCCTCGGATAAGCATAAAGAAAGTCGTTAATCTATATAGCTCTCCAAAGAATCAATACATTCGAAACTTTTGTAGGATTTGTTACACCCTATTTTGTTACAGTAGACCAGCTCCTCTCTGTCTAGGCACATGGCTCTCCTTCCCTCCCCCCTGCTTCCCCACCTCCTCCAAGAAAGGAAATAAAGTAAAGGTCTTTCACGGTAAACAAAACCAGCTGATTCTTCACAGAGAACCCATGAATAGCTGGAGAAGAAAAAAAAAACTTACAATAAATGGTGCATTTTTTCTCTGCTGGGTATAGTATTCAAGGATCAGGGCAGTATTCAAACAGAGGTCCATTTTTTGCTCAGCAAGAGAGTTTAGAAAAGGAGCGTGGGGTCCATTCAGCGCTTTCCCCCCTTCACAATCGCCGGGTTCTATGAAACCTATCTTCCATGCCTTGTCGGAGTGTTTCTGGGGACCAATTAGTGCTTTGTTGCACGGCTTCTTTGCTGAATCTTTGAGCAGCAAGAAAAAGCGCTCTCGACTCTCCCCTTATTTTGACCATTTCAGTCATTACTCAGTGTAATAATTAATATGACAACTGGACGCTCCAGTTTGTATAGAAACACCTCAGCTACAGGAGCGAGCGTGCAGTGGGTGGTAACGAGCCCTCACATCAGCCGGGGAAGCCACACACACAAAAAAGGAATGAATGGCCAGAGAGAAAGAGAAGGAATAAAGATAAAATAGTTGGCAGAACGCAGAGGAACATAAAACAGATGAGAACGGAGAGACGGAGGGGGAAGGGGGGACAATTAGAAAGGGAGGGGGGAAAAAAACACCCGATGGAGGTTAACTTATTTTGAAACTGTTTTCTGAATAGGACCCTGGACGTGAGTGGGCCGGCTGTCAGCCCAGCGCATTCCCCACCCCCCACCCCCCACCCCCGCCCACCCGCGACTTTCTGAACTCTCTTGGAACTCGGTGGGGAGGAGGGTTGGAAGGAGGACTCCTGCAGCCTTTGGGCTCTCCCCGAGGTCCTTCTAAAGAGTGCACCCAACACACCACCCAGCTCCTAGTTTGCCTTCCAATTTTGCAAAAATCCTGTTCCCCGTCGCTCCAGCTTCGGGTGGCAATAGAGAAGATTGGGCGCGAGTGTAGACGAGAGTTGAGTGCTGCATCAGCTCCCCGCGGGTGAGTTTTGGGGAGAGGGCACTTCTGATACACCCCAACAACTCTGCAAATCTGTCTCGTGGAGCAGCGCCTCGCGGGGCCCTGGCGGGGAGGGTCTTGCCCGGTAGCGCACAGCCAGACTGCGCGCTGCGCCCCGGGTCCCCTCAAGTGCGCCCCGGGGTGGCGATGCGCCCCGGGCTGGCGACCCGCTCCGTGACGGCATGATAAATAATTAGAGGGTTTAAGCGCGTTAGCCACAGCTCATGCTAATGAGCCAGATAAAGGCTCAGTCTAACCCGAAGTGACAGTTTGCATATAGCAGGGAAGGAAAAAAATCCGTTTATTTTTTCCGTATCTTGATTGCTTCTTCTCAAATGCAGGCGTCCCCAACCCCCTATTCATTCCCCTGATTCCCTCTCCTCACAGCCCCCCACCTCCTGCCACACACACAACACGCACAGTCCACCCCCCTTTTGACCCTTCCTCTGTCACCCAGGCCCTGCCCGGCCGCCTGGTGACATCGCAAAATACCCGGGTGTCCCTATCTGACCAGCCGGGAAAGTTCACTCCCAGCGCGCCCTGGCCAGTCTCAGCCCCCAAGCGGAGATGGTTCGTGTGCCTTTCTTTACAAAATATGGAAGGCACCAAGGCTCGCATGCTGAGGGAAGGACTTTGGGGCTGAGGGTCAGAGGCCTCTCAGAGCTCCGGGGGCCCAGCAGGCCCTTGGGCGCCCTCTGCGCTCACCGGGGCGGGCGAGGGGCGCTGCCTGCTGGGGAGAGGAACGCAGGCGCCGCCCTGGGCCCTAGAGCTGGAGCTCCTGAAACGCTCCTGCCGCCTCCTGAAAACAGGGGCAGTTTGCCGAAGTGACTGAGGTCAGTCGTGTGTCCCCATTGTGTGGCCACGTGTCCTGTGTCCATCATCACCTCCCCAAAGTCCGAGCTCAGCCCGACTCCTTGCGGCGCGGCCGGGGAATGCTCTGGCCTATAAATCAGCCAGCGGCTGCGAGCTGTCTGCACCTCGCTGCAGACCTTGACGCTGGCCCCAGCCGGCCAAGGGGAAAGTTTGCTCGCACCAGGTTACCAAGAAAGAGGCCGCTGCCAGGGCCCAGGGTCTACTTGGGCAACTGTGGGCCCCCAAAGTGGGACAGTTGAACTCTTTCCTCCCCGCTCCCCCTTCCCTAGACCTAGCATTTGCAGAGTCTTTTGGGGTAGGAGGTGGAGGGAGAGGAAGAGGGTAATTTCTGATACATGGTTATTCATTGTCGTGGAACCTTAAATAAACAGCAACAAAAACAAAATTAAATGAGTTAATATTTGTAAAATGCTAAGAACCGTGCTGAGCACCGAGTGAACACTGTATATGCATTTCTCAAGTAAATATAAGCATACTGAAATACATCACAGGAGGTATGTGCTATTCATCTTAGATGTTAGAAAATATTGCTTTGATCCCAAAATGATCAAGGTTGACATGCTCACTGATTCGTCAAATAACTATTGAATATAATCAGAGATAAATAAGACAATCTGCCTTCAGTCAGCTTCTAGTTTAGTAGACAGAAAAGGAGGAGTATAAGACAAGAAGGTCCATTAAAACACAGTTTAAAAACAATGGCGAGCCCTCTGCCCTCTCCCCTCATGCTCTGTTAGTGTGTACTCTCACCCTCCCTCATCCTCCAGGTTACCCCCAAGTAAATACACGATCTAGGTAAAAAGCGGACTTGTTGATGCAAACACGTCCAACCCCTCTTCCCCAACCAGACGGTCACCCCCAGCTTCTCCTGTATGACAATAATTCATGAGCAGACACTAATGAAGTAAACGCACCCACGCACACACCCGTTAACACCTGTAGTATCAAGTGCAGTGAAAAGGCAAGCCACTTGAAGTCAGACAGACTCCAGGTTCTGGAACTTTCTACCTCTGTGCCCTTGGGCAAATGGCTTACTCTCTCCTAGACAATTCTCCATCTAAAAAATAAGGGGACTGAGTAAAATGCTTCCCCTTCAGCTCTGACTACACAGACAATACAGGCACGACCACATGACCCTCTATTGGCAACAGCTTCCCTCTTTGAGCAGACAAACATCTTTTGCTGATCTTTACTGCAAGGACCTTCAGAAGGCACATGACCTCATACCGCTTCCTGATGGAGACCAGTCCTTGCTAGTGCCAGGATTATGGCTCCTAGGGGCCAGAGGCTGCATTATGGGGTCAGCATAACTTCAGCCCTGGGGGCCAGAGTAAGAGATGGGCCATTGGCTCATCAGGATTCACATGCAAAGAGAAGAAACTCACCACTCTGGCTAAAGGCGGCTTTGCTTGGGTCACAGGATTCCCTTTGACTTCCTGAGCAGTTTTTGGTTTGGGATTTGGCGGCCATGGAAGCTCGAAGTCCTCCTAGGTGGGTTGTATGAGTCTCTCGCCACCTGCCGGTTATTTCTTGAACTGCAGTGAGGACTGCGTGAAAATCTTGTAATTCCATTCATTGCAAGTTGATTTTACTAGTTCTATCCCATACAATTCACTTCAAGCACAGAGCACCGTGCTGTCTGTATCACGTCCACACAATACCTACATTAGAAATACATGACGTGCTGTTAATGTTCAAATTATGAAGCTTCATCCCAGACCCACCACGTCATAATCTGGCCAGTTGGCCTTTATAACAAGCTATGGAGTAGTCCTTTTGTACACTGAAGATGGAGAACTAGTACTCTAGAGGCATTTCAGGTGATAAGACACAGTCTCCATTATTCAGAGCTATGAAGAATTAATCTCTTCTGATAAAGAAGGTACACTAGTCTCATGAATATACTTTCTTTGGGTTAAGGGGTGTCCTGCTGACTTCTGAAGGGGGTGGAGAGGATTGGTAAGTTATTAAGGGATGGTCTTTGATGCTGGCCCTGAAGAATTGGCAAAAATTCGCAGTGGGAAGAAAAGGGCCGTTGGAACAACTTACCGAGCACAGAGCCTCTCGTTTCCTCGACTTTTGAGACTCCAACAAACTTAACCTCCACTCCTCTTTGGCTATGCTCCCTCGAGGCTATATCTTGGGTGTTGTCTGCACTCAGAGAAGCCCCACCTTGGAAATCTTAACTTTCCATCGATTCCTTCTCATCCTCATGCTTTATTATCAAGTATATTCCTAACAAGGAAAGAAATTCGGGTCTTTTTTTAAATTGGGGGGTTAGGGGGAGTTGCCCAAGCATATGATATTTCCCCCAGCTTTATTGAGGTATAACTAATTGACAAATTAAAATTGCATACATTTAAGGTGTACAACTTGATGTTTTGCTGTTCATGTCGCCACAATCAAGTTAATTAACATACTTATCACCTCACATAATTACCATTTTATTTTTCTTCTTTTCTCTGTGTGTGTGTGTGTGTGTGCGCGCGCGTGCGCACGCGCATGTGGTGAGCACACATAAGGTCCACCTGCTTAGTAAATTCCACGCATACGATACAGTATTGTTAACTATAGTCACTTTGTTGTGCATTAGATCCCCGGAAAGGAAACTGTTTTGACCAGGGGCTGAAGAAAACTGGACACTTAGACCACACTCTCAAGGCTTCTGACCTCGAACCTTAAGACTCAGTGACCCAGGGCAGTGAACAGTAGGAGTGTCCCTGAAACACTTCTTACAGGCAGACAAGCAGCGAGAGCTATCCATGAAAATGACTGCAGATGACATAAATGCATCCACTAAATGCAAACAATTCAATAAATGTAACTTCATCTTAACTTCTCCTTAGCTTGATCTCAATGATGTCTGGGCCACTCTGCATGAAAAGTATGATGAAGAGGACATCAGAGTGGAAAGAGACGGCAGTCTTACCTGATTGTGGTTTAACTCTCTTTGGAAAATTTTAGAGAAATATATGTCTATATATGAACCATCGCTAGAGTCCCTCCATGAGCCATGAAGGTGTCTATGTACGTGCAGGACCCTAATGCTTTAGCTTCATAAGCTCCATAATAAATCTGCCTCCAGTGCCTGTGCGTAAATGGTAGACATATATTGAATGAATGAATGAATGATTGAATGGCTGAAGTTAAGGAACAAGAGCATGGAATTTGGACTCAAGATAGCCTGTGTGACTGGACAAATCACTTAATTTTTTCCTCATTTTCAAAATGGAAAGAGTAATTTGTATCTTACAGATAATGTATGTGAAAATACTCTCTAAATCAAAAAGTAAAATACAAAATAGAAAAATTGCTTTTAGAAACACCACACATAAAGGAAGGTCTAGGTTCTCCACCTTTAACTTAATATCCCAATGAGTTTCAGTTCCACAGGCATCTTTTCAATGGTTAGCCTGGAGAGCCCAACTCAATGGATCTCTTTGGTCTGTCAAGAGCAAACATGGAGCCGTCTCTGAGAATGGCACTCTCTCCATCGACTCAGCAGCCTAGGAATCATCTTTGACTTGTTTTTCACCCTCACCCACCATATCTAAATGGATACCTTCTAAGTCCTTATCAAATGCATCCTACTTTCTTTGTCCCTACCATCAGTACCATTCTAGTCCAAGGACCCATGGCCATTTCTCACCAGGACAAATGTAATCACGTCTTAACTGCTCTTGCCCTGCCCCCAACCCCACCTCCACTCTCCACACTTCAGCCAGAGTGATCTCGTGATAATGCAAATCTCAGAGAAACACCGTCTCATGACATACTTCAATGGCTTTGCAACCCTTTCGGCCTAAAGATTAAAAAAAAAAAAATCTTAAAATGGTCTACAAGACTCTGCATGGTCTGGCTTTCTCTAGCTCTCCAGCTGCATCTTCAACCACGTTCTCCACTGTTTCCACCACATACTTTTGCATATGCTGCTCCTTCTGCCTGGAACTTTCCAGACAGTTCCAGGTTCCTCCCTTCCTCTTTCATCTAGGTATGTTCTACTTCATATTCTGAGATCAAGAAAACCTCCTGGGGAAAGGCTCTTTCAGTATCATGTACATCTCCTTCATGTCCTCTGTTACAGCTGTAAATTTGAATTTATTCCTGTAATTTTATTAAGGTCCACATCCTAAAAAGAACATAAACTCAGGGAGGCAGTTACATCCTTGAATCTAAAACAGTGCCAGTATTGCAGCAAAAGCTTAACATATTTTTAGGTTGTCTGGATGAATCTCACTCACTTCTAGTCCCCCAAGTGTCTCCTCAACCTTAGAGTTCAGCCAGCTTCCCCCTGGTGAGACAGATGCAGAAGAATTAGAAAAAGAATCTATGTCTAAGATCATGCATGTGTTTTACCAAGAAACTGAGCATCCCATCGGTCTGGTAGGCTGTGGGCCTCAGTAGATGTGTTTCCCAAATTTCTCACTCAATGAGTAATGACTGCAGCCACCAAGAACCTAGCTTTCAAATGGTCAAACCTACCAAGGCTCTACAGGGAAGAGGGGTCTCTGAGTGGACAGGGGTGTGTATACCACCCTCACCTTCCACAGAGAGCTCTTCTGTCGCTCAAGAGTAAACAGGAAATGATGACGAGTATTTTTCTCAAGACTAACGTCACCACCCCAGGTCTTTTGCCTCCTCTCCTACAAGACCACAATATCTCAGATTCCTCATCCGTACAACGGGAATATTCAAAATCTCTCTCACTGGCTTATACAATAGAATGAATTAAGTAAGACAACGTTTGCAATATGCCTGATACTGAATAAATATTTAAATGCAGAATAAATATTTGTCCCTTTCTCTTTCCAGAGAGGATGAGATGGAAAGAATAAAGCTGAAGGCTAGCTCATTTACGTCTAATTAGAAATCCAGCATGGCTTTGGGCAAGTTTTCTAGGCAAGCTACCTTCTTTCTTTGCAAATTTCCTTCCTCATAGACATTTAAATGGAAGAGATAACAACAAAGACAACCAAAAAACCTCTCTCCCAATCCCACAGTCTAAAGAAAACGCCTCTTTCTCATTCTTTTTTTTTGTTTTTGTATTCTTCCTGACATATTTACACAATGGGGAATACAAAACTTTATATTTAACTTTTATTTGTCATGGGTTGGATTGTGTGCATTTTAAGTATGATAAATGTTTATGATTTAAAAAATAATTTGTATGGCTACTATGTGAATGAAATGTAATTTAATTATTTCCCCTGTTGATGAAGTTTTCACTCCCCCCCCAAAGTTTTCTGACCTGAACATTTTTGTACATATTTTTCTACATTTCTGATTAAACTAATATGAATTGTGTACTTAGTATTATGCACCAGACACCGTGCTTAGTCCTGAAATTTAGAAAGACTAAGATTTGGTCTCTAGTCTGAGAGTTCTTAATCTAGAAGGAGGAGACAGATAGTGAAAACAAGACAACGAGAGAATTTATGTGTTTAGTTACAGAAGAAAAGTCAAGATGCTATCTGAGTCAAGAAGGGGTGATGGCTCCCACCTGGAGGAAGTGCTTTTTGGAAGAGGCAGTACTTGCGTTGACCAGCTGAGCACCAGCCCTTACCGAGCCCCACTATTGCGGCAGCTTCCCCTGGCTTTGACCTTGGATTTTTCTTAAACCGAATCTTACCCTTATCTGCTTGGATTTGATGCCATAGCTCTACTGACCAGTAGCTGAGCCCGCTCTGCCCCAACGTGTCTTCAATCCCTGACTGATACTGTTGTCCTGCCTCTGAGGCATCTGACTTCGATCCAGTCCTACTTGTGGCTTTGCTGCTGTCACTATTGTTGGTGGGATGGTGGTAAATGTTTAACAACCCACTGACTTCACCCCTGACTTGTAGTGTTTGCTGATTTCCATGGAGTAAACATTCCCACTTTGGCAGATTTCAAGCTATCAATGTACGTATGATGTTGAGAAGAGAGGTGTGGTAGCATATTATTGTGTAGTATTTCTACCGCCCAGATAAAATGGGCGTAAATAACCTTAAGAGCATGGATGATAAAATTGAGTAAAGTAATTATGAAATAATTAAATCTTGAGGATTTATTACCTTTGTCTTAAATGTAATTTATTTAATTTTAAGTTTATATAATTTAGTTTATAATCAGGGACGTGTTTAGCAACAGGCTCACAGAACTGAAGAATCAGCTCTCTCACAACTACACGAGCTGGCTTTAGTACCCCACTGGTTATAAATACATGAACTGGTCCTGCCCACCTCTCCAGACTCAGCTCTTCCCTCTCTCCCCTTCCCTCTCTACTTCAGCCACAACTGGCCTCTGTCTGTTCCTCAAAACATTCCCCTGTTCATTGTATTAGAGATTTTGTGCAGATGTTTCCTCCAGTGGGACCCTTCTCCCCTCATATCTTTGCATCTGGAGTGGCGCTGTCTCATAATTCAGTGCTCATTTCAAATATTACCTTGTTGAATAGGTCTTCCTTGTGCATCCGACTTAAATCAGCCTTTTCAAAACAGTTTATCTCTTTTATAATACCTCTTTTTAAGACTTGATCTCTTCTTGGCCATATCAGTAGTGAGTGTATCTTGTTTTTGTTGTTGTTGTTGTTCTTTTCCTGTTTACTGGTCATGTCCCCTAATAGAATGTGAAATCAATGAGAGCATGGAATGTCCTGCTCATCACTGTCTAGAACAGTGACCAACACATAGAATATACTCAACAAATATTTATTTAATGAATGAGTGTATGAATGACAACACAGTGACTTCAATCTGATCGCCAAGAAGGATGCTAAAGTAATGGCTCCAGAGTCTTAAGATTTTATATATGTACATTTAATAAATTTGATCAAGTGCATTTGGTTTACCAACTGATTCTATTATACCCCAAGGAAATGTCTAAGTTCTGCTAAGAATTCCTAGAATAGCCTGCCTTAATTTTTATTTTGATGAAAACCTCTTCATACATTAATTGTTAGTTTGTGTGGGCATTGATTGATAGCAATCTTCAGATTTCTGGGTTGTCTGTGCGGGAAAAGTTAGACTAAAAAGAAGCAGACCGTAGAAGTGAGGTTCTGAAGAAGCTCACAGCCAGCTGCCTGTGCAGGGTGCAGGGTGGAAGGGTGGGAATCCTAAATTTTTCCAGTGAGACACTGCATTGTTCTTTAAATTCTGATAAGGAAAGAGTAGTGCTTGGACAGATAAATCCATCTTAAAGAACATCCCCACATCTCTTCTATTGCTGGAAGTAGATTCAGTTGTGAGTGGCAGAAATTTCAAAATTATACATGGGTATAAACAAAGTAGAAATAGAAGTTAATTTTTCTCTTATGTCAATGTCTAAGTCAGCAGTCCAAGGCTGCTGGAGTGATGGTCCATGGTGTCAAGAACCAGGCTCCTTCTATCTTGATCCTTCTCTATTTTTGCTCTGAAAAGCATGGCCCCCATTCCCACTTTTACCTCATGATCCAATATGGCTCCTCGAACTCCAGTGAGCATTTCTACATTCTGACCTGCAAAAAGGAGAAAAGAGAAGGAGAAGGGCAACTTCCTTTAGGAACAGTTCTTAGATGTTGCACAGACCACTTCTCTTTGCATTTCCTTGGTCAAATGTTAGACCTGTAATTACATCTAGCTGCAAGGAAGCCTGGGAAATGCTTTTATTTTGGGAGGCCTTGGGGCTGGCTAGCTAACATTCAGAGCTTCTATTTCCTGAGAGAGAAGGAAAGAAAATGGGGCAGCTCGCCACATATGCCCCATCCTTGTTTCTTCTGCATCAAGTGGGTTGAGCAGTTCCCAAATATCAGTGTAACTACTAGGCCATGCCAAACTTCCAGAAATTGGCCAGTAAGGAAACAACAAGCCCAAATGAATTCAGGCAGTAAATTGCTCGGAGCAAAACAGGCAACATGTTTCAGGTTTACATTGGCTCCCCTTGTCCCTCAAGTCCATGGGTGTCAAAGCAGAGTGAATCTGGGCGGGTGCTGAGCACACGCTGGATCTGTGTCACAGCTGAGGAATACTGAGCTTAGGAAACTCTGGTCTTATTTAAGGGTTGATGGCAACTTTCTCATTCTCCTCTCCAAAGAGAGGCATTCTCTTTACCCTGGAACAACAAAAATCTTCTCTGGGGAGAGGAGAAAGATTTTATTATGATAGAATTTCTTCAGGGATGGAGAGGTTCTCTATCTATTATGCTGATCAGGAAACAAATCTGCCCTTTGACCCAGAGGGAGATACTATCTCCCACTTCCAAGGCTGTTTGCTGTGCAAATACCCTTGGAAAGGTAGTCCAAGACATGCAGAAATGCTGGGGAAATTACCTCCCAACATTCTCCTTTTCTAAATTCTACATAAATTCATGGCCCTAGTTACACACTTAAAGGAACATCTGAATTTGTTTGAGACCCATAGGCTCTGCTACTACTCTAATGGTATGTTAAATGTCACGGTTTTGTGGTTGTTGTTTTGGAGTCTGAGACTCTTACAGGACACTCTAAGAGATGGCGAGGCCCATTTTGCAACCTTCAACTCATCACTCACTTTAAGGATTTATAAGAGGAGTCTAAGAGACCAACACAAACGATCGGAATAGAGAATTTTATTAGAGAGAGATTCGTTAGTGTGCTGTGAAATTTTTTCTTTCCATTGATAAGTGTGCTGTCACATTTCTCCTTTCTTTCCAGACATCTTTCCTCTTCACCTTACACCAAGTTAGGGTGGTTAAAAAGAACGTAACAGAGAGCTTGGCCTTTGTTCTCTGGAATTTGGGGGATGTAGGGACTATGCCTAATTCATGTATAAAGGCAAGAAACTCTCTAGCTTATTTGAATATTGAACATGGATGGATGGCCACAGTGAGAGCAAGCTAGACTCCACCATTGACAGGACAAAGGTATGTTTTACTTGAACTAGGCTGCATGGTGAGATGACCCCAAAGAGACAATTTATTGTGGGCTGAACCTCTCTAAGTCAGAAGTTATCACCCAGACCACAGAACCATGTTTAAAATCCCCCAATGGGAAATCTTCATGCTAAATACAAAACTCCCCATTAAAGAAATAACCATAATTTGGACCTCTTTTGTGTGTGTGTGCCAGAGAACAACAATACCAGATTATAACTATAGATGCTTCCATGGAGAACAGGTATCATCCACAGTGCAGTGGAACTGGGGCTGGGGGCAGGGTTTTGGGATAAAGCCCAAGCCTCTGTGCTGCCTGATGATTTAAAATGTAAAGGGCAGGGGTATAACTCAAGGTATAGATAGTTCACAGAAAAGTAAATAGAAACCATGCTCAAAATAAAAGATATTTTAATTAAAACCATAATGAGTTTCTTTTTCCTCCAGATTGTCAAGGATTTTAAAATTTGTTAAGTGCAGAAGAGGCCTCATGGCTGGCCTAAAGGCCACATGTCTGGGTATCTAACATTTGTTCTGCTCCCACAGCAATAAATTCATAAACGTTCCTGGCTTACGCAGTTTATGTTAGCGTGAAGAGATTGATAAGTGGGAATTGGTTCTAGGTTTTGTGCTGTAGCGTCTTCATAAGCTTATGCAATGTATGGATGAGGTTAATGAGTTCTGTTTTTTTTTTCTCTTTTTAAAAGTTTTTATTATGGAAATTGACAAAAAATACAATAAGAGTGAGATAATAAAATAATTACCTATCACCTAGCTTCAGTAATTATCAATATTTTGTCATTCAATGAGTTCTGTTTGATCCAGGCAAGGCTCTGTCCAGACGTGTTTTAGTCTCATGGTCATCAGGTTGGTGTGAAGGCGAGTGCCAAGCTTCCATGAGGTCTGATATGTCTCTCATTCACTCAGATATTACCATCCACGTGTGTGTACTCACTTGTGAGGGCTATAGCCCTGCTTCTCCCTAGATAATGTTGATAACCTTTTTGCTGTGAATCCTGACCCAGCTGATTTGTTTGATTTACTCAAGTGATGTCTGGTCTTTCTGGGTATCTGAACCTACTTGTCAAGATTTGTCAATACTGAGGTAAGCAACCTCATATTAGGTTGGAAAATTATAGGAAATAGACACTCTCACATTTTTCTGGTAGTATATAAATTGGTAGAACCCATATGGATTGGGAAACTACACATAATGATTTGCCTGGGATAGTTCCAATTTATATCTGTTGTGTCAGTGTAATTATCACTAGCACTCCTTTCACTATCAAAAAATTCCAGTTTGGATGATAAATTATATGGTTACCCTCTGGAGGATAATTAATAATTTTTAATATCTATTGAAATGATAACTGTCCCACTCCTTTGACCCAGAAATTTTACCTAGAGTCTTTTTTTCATACAGACATATTCTAACTTATGTGTAAAATGATACATATACAAAGTTATTCATCACAGCATTATTTGTAATGGCAAAAGATTGGAAACTACAATAATGTTAATTAACAGAGTACCAATTAAATTATGATAATTCATAGAAAGAAGTACAATGGAGCGATTAAAAAAGAATGAGGAAGGTATACGTAGTAAACAGGGTGATTTCAAGACATATTATTAAGTTAAAAGTTCAAAATGACAAGATATCATGTATATTGTGCTACTATTTGAAAGGAGGAGAAAGAATACATGTACACACACAAATACAAACACATATCTGCTTAAAAGTCTGGAAGAAAATAATAACATTGGCTGTCTTTGGGGAAGAGAATCAGGTGCCTGAAGGATATGGGAGTGTGACAGAATTTTCACTATTTATGCTTTTACTTTTGGATTTTTGATCCACATGAGTGTGTAACTCTTCAAACACAAATAATGAAATTAAAAATCATATCTCAATGGAAAAAATAAATAACAGAGATAACCAGTATCTTACTCAGTTTTGGTCTGCTATAATAAATATACCATACATAGACTGGGTGGATAAAACAGCAAATTTTTTTTTTCCTTACTGTTTTGGAGGCTGGGAAGTCGAAGATCAAGCTGCTGGCAGATCTACTGTTTGGTGAGAGCCCCCTTCCTGGTTTCCAGATAGCCATCTTCTCATTATATTACATATAGTGAAGAACAGAGAGAGAAGAAACAAACTCTCTCATGTCTTTTCTTATAAGGGCACTAATCCCACTCATGAGGGCTCTACCTTTATGACCTAATTATCTCCCAAAGTCTTCAGTTCCAAATACCATCACATTGAGGATTAAGCTTCAACATATAAATTTTGGGGGGACACAAATATTTCAGGTCATAACAATCAGCAAAGAAAAACAAATAGAAAGGATAACTTCTTAATCATAAGACGAAAACTTGATCTATTCTTCTATAGAAAGGTTCAAAAGGAGGAAATGAAATAAAAAGTGCAGGAAATAGAAAATATGAAATAAAATAGCAGAAGTAGGTCCTACCATAAAAGTTGTTATAATAAATGTAAATGGGTTAAACTTTCTAATAAAAAGATGGAATTATCAGATTAGATTAAAACACAAGATATGTATGTATACATACATACTTATAATCTATGTGTAAACGTTTGAATGTATTGTTTGTGTTCTACATCATTTTTGTCTGATTTATTAACTTCTGAAATGAGTATGTTAAAATATCTATATCTATCTATCTACCTATATCCGAGAAATAAAGAATACCTATTCTTTTCTAGCATGCCTGAACATTTACAAAAATTGACCACATGTGCTTGGCCACCAAGAAAGCTTCAATAAACTCCAAAAAATCACAAGCATAAAGACTGGGCTCTTTAACCATGATGTAATTCAGTTAAAAATTAAGAAATGAAAGTTAAAAATATCTCAAGTACCTTGAATTAAATAGTAGATTACTAATAACCCTTGGATTATTGAGAAAATTATATTCAAAATTTAGAACCAAACAATAGTAAAAAAACACTGACTGTGTCAAATTAATGAGACACAGCCAAAGCAGTACTTAGAAACATTTCATTTTAAATGCATTTATCAGGAAAAAAAGAAGAAAAAAACAAATAAGTGTTCAACTCAAGAAGTTGGGAAAAGAACAACAAAACAAGCTCAAACAAAGGCATAATAAAGAAAAGTGGGGAGAAACAATGAAATAAATGACAACACAAAAAATAAAGAGAAGCAGTCTTATGTAATGCTGACTCACATTGGACAAATATCTGGCAGGATAAGAGAAGATTCAAATAAACAAAATACAAAATGAAACAGGAAAAATAAATGTAGACACAATAGAACTTCACAAAATAAGAAAAGAATGTTTTGAACAATAATATGTTAGTTTCGTTGAGACCTTGACAGACTGAATTAATTTCTGAAAAAAATATAAAATGAGAAAAAACAGAAAACATAAATATGCCAATAATAGTTAAATAAGTTGAACTATAATCCATTACTTTTCCTGCCTCCCAAACTTTCAGGTCCAGTATATTTACAAGAGGTCCTACCCTACCAAATCTTCATGAAACAAATAATTTCTATCTTATAGGTTGTTCCAGAAATTATAAAAACAGGGAAAGCTGTACAACTCCTCGTGTAAGGCTAGAGTAATCTTGATGTCAAAATAGGGTGACGATGGTACAAGTAATAAAATTGCAGTTTCATTTCACTAATAAACAGAGATGGGAAAATCTTACATAAAACATAAGATAACCATATCTAATAGTGTAATAAAAATTAATATATCATAATTAAGGAAGGTTTATCCTAGTTTGTAAGAAGAGTTTAACATCTAAAAAAATCTACCAATGTGATTCATCACATTAATAGACTAAAAGGAATACGTCACATAATTTTCTCAGTAGATGTAGAAAAAGCATTTGCTAAATTCATTGCTTTATGATAAAAATAAGCCTCAGCACACAGGGGGCAGAGAGGGGTTCATAAACCTGATGATAGTTATAACATCAAAAACATACATTTAGCATAATATTGATGGAGAAACTTTGGCTGCATTCATAACAAATTGGGACCTAGCATGTATGTCTACTCTTGACTACTCCTGTTTAGCACAAGTGTCCCTAGCTTAGCCAATACATTCAGAGTTAAAGCAATTAATGTCTCAGCTGAAATATGGAAGAATAAGTGTGCATTAATAGACAAATAAACTTTGGGAAAAAATACAGTCAAGAAGGGAGACTTGACAACCAGATATTAAGATATACTACCAAACCATATTGTAATAATAAATGCAGTATGATATGGACGCAAGAGGAGACATAATGCAATAAACCAATGGAATAAAATTAAGCTTTAGAGAAAGACTCAGGTATAAATGGCAATTTCATCTCAACTCAGAAAATTCTGACCTAAAAATTGGGGAAAAGTCTTTGCCCATGTTATTGAAAAACTGACTCATGATATGGAGGGAGAAGAAAAAACAACTGGGTGATTACGATATCCCATATACAAGAGATACAGAAAGATTAAAGATCTGACTGTGAAAGAGAAAACTCTAAGGATGACAGAAGAAAGAAGAGAATGTCTTAGCAACTTAGGGATGAGGAAGGACTTCTTAAAAAAGACCCCAATAGCACAAACCACAACATTATTTTAAGATGGATTTTTATTACATCTGAATTATATTTTTTCTCAAGGAAAGACATCAGCTGACAGTTAACTGAGAGTGATAGATTGGGAGATGGTATCTTTGTGACTTGAGAAAGGCATGAGGGTAATATCTAGACCATACAAATTATTCCTGCAAATCAAGACAAAAACCAGGAAACCCAACATAAAAATAGGCAAAGTATTTGATAATGAACTATTGAAAGTATGGGAAATCTTATGTGGCATGGTGTAGAAAGAGGTACTCAAACTCATTCGTTAGAGGAGGGATGCAAATTAAAAACAGCAAGAACATACGTTTTCTCACTGAGTAGACTGGCAAAGAATCAGACACTTGGAAAAAGCCAAATCCTGAGGATACCCAGCAACAGGAACTCTTTTGCCCTACTTGTGGGAGTGTGGACTAGTACAAGCTGTTCAAAGGGGCAGTCTGGCAGTACTTTGTGAAATTAAGAACGCACGTTCCCCATGATTCAGGACCCTACCCTTCTATCCCAGAAAAATTCTCACACAGGTATATAAGCGGACAAGGATGAGGTTGCTTACTGCAGTATTGTTTGGGGTGGTGGAAAATTAGAGATAGCCTAGGTGTCCATCACTGGGGAATGGAGAAATCAAATGTGGTGGATACACACGGTGGAATACTCTACTCCAGTTAAAAGTACAAAGAACCAGTACCTTCAGCAGCATGGCTACATCCTAAGAACATAGCTGAAAGAAAAAAGTTAGAAACCATGCGATCTATAGTACATGTATATACCATAGTAAATCTATACTACAACATCACTCATATCCATGAAAAATACGTACACACTCCAATATTTCCCTGCATTTAACAAACCCATGGCTAAATATTAAAACATGTTAAGGATGTGGCCTCTGGGGTAAGGGAATGGGAGTGGGGAATGAAGATAAAAGAGAATGAATAAATAAAACAAGAGAGGGGCCTTGGAAGCTTTGATTTTTGGCCATGAACTCAGAGGTTATGATTAACTTACTTCTCTACCTGTGAGGTTAAATGAAAAGCGATTGATAACATGCAGTGATTGGGAAATCTTCAACTTCCAAATCAATGAAGGTCAGCCCTAAGTTTACCAGGTACACAACTGCACATCTTGCGACATGGTGCCCACCCCTTTCTGGCCATTCACAATATCTCAGTGGTCTATAGGCTGAATTCTTGAATGTTCCTTCTACATCAATTTTCTTAGGACTCAGCACTGCCCTTGTTCATACAGCAACACATTATATTCCATCCCAATTAAAATGATAGTTTGAAAATCATCTACAAAATTCATGTCACCATCAATCTCATCTTAAGTGAGTTTTTATCTTATTTCATGGATATGTTTTCCCTTTTTGCCAGAATAATTTTTAAAAGAAGCTATTAAGTGATTTTCTCTGAAGTAGCAGACAACTAGTTGTGCTCTCCTCCCAACACAGATCCGGGGCATTTTTATGTGAGAGGAAATTAAGAATTCCATTTTTAGTAGGTGTGAAAAGAAAAGAGAAGTGTGCTATTATTTTGTTGTCCTAAAAGTCAGTGTTGGTCTTATTTTAAAAAGGGAAGGAAGAGTATTTATGAGCCAGTGTCTTGGAATTGGGTGAAATGTAGTTTGACTTCGAACTACTTATCTAAACTTTCTGTGTCTCAGTTTCCTTATTTATAAAGTGGGGGTGCACGGTTCAAGTTTATGAGGGAAGAAATGAAATCATGCATGGGGAGAGCTTGGCAGTGTCTAACATACAATGTGCATGTAAGTAAGTAGCTGTTACTGCTGTTTTCATTCATTGCATGCCTGTTATATGGCAATACAACAGGCGCTGTCACATTCATTGCTCTCCTTAGTATGCCAGCAACATCAAGGGATGACGTGATGTTTGCAAGGCAATCCTAGGGTGCAGTAAAACTCTTCATTTCATGTCTACCACACTAGAAAACCACTGGAGTCAGATAAAGGATACCGATTCTCCTGAGGGTGGAAGTCAAGGTCTTGCCCTTCCATGTTCAAAAACACTGATCTTCCAACTTACCATAGAGAATATTAATCACACACCCAAGGACTTCTTTTGGACAGAAATTACACTTAACGTATATCTGTCTTCTTAGCAGCCAGTAGAAAGCCTGGCACATCATACAGGCTCAAAGAATCCTAAACAGCAACCCTTAAAGCCCCATTTTAAAGACAAAGAAACTGAGGCATGGACTTGACCAAAGTTAATCAGTGGTGGAATCAGGAGTTCATCTGTTTGTTTTGAATCCTGAATCTGAGATTTTTTTTCTCTTTTGGAAGGTGCTTGGTCATTCCGTCAAAGGATTATGGGAGGGGAGGGGGCGGATTTCTAGCAACCTCTATTATTGGCTTGTTTTCTCTTAGCCCATTGCCCTCTCCTGGCTAAATATTAGGCAGGCACTCAAGGTCTTGATGCCCTTGATTTTTTCACATCCTTTTTGAACTTCTGACTCTGCGGTGCTCTTTTATATTTTGTTTTGCCTGGTGGCAATGAATGCCTCGTCTCAGTTCCTGGGTCTGAAAAAACAGAGGTGAATGACATTTTCCCGCCTACTAGCCCATCTCCCTATTTTATTTTCTTCAGAAGGCTTAGCTCTGCCTAAACTTATTTATTTGTTTGTTTTCTGTCTCCCTCCCAGAATGACAGCACGGGTGTGGGCAGGAGGCAGGGTCCTCCACTTAATTCACTGCTGTATCCCCAGCACCACCTGGCATGCAACAGAGGGGTCCGCAGTAAGCATTTGTTGTTGCATACTTTTAAGCAATAACTTCTAGTTATGGAGTGTTTAACTATATGGCATGAACTGTACTAAGTGTTAAATGCATCACCTCATTCTTTCTCTTATCCACATTCTTAAAACATCCTGGCAAGACTGAGCTTGCGTCCTCTTCTGGGTGCTCCCAGCAGTGATGTAAACAGCTCCGGGACACATGGCTGCATTTCAATCCAGGTCGTTTATCTTATTATTCTCTTTGCTCCTTAGCCACTGTGCCCAGCGTTCACAACATCACCTATATGTGATGTTCTGAAGTCAGAGCACAAAAAAGGCAGTTTCCTTAGTGGTAACATAGAAAGGAATCCCCCCTCCCCCATCTCAGTTAAGATCTTGGCTCTGTTTCTTATAAAGGTTATCATCCGGCTGTCACAGGTTTACACCGATCGCAGAGAACCCGTGCCCAGGCTTCTGAGAGTCCCAGAAGTGCCGAACCTGTCTAATCGCCAGGGCACATTTGGCCCTGCGTTCTCTTGTTGGCCTTCCTCCATCCAAGGCGGGCAAGCCAAGTCCGTACTCCCGTCACCAGCCACACCCTCCCCGGCCCGCTCCCCCTGCCCCTCCCCTCCGAGCGGTCCAGGCGGGGGTGACCCGGAGCTCGCCGGGTCAGGACAACGCCCACCGGGGGCGTGACTGTGGCGGGTAAGCACGGCAGGAGACACCTTGGAATCTCTCCTCCCTAACGCCAGGTTAAAAACCTCAGCACCACGTGCTGTTTGCACTGTTTGCAAACCCGCCTGCGACTGAAGCCCCAGAGCTCCGGAGACCGCACGCGCTGGGAGCTAGCATGTCAGCCGTGGTCCTGCAGAACGGAGACTCGGTCAGGAAACTCAGCGACTTTGGACAGGTGAGCCAGGGCGGGCCTTAGCGGCGCAGGGAGGGGAGTTTGGCCCCCGGTGGAAAGAGGTCTGAGGAGTGTTGGGTTTTCCTACTCCCATGAGCTCACCAGGAAGGCTGAATTCATTTGAAGATGATGAAAATGTCTAGGAGGTTGACAGATAACACGTGCTCAACAAATGTTTCCCAGTGAGAGGACATCTGTCCTGTGTGGCTTTCAGGGAAAGAGCACGGCTTGAGGAGTCAGGGAGCTGGCTTCCAGAGCTGCCACCAACTAGTTGCCTGTCTTTGGACAAATCACTGCCGTATCTTCTGTAAACTGGTCCTTGACGATCTGGAGCGGCAGTTGGGGTCCATGCAGATCTGCTCTTCTTTGATGTTTATAACTGTTCTCAGCCAGGTATCAAAATGGCAAAATTATGAGAAATTGTAGCTTTTTTTCACCTTTGGGAGAAAATGGCGTATGAAGACATCTCACACTTACTCAGACCTGAGGAAGAAGAAAATTAAAAAGAGGGGAAAATGCACAAGAGTTAGCCTTGGACTTGGAATGTAAGAGAGCCCTAAATGTGGCAGGGATAATGTCCAGGGTGTATTCCGTTCGCTAGAACTTTTGCCTTTCCCTTGAGGTGAACAACTGCAGAATACACTCTTTAATCGACTGATCACACTCCCAGATTCTAGGGTTCAGACTTAAAGCCCAGCCCTGGGAGATAACGTGGGTCTAAGGCATCTGTCAACTGTAGGATTAGTGAGAACAATCTAGAGAACAGGGAGCCTGGACAGCAGAGGATGACTGATGTTTTAGTATAACTAGAGACTGCAGAACTTTGGACTAACTTTTTTTTTGAGTCCTGAAAGAAAGACTTCCTTTGAAAATGGTACGTAGGGCTTGGGAGACAGAACTTCGTGTTGAAGAGGGATGGCATGTGTGTCAGACAGATCCCAGAACAGATGCCAGCTTTGCCATCGTTTAGCTTCTGTGCTGCTGGCCGTGGGGCCCCCGTGACTATGGCGGGAGGTTAGGGGCAGCGATCTGGTTAGGGAGCTCTGGGGACTAAAGTTTTATTTGTAGAGCACTTAGAAGATGGAGAACCACAAATTGTCACTGTCGATGACTGGGGGTAAAGAGGAGGGTTTAGAGAGTGCTCTGTAACACCCGTGTGTTGAAAGCAAGGGATTTAACTTTGCAGATCCTCAGGTCTATTCATATGAAACATTGGAATAAAAATATGCACATTCTAGAGTTAGTATGAGAATCAAGTGAAATAATGTCTATAAAGGTCTTAGCACACTTCCTGGAGCATAGGAAAATGCCAGGGGTGTCTAGCCAGAAATGATTTGTTTGTTCAACAAAATGCATCAGAACGTTGGCAGGAGGAACACACACTGAGTCAAGCACAGTGGCTGGTGGAGCTTTGCAGTGGTAAGATGCCAGACCTGGAGTTAGGAGTTGTGGGCTCTCGTGTCTGGTTTACTGAAGCTATGTACTGGGCAGTCACCTAATCGGGCTGGAGAGGCTCAGTCTGGTATCTGTAAAATTGGTGGGGGACGGATTTTGAACTAGAATAGTCTTCAGGACTCCTTCCAGCTCTGACAACCTGCCAAAAAGACACATTTATGAACAGAACACACTAGATGTAATCCTGACATAAGGCTGGTCTCCACCTGCGAGCACAACAATCCTGCGAAAGATGTTCAGCTCATTCATCCACTCAGCAAAGACTTACTGAGCACCTACTCTGAGCCAGGCACAGTAGAACCTCTGCCCTGATGAAAATTACATTCTTGTGGAGGAGACAGACAGTAAAAAAAATTCACCAAATGAACATATACTTTCATGTAGAGATAAGTGCTGTAAAGAACATAGAACAGGGTGATGGATTAAAAGATTAAGGGAACTCAGGGAACTCAGTACACAGCTCTGAGTGGCACAAAGCCAGGTTCAAACCCAGATGTGACTCCAACACCCTGTGTACTCCTCCACCACACTGCTTCCTCCTGCAGATAAATTCTGGAACACAGAGGCAGAGTATGTCCAAGGCAGGATGTCTGCATCTTGTTTTTGGGTGTCTTACACTGTAGGTGTGTGTATGTATAATCACACATGTGAATACACACCTCCTCCCATGACCCCAAAAAGCACTACAATTGAAAGTCAGTGCCGCTGGAATATCCTTGCTGCAGATTAATTGCTGGTAATTGTGAAAACTGCTCTTTTCCAAAGATAACAGAATGTATTTATTAGACACAACCAAAGAGAATGTATTTCTATTGTTAAGGGTATTGCTCGGTGATCAAAATCCTTTCCTTCTTGGTTGATAGTAAAGTTTTTTCTCCCTGCTCTCTTCCTTCTTTTCTAGTTTCGGAGCTACTTTTCTCTACCTTTATGCGTCCCGAGTGTACATGTCTTTCTAAGTCAACTCATATGTCTATTGGAAACAAATAAAGTATAGATTATGAGCCATTATAAACACGTTCTGGAAGAGGTTTGTCCAAGATCTCATGCTGATCCGCATAACAATGCTGGAATCGGAATCCACTCAAGGCCACACCATTTCACAAAATTCCATGGGCTTCCTTTCGTTTCAAGTCCCTCAAGCTTTGAAAAGGGGAGCTATTGTCCCAGTTGGGTCACTGCGGGGTGGATTAAGGATTTTGGAGTTGCTGGACCTGGGTTCACATGCAGACTCTGCCACTCGTTAGCTGAGTGTCCTTGGACAAGCCACTTAATCTTGCTGAGTGTATTCCTTCATTTTCAAAATAACAGCACCCATCTCATGGGGCGACTGTGAGGACTGAATAAACTATTAAATGTAAACTGTTTTTTTCTGCCAGTGCTAGTTTCTACCAATGGTGATGTTTATTAACTGTAAAAAGTACCAGATATGGCTCTGGGCACATGGTGGGTATTCAGTCATGGCCGGCTCTACTTTCAATATTAATAACAATAAAGAGTAGAGCCTTATGGTAAATGTGAATTTGCAGACACAGATGAGAAAAGTCGTAATTAAAAAAAATAGGCTATATACGTATCAGTGATTTCAAAATCTTGCATGGTTAAGAGTCCTCTGCGATGCTTTTGAAAATGCAGATTCTAAGATCCTACACCAAATATTCTGATTTGGTAGGTTTGGGTGGGGCCCAGGAATCTGCATCACGAGGTAATTTTGGAGTGGAGACCCAAGGAACACCCACTTAGAAACCCTGATCTAGAAAGTATATGGGGAGAATGACGAAAGTGAAAGGGGACAGACGTGGGTAAGGTATAGGCTGTTAAGAGTGGTATTGAGTAATCTTCTGGTGATTGGACCAGAGTACAGCCCTTACTATGCAAGAAACAGAGCCTTTAATGTGGACATTGTGTCTATAGCAGAGGGAATTGTATAGAATGAATGACATTTAGGAGCCTGAGTTCTTTTTTTTGTTAATTAATTAATTTTATTGAAGTATAGTTGATTCACAATGCTGTGCTAGTTCCTGCCGCACAGCAAAGTGATTCAGCCATACATATACATATATATTCTTTTCCATTATGGTTTATTACAGGATATTGAATATAGTTCCCTGTGCTACACAGTAAGACATTGTTTATCCATTCCATATAGAATAGTTTGCATCTGCCAATCCCAAACTCTCAATCCATCCCTCCCCCACCCCCCTCTCCCCCTTGGCAACCACAAGTCTGTTCTCTATGTCTGTGAGTCTATTTCTATTTCTTGGAAGTTCATTTATGTCATATTTTAGATTCCACATATAAGTGATATCGTATGGTATTTGTCTTTTTCTGTCTGACTTACTTCACTTAGTATGATAATCTTTAGATCCATCCATGTTGCTGCAAATGGCATTATTTCATTCTTTTCATGGCTGAGTAGTATTCCATTGTATATATATATACCACATCTTCTTTTTTTTTCCTCCGTCATAACACTTCTTTTTTATTTCACTTTTTATTTTACATGGGAGTATAGTTGATTAACAATGTTGTGTTAGTTTCAGGTGTACAACAAAGTGATTCAGTTATACATATACAAGTATCTATTCTTTTTCAAATTCTTTTCCTAATTAGGTTGTTACAGAGTATTGAGCAGAGTTCCCTGTGCTATACTGTAGGTCCTTGCTGGTTATCCATTTTAAATACAGCAGTGTGTACACGTCAATCCCAAACTCCCTAACTATCCCTTCCCCTCACCCTTCCCCCACTGGCAACCATAAGTTCATTCTCTAAGTCTGTGAGTCTGAAATAAGTTCATTTTTTCTTTTAGATTCCACATATAAGCGATATCATATGATATTTCTCTTTCTCTGTCTGAATTTCTTCACTTAATACGACACTCTCTAGCTCCCATCCATGTTGCTGCAAATGGCATTATTTCATTCTTTCTCATGGCCGAGTAATATTCCATTGTATATAGGTACCACATCTTCTTTATCCATTCCTCTGTTGATGGGCTTTTGGGTTGCTTCCATGTCTTGGCTATTGTGAATAGTGCTGCTGTGAACATTGGCGCGCATGTATCTTTTCGAATTAGAGTTTTGTCTGGATATATGCCCAGGAGTGGGACTGCTGGATCATATGGCAATTCTATTTTTAGTTTTTTGAGGAAACTCCATACTGTTTTCCGTAGCAGGAGCCTGAGTTCTTAATCTGCCACCCACTGCCTGTGTGATGATCTCAGGTGGCCCGTAGTCTCCCCATCTGAAAAATGAGAGTGTGGAACTAGACGAACTCTTAAGACAAGTCCACCTCTTTGAGTCAATTATCAAGTCCCATGTGGGTATCAGAGGCCAAATGGGACAAACAGATCAAGGAGGAATTGTTCACCTTGGCTGACGAGTACATAGGTTTTCTGAGAGAAGTGAGACCCAAGAGGGCTTTTGAGGAAGGATGATGTATTTGGAAGGGGGAGAGGGAGGGATGCAGTGTATTTACTCTAATGAGGAGTTGAAAGGAGGAACCAGTTTTCTGGAGGGGAGGTTCCTGTGGGTGAAGCTCAGGAGGTGGGGTACTAAGGGGACTTTTGAGTATCACAAAGAGGTCTTGTATCCTGTCGGCCATGGGGAGCCCCTAAAGAATACTGAGTAGAATAAGGACACGAGCCAAATTCTGCTAGCAGGGCTCAATCACTGCAGATCACTAGGAGCTGGGTTATTGTGGTGGCAGTGGGAACCAAAGAAGGACCTGACCCCGAGAATCATTTCTGGAGAAGGTCAGACTGGACTTGGTCATTGGCTGGACACACACAGGAGTGGGAAAGTGCTGGATGACAGAGTTTCAAGCATGGTGCGTTCACGTCTGAATTGCCCCAGTCATAGGTGACACCATTGAGGTGTGTCAGAAATAGGCTCCCTTTGTTGGAGGCCAACAGGAGAGGAGAATGTTGCCAAGTGAATTAGAAATGGAAATCTTTTGTCATTTCAAGGAAACTGGAAAGAACTGAGGGCTCAGTGTCATCTCCTAGGAAGAAGACTGACATCAGAGACTGCTCTGCGTGTCTCTGGCAGGGTTTACTAGAGACAGAAGGTAGAGCAGAGCCTGCAGGAAGTTGTGATTCATGGACAGCATGCTGGGATGCAGTGGCATGGGTTCCACTGCTAACCGTGCAACTCTGGACAAGTTACTTAACTTCTCTAAACCTTCATTTTGTCATCAATAAAAGGGGCACTTGGAAAGTAGTAAAACCTACTTTCTAGATTGTTATCAAAATTAAATGAGATAGGGCTTCCCTGGTGGCGCAGTGGTTGAGAGTCCGCCTGCCGATGCAGGGGACGTGGGTTCGTGCCCCGGTCCTGGAAGATCCCACGTGCCGCGGAGTGGCTGGGCCCGTGAGCCATGGCCGCTGAGCCTGCACGTCCGGAGCCTGTGCTCCACAACGGGAGAGGCCACAACAGTGAGAGGCCCACGTACCGCAAAAAAAAAAAAAAATTAAATGAGATAATCCAAATCAAGTGCTTTTTATAATATCTGGGACATTATAGGGGCTTTTAATGTACGGTAGATTAAAATAATTTTTAGAAAGATAATAGCATGGTCCATATAAGGATATATAGCAGTTCAGTTTTGCAATTCATTTAAGGCTTCCTCTAATCACACTTGCTGATAATTCTGGTTCTTCCCCTGCACCTCTGTTTCAGGTAAGGTTCTGGGAAAATCTGAATTAAAAGAATTTCATCCTGAGGGTCGTCCATGTCCATACAGGGCTTATGATGCCAAGTCACTGAGACCCTGCCCAGCACAGCCTTCTCATGGAGATGATGTAACAGCCATTCCACTAATTTCATTAACTTGCTTACAAGAGAGTAATTGTTCTGCATGGGTTGTTTTTTTTTCCCCCAGTTTTAGGTATATGCTGTTTATTTGAAAGCACACATGGAACTCTATGTATTATTGTAAAACTTAATTTAACACTTAACTTTAAAATTTTAAAAGATTTTGGCAAACCCTTTCTGGAATGGTAACCCTAGTCCCACCTTAATTTGCTGTCACATGCATGTAGAAAGTTGCTAGATCCTTGACATTCTTTGCCGTTTTAAGGCATCCATCTTCCAATAAGTTATATATGTGCTCTTATGTACTTAGTGACTCTTTTTCAACAATTGGTGTCCTAGACCCCAGCATCTGGGAACAAGTTTAATGTTCCCATGACATCTTTGCCAAAGGCCAAGAAATCATTCGTGGGTATTCTTAATATTTCCATCATTTTTACATATTTCTCTAAATATTATATTTAAACTATTTTATCTTTTTCATCATCTGAATACTGTTTTGACAGGGCTTGTCATGACTACAGATTAGCCTGCTTTCACACGTGAGGAAGTTAAGAAGCCTAAGCTATCCCAAAGTGTTCTGGTTGGTAAATGGAAGAGAGAGGATTCCAACCCATGTCTTTGGACTCGAAAGCCTGTGTGTGTTCTATTTTTAGTATTTTCCACCCTATATTTCTTAATGTTTTCCTGGGACAATTATTGTACCATATTATACCACCTCTAAGATCTTTTTTAATTTATCTCGTATGTGTATGTATATTTGAACTTCTGATGAATGGGGCATCCTCTCATTCATCTTTGTTTCTCTCAGAGCCCTAATTGTACCTAGCACTTGGTAGTTGCTCATTAAAAAGGCAGTGAATCTATAGTGTAACTGGTGACATTTGTGAATAATTAGAGCTTTCTAAAGTTGAAGTCTGATCTAAGAGCACCACTGAACATTTTACTTCCCTTGATTTACTTCTTTTCCGCCACACATATGCTTCTGTAGAGAATATATGTAGCCCATTGCATTCCAAGACTTAACCAGAAGAGGAAGTTCATGCTCGCCTCTTCCTTGGAGGCTTCACAGGAATGAATTGCTGAGCTGTGAAAAACATTTTACCCAAATGCATTTAATCCTGTAGGAAACAAGCTACATTGAAGACAACTCCAATCAAAACAGTGCCATATCACTGATCTTCTCACTCAAAGAAGAAGTTGGTGCGCTGGCCAAAGTCTTACGTTTATTTGAGGTAAGTGTTTTATTCATTTCCGCCTTGAATAATGGCATAGCAGACTTCTGTGTTATCTTCTAGTTTGATGTAGCGAAAAGGACATAGGATCTGGAATTGGAAGACTTGATTCTCAGCTTAGGCTCATACGTGACCCAACCGTGTGAACTTAGTTAAGTCTTTCATTCTCTCTGAGCTAAGGCTTCTCCATTTCATAATTAGGATCATTCACAATCACTGGCTGCACACCAGGAAGCCAGTGTTGGACTCACTCTTCTTTCATCAAACTTTCCTTGAATTAATTACAGTCAAGCCTTCATGTTTGCGAGTCCTACATCCCTCGGATTCAACCAAAATTTCGATCTGGGTTTGGCTGAATCCGCAGGTATGCAGCCCATTGGTAGGGAGGGCAGACTGTATTCATTGTACCACTATTACCATCTTCTATAAGGGTTTTGAGCATCCGAGGATTTTGGTACCCATGGGGTCCTGGAACTGTTTCTGCATGGATACAGAAGGACACCTGTGCTATCCTCTCAGTGTTCCCGAAGCACTCTTTAACTTTTAACTGCAGCACTTATTTGCCTTGTGAAATGTATACATTTCTGTTTGACCCCAGGATAGTTTCTTCAGGCAAGGAGCCTTGTGTGAGTCATCTTTGTGTCAGACTCAGTTTTTTTTGGTTTGTTTGTTTTTCTTTTAACATCTTTATTAGAGTATAATTGCTTTACAGTGTTGTGTTAGTTTCTGCTGTATAACAAAGTGAATCAGATATATGCATACGTATATCCCCATATCCTCTCCCTCTTGAGCCTCCCTCCCACCCTCCTTATCCCCTCCACCAGGTGGTCGCAAAGCACTGAGCTGATCTCTCTGTGCCATGCGGCTGCTTCCCACTAGCTATCTATTTTACATTTGGTAGTGTATATATGTCCATGCCACTCTCTCACTTCGTCCCAGCTTACCCTTCCCCCTCCCCGTGTCCTCAAGTCCATTCTCTACATCTGCATCTTTATTCCTGTCCTGCCCCTAGGTTCATCAGAACCTTTTCTTTTTTTTTTTTTAGATTCCATATATATGTGTTAGCATACGGTATTTGTTTTTCTCTTTCTGACTTACCTCACTCTGTATGACAGACTCTAGGTCCATCCACCTCACTACAAATAACTCAGTTTCATTTCTTTTTACGGCTGAGTAACATTCCGTTGTGTATATGTGCCACATCTTCTTTATCCATTCATCTGTTGATGGACACTTAGGTTGCTTCCACGTCCTGACTATTGTAAATAGTGCTGAAATGAACATTGTGGTACATGACTCTTTTTGAATTATGGTTTTCTCAGGGTATATGCCCAGTAGTGGGATTGCTGGCAGACTCAGTTTCAATATACATATTAAATGTTCAATTAAGAGTGAAATTTAATTTAAATATGAGCAAAGGAAATTAGACTTTTCAGAAACACTTTCGGGGGCTTCCATGGTGGCACAGTGGTTAAGAATCCGCCCGCCAATGCAGGGGACATGGGTTCGAGCCCTGGTCTGGGAAGATCCCACCTGCCGCAGAGCAGCTAAACCCGTGTGCCACAACTGCTGAGCCTGCGCTCTAGAGCCCACGAGCCACAACTACTGAAGTCTGCACACCTAGAGCCCGTGCTCCACAGCAAGAGAAGCCACCGCAATGAGAAGCCCGCGCACCGCAACGAAGAGTAGCCCCCGCTCGCCACAACTAGAGAAAGCCTGTGTGCAGCAATAAAGATCCAATGCAGCCAAAATTAATTTTAACAAGAAGGTCTTTAAAAACAAACAAACAAAAAACAACACTTTTGCCCTGGATTTTAAGAAGGAATATTTTTGAAGCAAGTAATTTTTTACCCCTAGTACTTTAATTAAATTCTACCTGGTGACTGCATACATAAATAGATGGAGAAGAGACAAATCTCCCAGGCAGAGGAATGCCAAATAATTTAAGTAGATCCTCTGGAGTCACAGAAGGAGAGCATAGCTCCCCACTCCTTAGGTCTGGGCCATGGAGAGTGACTTGATGAAATGGCCTTTTACCTCTGTGGCCTTCCTCCCCCAAACCCATAACCCCAGTCTAACCATGAGGAAAACATCAGGCAAACTCCAGTTAAGGGACAGAATACAAAATACTTGACCAGTACTCTTCAAAACTGTCGAGGTCATCAAAAACAAGAAGTGTCTGAGAAGTTGTCACAGTGAAAAGGAACCTAAAGGGATATGACAGCTAAACATAATGTAGTGTCCTGAGTGGGATTGTAGAGCAGAAAAAGGACGTGAGATATAAACTGAAGAAATTCCAATAAAGTATGGTCTTTAGTTTGAGATAAGGTATCAACATTGGTTCATTAACTGTAACACTTGTTCCATACTAATACAAGACATTAATAGTCGGGGAAACCGGATATAGAGTATATGGGAATTCTCTGTACTATCCTCTCAATTTTTTCTGTAAATATAAAATTGATCTAAAAAATAGTCTATTTTAAAGAAATTAAACTTGGATATCCAAAAGGAGGAAGAAAATGTCTGCCTGAATGAGAGCAAGACATGAGTGTACAAAAGAGAGAGAGTGCTGTCTGAACGACAAGCTGGTTGTAAGATAGAATATATCCGTAAAATGTAGGAATGTCACATTCTAGTCTTTGTGTTATATGGTTCATCAGCATTTTCCTCTTAAGAGGTCAGGCCGTAGTCAGGGTTAATAAATTAAGTAATAGTAAATTAACAGGATGTTTTCAACCTAATAAATAAGCCACAAGTAACTAAATTATGAGGATGAATGCACCCAAGGAGCATGGACTGTATGTGGGATGGTTGAATCCCAGAGTTCATTGACCTTGACCGGTTGTTTAACATGTGCGCCTTTGTTTACTCATCTATAAAGTAGGGCTAATGAACCATACCTCCCTGGGGCCATGAGGTTTTATGCGCTATGTGAGATGCATGGTATGACTGAGCCCACAGATGATGCTCATACGATATCTATTCCTTTACTCTTTTCACGTGTGGTCTATGAAACCTATCAGAAATCTTTGAGAACATGTGAAGAGGAGAAAGATGACTAGAGACAGTCAAAAGCCTTGATTTAAAAATTTTGTTCCCAAAAAAGTAAAAAAAAAACCACCCCCAAACTTAGAATGAATTACTTAGTATATTTTGTAAACATTTATAGCAAATGGCAATGACCAAGAGTCAGGACAGCGCCATTAAAGAAAAGCAGAGTAACTTAGTAGAACCAAGGGATTATGGTGGCCACAGTGTGTTTGTGTACTTCATGTCTTTCATGGTATCTGAACGAGATGGAGAAGTAAGTGTTAGATAAAATTACAGACAAACCCTTTAAACTGTGTGGTTGACACTAAACTTCTAGACCATATAAAATGAAATCAAAGGTAATAAATGGCAAAAAAAGAAAGAAAAAGAAACAGGAAAAATCTAAACTACACTTTTGGACAGTGTTTTCTAAGCAATATTCTGTTGAATGCCACAAGTTAGTAGATGTTTTACTAGAGAGTTACAAGGGTAAATATGGCTGGAAAATTCTGCCTCTAGATTTTGGAGAGCCATCATGCCTGTGAAAATATTAAAGACCATGGAAAGCCCTGCAGAGTGGAAACCTTTTCAATGCTATCTTACTCAGAATTTCCCAGACATTTTTGGTCATGAAACTTTGTTCAAGAAAGACCTATTACCATTTTGCAGGCACTAGTGTTCCACTGAACTTATGCTATTTTAGAGTTAGGTGCTCCAGACTATCAGTTATAGCCTAGGTTTGGGACCCTGAGGAGTAGAACAGCATTGGCATTAAGACTATGTTGTCTGGAACAAAACTGTTTCGGTTGAAAAACCAGTTGTGCCACCTGTGAGCTGGGTCACCTCAGGAAAGTTATTTATCCTCTTGGTGGCCTAGTTTCCTCATTTTTCAAATGAAGGTAATAATAAGCTTGCTTTGTAGGGCTGTTGTGAAAATTAAATGAATTAATATATGCAAAGTACTTATTAAAGTATCTGGCACATAGTAAGAGCTCAATAAATGTTTGCTCTCATTATTTCTATGCACCCTAATTTTGGAGAGTCATGGAGCATCAGAGGCTCTTAAATTCTTAGCTCTATGAGAAATAGTTAAAGGATTAACGGGTGCTTCCCTGGTGGCGCAGTGGTTGAGAGTCCGCCTGCCGATGCAGGGGACAGGGGTTCATGTCCCGGTCCGGGAAGATCCCACGTGCTGCGGAGCGGCTGGGTCCGTGAGCCATGGCCACTGAGCCTGCGCGTCCAGAGCCTGTGCTCCGCAACGGGAGAGGCCACAACAGTGAGAGGCCCGCATACCACAAAAAAAAAAAAAAAAAAGGATTAACGGGACTTCCCTGGTTGTCCAGCGGGTAAGACGCTGCACTCCCAATGCAGGGGGCCCAAGTTTGATCCCTGGTCAGGGAACAAGATCCTGCATGCATGCTGCAACTAAGAAGCCCGCATGCCTCAAGTAAGACCTGGCGCAGCCAAAATAAATAAATAATAAATAAATTATTTAATTAATAATTTTTTTTTAAAAAAAAGGATTAAGTTTAATTGGCTTGAAGAGGGAAGATGGGGTGAGGAAACAATAGGTTCATTCAAATATTTGAAGGGCCATTGTGGAAGAAGAATATTAGTTATTTTTTATTACTTCAGTGGCAAAAGGGCAAAGCATAGAAATTATAGGAAGCATATTTCAAATCACCTGAAGGAAACATCTCTACTGTAGAAGGGTGCTGGAAGCCCTTGATTTCAAGCATTATTACTATCAAAACAGCTAATAAAAGGCAGGGCAGAATCAAAGCAAAAATTATGGTATAAGTAAACTTACCTTTCCTTAATAAAGACAGAAGATAAACATCTATTCCAAGGATTCCCTGGTTGTCTAGTGGTTAGGATTTTGGGCTTTCACTGCCTCGGCCCAGGTTCAATCCCTGGTGGGGGAACTGAGATCCCGCAAGCTACACAGCATGGCCAAGATAAAAAAAAAATACATTCCAGCTCCTCCAAGATTGGCAATGGAGGAGAAACATTCCATATGAGAGAATCACCTGCTCCCTGTGAGTCCCTTGCTAAGTACTCCTGCAGTCACCTCCATGCTTAATGAGCACTGCCGTCTTTTCCTTAGATGATTAACACCAAAGTCATCATCCCATTAAGGGATGATGTTGCCTGCCATTGGGCTTGTGGTCTACTAGACTTCAGCTAGTAGCAACATCAGAATGCAACACAATAGGCTTGATTATTATAATGAAGATACAGATGTATAGTGTTTACATGTATTGGGTGGGTGGTAGGGACAGTGAAGCAGATGGTTTAGTGAATTGGGGCCAAACGATGAGAAACATACCCAACCCTCTATCTGCCAACCCACAAACATCCCACTGTCCTCAGCAGATTCATCTCTCAATTCTCTGCATTTTCCATACCTCTCTATATTTTTAGCCTCTACGTGCTCACATCCCGCGCCTTCTTAGAACAGGAGTCTCCTGAGAGCCTTTACTGCGAGTGGCTTAGTAATGGGCTATAAAATTAGAAGCAGGCTCCTGGGGGAAGTTGCAAAGAAGAGGTCTCCCTTCCTCTGCCAGCACTCCGCTAATCGTTTTACCGTGAATTCGCCAGGGGAGGGAACAAGCAAACAGGCAGATATACAGAGATCTAAAGTATCAGTACATGGGTGTGTTCAGTTGTCATCATTTAATTGATGGAGACACACAGGTTCAGACTAAGCAAGCTGCCCAAGACTAGACACTTAGAGGTAAAAACTGCTTCCAAGTTCACCTTCCATTTTCGTGGTAGATCGGTCTTGTGAAAACAAATCTATATATTTGTTTATAGTCTAAATGTGACATATACAGTCTATGTTTGTCGCATTCACTTTCTATGTGTGACCTCTGCCCAGATGACCCACGCCTTCCCCTCATCTGATTAGTCAATGAGCTCTTATTTTCTCATTTATGCATTCAATTAACGTACTTTGAATATCGGCTGCGTTTTGTTTGTTTGTTTGTTTGTTTTTATTGGAGTATACCTGCTTTACAATGTTGTGTTTCCACTGTACAGCAAAGTGAATCAGCTATGCATATACATATAATCCCCTCTTTTTTGGATTTCCTTCCCACTTAGGTCAGCACAGAGCATCGAGTAGAGTTCCCTGTGCTATACAGTAGGTTCTCATTAGTTATCTCTTTTATACATAGTATCAGTAGTATATATATGTCAGTCCCAATCTCCCAATTCATCCTACCCCCGTTTCCCCCTGGGTGGCCATACATTTGTTCTCAACATCCGTGTCTCTATCTCTGCTTTGCAAATAAGATCATCTATACCATTTTTCTAGGTTCCACACATATGCGTAAATATACAGTATTTGTCTTCCTCTTTCTGACTTACTTCACTCTGTATGACAGTCTCTAGGTATCGGCTGTTGTCAGACCGTATATAGGTGCTGAGGAGACTGCGAAGAGCCAGGCAGTCAGTCTCTGCCCCTTTAGAATGTGGAGGAGCTCAAGTTTCCATGAGCTTTCTTAACCCAGGCTTAGGGCAAAATTGGTGAGGGGAGGTTTCTTGCTGATACAATGTTTAAGCTGAAACCTAGAGGGTTGGCTACAGGAGAGGAAGGGGGGACGTACATTCCAGAATGAAGAAACAGATGAGTTGAGAGAATAAACAAGTGGCCAGGTCACAGAATCCTCAAATCCCCTTACCGTCTACCAACCTCAGTGTTCCTGGAGATAGAGGTGGGATCGCAGAGGGGACATTAGGTCAGATACAAGATGTTTATTACTTTAAAGTTTGGACTTTAAGGTCCTGCCTGTGACCCCTGGGTCTGGTGAGCAGGACAGAATCAAGAGTGAATCACAGGGTTGCTTTTGCCCCTTTGGCCTCAGGTCCAGAGCAGTTATGGCAGTAAAATGTTTACAGGGAACATTCCATCTTTAATCAAAATAAGAAGAGCCTTGAGTTCCACTGGGGGGAAGAAAGTTCTTATAACCAAGATGACTTTCTCATCTTATTTAAACCCCCAAATATAGATAATGATATAAGGAACGCCCATGTAACTCACTCCCTGCTTAATAAATACATCATTACAGAAATGACTACAGTCCCTGGGTATCTCTTCCCCATGCATGTCCCTCCTCAGAGGTAGCTATTAATCTGAATTTGACACATACTATTCCCATGCATCTTTTTTTTTTGCGGTACGCGGGCCTCTCACTGTTGTGGCCTCTCCCGTTGCGGAGCACAAGCTCCGGACGCGCAGGCTCAGCGGCCATGGCTCACGGGCCCAGCCGCTCCGCGGCACATGGGATCTTCCCGGACCGGGGCACGAACCCGTGTCCCCTGCATCGGCAGGCGGACTCTCAACCACTGCGCCACCAGGGAAGCCCCCCATGCATCTTTTTAGACTTTGTGATACAGAGATATCCATTAAGATATACGGCATTGTTTGGCAAGTTTTGTTTTATTTTTTTGAGGTATAGTTGATTTACAATGTGTTAATTTCTGGTGTACAGCAAAGTGATTCATTTATATATATAAAAGAATATACAAATGAATAAAAATATATATATATTTCTTATTCTTTTCCATTATGGTTTATCACAGGATATTGTATATAGTTCCCTGTGCTATACAGTAGGACCTTGTTGTTTATCCTGCAAGCTTTTAATCTTCATAAAATTGGAATCATATTGTAACCATCCCTCTGCAGTTTTCTTTTTGGGGAGAAGGTGGGGAACATTGTTTTGATATTTGCACATATATTCTTGCTCATTTTCCCATATCTTCCATCGTGTGACCATATTTCCTGTTGGTGGACATATAGCCTCCTCCCATTACTTGTCCATGCAAATGATGCTACCCTAAACATTTTGTGTAGGTTTGATGATCTAGCTATTGAATAGAAGAACCTCAAATGGAAAACTGGCACTGTTTTCAGCTGCTGACCTGTTCAAAGCTGGGCATATTTGAGAAACAGCAACACGGAGCTGACTTTCTAAACTTTCATCATGAGGTTAGATCCCACGCCGTGGAAATGTAGACAGAGTGCTGTGGTCCATTGATGGTACATGACTTGTGATTGCGCATCAGTAGCCTGGACTGAAACAGGCCACGGGGCCATTTTGATTTTCTCTCTCCAGTGGCAAGAAAAGAGAGAAAGGGGAACTTGGGACAAAAAAGCTCATGTCTCTAAAGCCTTGAAAAGAGCCAGGATTAAGCTGCTAGCCCAGCTCTTCCCCAGGAAGGGGTTCCCTCCGAGTTGGACACAATCCTGACCACATGGAAGGGAGGGTGGGGGAAGAAATAACCTAACAAAGAGGGACAAAACTGAGGGAAGAAAAGACCAAGAGATTACAACAGAGACCCTTCCAGGAGAAGCAAGAGTGGGATCCCAAAAGATGGTCTCCAGGGCGTGAATCCTTCTGGAAGTTCAGCTGGAACCTGCCCAAGAACTCTCCTCCACGGTAGAGTGGGAGATGATCTTGAGCTCCCTCTAGAATTTAATTGTGCTTCTTCTGCTTTCCTGTTCAGCCCAGTGGGTTTAATTTTCAGACTCCTGGTCAGCTAGGGCTGTTGCTGGCCCTCTCGTGAGCAGAGATCAGTAAAAATATACAGGAAGCCCTGCCTGTACTTCCGTGAGACTTATCTTTGTAGTTACCATTTCTCACCCCAAATGTTGACGTAGTCCCCACACTGTTTCTGCCTTTGTCCCACAACAGTCCGTTCTTCTTCTTCTTCTTCTTCTTTTTTTTTTTTTTTTTTGACTGTGCCATGCGGCTTCTGGGATCTCAGTTCTCTGACCAGGGATCGAACCCATGACCCCTGCAGTGGAAGCGCAGAGTCCTAACCACTGGACCGCCAGGGAAGTCCCCAGTCTATTCTTAAAATAGCTGCCAGACTGCTCCTTTGAAAACATGAGTCAAAGGATGTCTCTCTCTCTCTGCCCTATTACCTCTCATAGTTTCTTAATATTACTCCAAGTGAAAATTAAAGTTAAGATAACGGCCGATAGGTCATTCTTGGTTACTCCTCTGCCTCATGTCCTATTGCCTCCTGCCCCGTGCTCACTCTGCCCCTGTCACGCTGGCCTCGTTGATGGTCCTCAGTCATATTGCACAATGTCTGACCCCAGGACCGTTGCACCTGCTGTTCCCTCATGTCCTACTCCCTCATTGACCTCAGGTCTATGCTTACATGTCACCTGTTTATTGTTTGAGGACTTCCTGACCCCATTGTTTAAATGGCACTTGCATTGAACCCCTGGAATATTCTGTCCCTCTTTCCTGTTTATTTCTGTCTGTTCCATCTGAAGGCAGTATATTTTATTTATTTATCATAGTCATTGTTTGTCTCTTCCTTCAAGAATGTAAGCTCCAGGAGGGTGGGGATTTTTCCTGCTTTTTTGTTTTTGTTTTGTTTGTTTTTCTTTTTCTTTGTTTTTGCCACGCCATGCGTCATGTGGGATCTTAGTTCCCCGACCAGGGATCGAACTCTCACCCCCTGCATTGGGAGCATGGAGTCTTAACCACTGGGCCACCAGGGAAGTCCCCAGGTTTTTCCGGGTTTGTTCGCTGTTGTAGCCCAGCACCTAGGACAGTGTTTGGCACAAGGAAGGTGTTGGATCGGCTGAGTTATGAAAGCCTCCTGTCCGTTTGCTTGAGACCAATGACGTGGGACATCGTTTGTGACTGTCTTTGATGTTGCCCCCAGAAAGCTCTGAAACAGGCCAGGACATAATTTCATTTGCACTTATGCCAAGGCAACAGCATGTAGGGGGTCCAAGAAGCTCCCCCTTTCCAGTCTAGTCTCATCTAACAATATGCTCAGCACTTCCTTCTCATTTCTAAAACATGCTCTCAGGGAAAAAGCTGAGAAAAGTTTAAGGTAAAGCAAATATGAAAGGGTAAAATGACTCATCAGCTTAATGTGTTTCAATTCCCAGGGAAATGTGTCTCTATACCAGGTTGAGAAAGGTAGTGTATAATGAGTTCTTACTGAGTATCTGTGAGCGAAGCCACAATTGTGCTAGGTACTTTCCCTCTTTTTAATTCTTATTAAGCTGCCAGGTAATATTATGATTTTTATTTTAAACACAGACAAACAAAAGTTGAGAATGGCCAACTAGAGTATCCAAAGGTAGTGAGTAGCAGAACAGAATTTGAACTCAGATTAGTTCCAAAGCTCACATGCTTTTCGCTGTACCATTCTTCTTTCCTCGAGGAATGAAACGGAGGAGGAGAGGAAGGGGCCCTAAGCTGGAGGTCAAGAAAAGGTCCAGAAGCATGAATCTGTTTTCCACAATTCATCATATTCATTCTGTGTATCTATAGCTTTATCCACTTGTGACGAATCCCCTTTTAGAAAGATTTCCTCTTGGATGGGAGCAGAAGCGGGTTTCTGGTCAATCCTTGTTCAAATAGACTGTTCATTCCACTTTGCTTTTCTCTGGTCCCCACACTGTCTGTTCAAGAGTCCTGAGTAATCAAGTTGTTACTCAGCCATCTTGTACACAGAAATTAAGTACTGGACAAATTGTGAAATTGTCTTTGGAATGTCTAACTCTAAACCTTTCTTGCCTCTGCTAAGATGTCCACGTGTATTAACACAAAGAATTCTTTCTTTATCCCTCCCCCAAGATGTGGTGAGTGTGTAGGGGTCAATTTTTAACCTGCATAAAGCCCTTGTTTAAAAATAAAAATTCATTTACTAAAAGGTAACTAAGATCATAATCAGGTTTGGAGGTTGATTTCTAAAGCCTCCTTAGCAACCAAAGTTATTGGTATCTATCTAAGAATCCACACTGTTAAACTGGAAAAACTCCACTAAGGAAATTGCATGCCAAGCTAGAGAGTTAATTGTTAACAAATTGATTCAAATGGGAACGAAGTCGTTTAAAAAATTTGGCTGGATATTCTTAGCCAGAAATTTCACTCACATTTAAAAGATAGAATTTAATTTTCATTATATGCGTAATATTATAAGACATTTGGCAAATAACTAAAAGATACACATAATCTCGTCATAACTCATCATGATGCATTTCATTCTAGCCTTTTTTTCCTTGACCTGGGCATAATTTTTTAAAACATATTTTAATGATCACATATCTATATCCATCGTATTTTCCCAAGTGGCTGTCATTATAACCATTTAAGAGACAAAGTTAAATTTTCATTATAAAAGTAATAAATGTTGTTTTTAGAAAAGTTGAACTGTGATAAAAAAGAAAATAGAAAGGAGACAAAAATCACCCCTAGGCCCATCATCTAGAGACTTGGAGTGCTTACTGGCGCTGTATTTTATGCATGTTGTTGTTGGTTCCTTTCTAATAGTTGCATAATCTCCACTGAATGATTACACTGCAGTCCACCTAACCATTCCCCTATTATGGGAATTTAGTCAGCTTACATATTTAGGTAAAAGTTTTTTCCCATAAGTTAGGTCTCCAGAATTATAAAGACTGAGTCACGGGGCACACATTGTCTTATGGCTATTCCCAAAGTGCGCGTCTTCTCTCCGGAAGTGCTGTCACATCGGGAGCGGTGGGGTATGGGTGGGGAACATTATCAGCTGTAGTCTGCCTGCCAGCCTGTTTTTCACTCTGCATCCTTTCTCACCTCCTACGCCACTCGCCCTCCCACCCTGTCTCGCAGATAACCATGCCGAAGGTGTGTGCACTCCTGGCTCTTGGCTTTGCTGTTTTCCCTGCTCTACACAAGGCAGAAATTGGTTATCTCTTCGTTTGAAGTTTCAACTTAGGTAAACAGCGGGCGGAGCTTAACCATTCTCTATCATCGTGAGCCAAGAAGGATGACACTGCTCTTGGCTGCGTTTAGGAGGTCACCTCTGTTTGCATAAAAAGCTTTGGAGCAACCGCTATCTCTCTGGCCTTCTCTCCTCCACATACTCTCTCTCTAGTCGGGACGTCCACATTGGGTTACCTGGTCAGGGGGTGTGTTCTCTGCAGCTGGTGCCCATAAGTAATAGCTCCATCATGTACCCCTGAAAATGATGAGGAAGAAAGAGCAGGAAGGGTGGCTGCGTAGGAATGCTTTTTACTGTGTTTACTATACACAGAGGTTTCATCTGGGGGGGGAGTGTTGGCATAATAGCAACAACAATGATAAAAGCTGATATTTGAGGGATGCTCACCGTTACCTCTGGCAGGAAAGGCTGTGCAGTTAGAAGACCAATGTCTGAGATTAGAGGAAAAGGGCCTCCCTCTCCGGCCACTTTTAACAAAACATCTTTATCTCTGATTTCATTTTTTTACATGTTCCTTAACCTCTTCAGAGGTTTGTTGGGAAGGTCACAGAAAATAATTCTAAACTGTAAAGTGATATTCAAATGCAAAAGGTATCGTTATTGTAATTACCCCTGTGCCACTAACCATCAAGAAAAAAGATACGCTTCTTGAACTACAAGGTCGATGAATTTCATTTCTTTGAAATTATAGAGTTATTCAAGTTAAACATTTTTTTCTGGGTACATTTTATCCATTTCAATGTTTGGGGCAACCCCCCCTTTTTTTTATTTTAATAAAGTAAAGAGGCTTGGTTTTCTTCACAAAGAACCGTACTGTCAATGAAATCAGACTTTTGAATAAGTAGCAGATGAGTACCACACATTCAAATTTGAGGACCAATTTAAGTAAATAGTTCTTCTTAAATGACAAACCCCATAATAACTAAAGTACCACCAGCTAAAGACATTGAAGTTGAGACATTTTATTAAGTGAGTATTATTTTTGTGGCGTTTAATGAATGCCTGTACATGAGCCTTCCCTTCTCAGTGAGGCCTCATGTGTCCGCTCTGTTAAATACTGTAATCTCCCTCATTCCATCCCAGGACGGCCCATTCCCTTCATCCTGCTCTGCTTGGTATTTTTTCCTTAGCCTTTATCATTATAATCATTATAAAATAATACACAAATCGGTTATCTTTTATGTTTGTTGTTTGTCTCTTCACAACTTGAATGGAAGCTTTATAAAGGAAAATATCTTTGTCTGTTTTGTCCACTGATATATCCCAACCGCCTTGCAGAGTGATCAGGACCTAGTAGGTACTACATACACATTTGTGGCATAACTTGAATGAAAAGTAATTATATAAAAATATGAATGATATTATACTGGATAATTTTAACTGAGCATTTACTAAGTACCTGGCAATGTGTTTGTATCATCTCATCCAATGTTTCCAAAAATTTATGAAGCGGGTACCATAGTACCACCAAATTACAGGTGGAGAAACTGACGGTTAGAAATGTGAAAGTACATTTTATAAGGTCTCGTAGCCACTATAATTAAGAACTTTGATTTAAACCCAAGAAGCCTGACTCCTGTGGACTCTATTCAAGCAGAACAATGTTGCTTGTATTTATTGATTTATTTATTGAGGTACTATTACTGAGATTCTGTGAGATGTCATTCAGGAAAGGAGGTTTTCCTGTGTAAATATTTTTGGCAACCACTGACCCAATGAAATCTTATGTTTGCAACTCTAAGCCCTGAGCAGATTTCCACGTGATTAAATTCTGTGGCATTTGAACTGTCTCCCCCACCTCTTGTGATTAGTTATTTGGTTTTGCAGAAGAAAAGGTAAACAACTTTTGCAGTGTTGAAGACTTTCTTCTATTCTTATATTTAAAAAACAAAAGACAAAAAAAAGAAAAAGAACTACTCTTCCTCATCTCTTCTCCTTTCGTTGTGTTTTGCTCTGGTTTTGAGTGTTTGGTCTGTGTCAATTCCAGTGACTGCCCCCTTCACATACTCCCTTACACCTGTTTTCTAGGAGAATGATATAAACCTGACCCACATTGAATCAAGACCTTCACGTTTAAAGAAAGATGAGTATGAATTTTTCACCTATCTGGATAAACGCAGCATGCCCGCTCTGGCAAACATCATCAGAATCTTGAGGCATGAAATTGGGGCCACTGTGCACGAGCTTTCCCGGGATAAGAAGAAAGACACAGGTAAGAGACAGCAATGTTGCAACACAGATGACCCTACATTCTCATCATAAAATAATGGCAAAAATAATCTCTACCGGGCTTGCCTGGTGGCGCAGTGGTTGAGAGTCCGCCTGCCGATGCAGGGAACATGGGTTCGTGCCCCGGTCCGGGAAGATCCCACATGCCGCGGAGCGGCTGGGCCCGTGAGCCATGGCCGCTGAGCCTGCGCATCTGGAGGCTGTGCTCCGCAACGGGAGAGGCCACAGCAGTGAGAGGCCCGCGTACCGCAATAATAATATAATAATAATCTCTACCCTGGAAGACCAGGATTAAGTGAGAGGATATAGGTTAGGGACTCAGACGAGTACCTGGCATATTTAGACATTTAATAAATGTTCTTTTCCCCCTTCCTCAAGATAGCTGTTTCTTATATTAGTTGTCTTCTGCTGCAATTTTCATGTATTTTTCATTCGTGGATTATTTTGCTGTCAATTTCGTAATTTCTAGAGGTAGGATGATTAGGGTATCCAGGGTGCTTTCTATATAAAGATAATTTTGAGACAAATTCTTTAGTTACCTCCATTTCATCTCATAGCCTCTCCCCAAGTCCTTCTCATGACATGTCAATTCTGGAGCTGGAGCTCCTTGGCTCTGTTCTTAGGTCTTTCACTGTCTCTCTGTCTCTTCCACTAGATTACAAGCTCCTTGTGGGCAGGGAGAGTCTCTTACCTATGTTAATATCCTCAGAGTTTAGTACAGTGCTTAATACACAGCTCTCAGCAAATGCTTGTGAGTGATGGCTAAACAGAGCAGTTGTCATGACTTGTTCTGCCCCCTTATTTACTTACTGAAATTGCTACTGAGTCCAGACTTGTTCTGCTCGGGTCATGTCAGGCCAATAAATCAGGAGACCAGTTGTTAGGGCAAGGAGTAACGACTTTATTCAGAAAGCCCTCAGACTGAGATGATAGCAGACTAGTGTCTCAAAGAACCATCTTACCTTATCAAATAATTCAGACCTTCTTTGAAACTAAAAAGGCGAAAGAGTTTGTTTGTTGCAAACTTCTTGGTGCAGGAATCCTTTGTTCTTGCAGGTGTCCACACAGGTCAGGTCATGATATTCCTATAAACCTCCAACAAAACAAATACTATTCTCTGTTCTGCAACTAGTTATCCCTGTATGTATGAACTCTTAAAGGTCAGAGCCCTGAGAATAGGCTATCCTGTATATTTCAGGCTATAGGCAACATTCTTTTACAAAACGTGCAAAGCCATCATGACTAAGCACAAGCAACAGAGTACAAAGGTTAAAGTAAAAGAAACAGCTCTAATATGGAGTCAGATTTGTTCTTCCCTATTACAAAATGTAATTGATGTGCCCTGGAGGGGAGTAGGGCGGTAGAGCGAAGGAATTAGGAGTATGGGCTTGGGGTTGGACAGGCTTCAGTTCAAGTCCTACTTTTTCCACTTATTGGCTTTGAGACCCTTGACAAGTCTCTTTAACTGCTCTGACCTCAGTTTTTCATAGGGCTTTTGTGAGGACTAAATGAGATCTTCCATAGTCGGTGCATAGAACAGTGCCCAGCTGGATAAATGAGCGTATGTGATGGTTGTTAAATTGGTGAGCCATGCTAATACATTATTATTAACTAAAGGCTATACATTAGGGATCATGCTTTGTATTGTGTAGTTCTGTTGGTTTTGGTAAATGCATAATGTCATGTATCCACCATTACACCTCATGCAGAATGGCTGCAGTGCCCGAAAAGTGCCCTGTTCTCCCCCTGTTCATCCCTCCCTCCTTATCCCCTCCCCCTGGCAACCACTCATCTTTTTTTTCTCCATGATTTTGACTTTTCCAGAATGTCATGCATTATGAATATGGAATCATAGAGAATATATCCTTTTTAGGCTGTTTTATTTTTACATTTAGCAAGGTTCCTCCATGCCTTTTTGTGACTCGATAGCTCATTCTTTGTAATTACTGAATAATGTTCCATTGTATAGATGTACCACATCTTGTTTATCCATGGGTAAGGCTGTTAAACATTCATGTGCAGGTTTTTCTATGGACGTAAGTTTTCGACTCATTTAAGTAAGTACTTAGAAGTGTGATTGCTGAGATGAACTATTTTTTTCCCATATAATCAAAAACTTTTTTCTACTGTAAAATCAAAAGCCTTTTTTCTTGCCAAAACATTGACGACCAGCTCAAGAGGATTTCAGGCTCTGTACCTGAAAATAGTATGTTAATAGGCAGAGATGCTTTACAATGAGACAAGACCCACCTCTTCGCATAGGCCATTGAAGCATTTTCCAAAAGACACCTCCGAGGCCATCCTAGGAGACCTCCTCTCTTCCTGCTCGTGTCCTCCTGTGGCTGTAACCAAGACAAGGAAGTCCATCCTGGGCTTCTGCCTTGGCCAAGGGTGCCCAGCGATGCACAGGGTCTCTGGTCACTGGGGGCGCGTACTTGGAATTCCTCCTCAGAATAACCCTATCTGCCTTCCTTCCTCTTCCACCTCCCAAGTGAGCTGCTGCCCTGATGACAACGGACTTCTCTTGCTTTTCCGGCCACCTGCTCCCAACAGGGGCCACAGGCCCTCAGGGCAAAGGGCCTGCTGAATCGTGGGTCAAGCTCTGCCTCTGCTCAGAGCAGGTAGAGGCCAGGCCAGCTGGGGCCCTGGGGTAGGAAATCAAAGCAACTGACAGGCAGGCAGCCCCCTGGGGAGGCAGGGAAGATGCACAGAGATCAGCTGAAGGGCTGGCAGCCTGAACGGGAGGCTCCAAAATAGGATGTGGAAGAACAGTTAGGAGCCCAGACTCCGGAACCAGGATACACACTTGGTGTGACTTTGGGCAAATTACTGATCACCACAGTCTATCACTGTATCAGATGGGAGGACGAGTCTCTGCCTCACAGGATTAATGAAATAACACCAGTGGAGCACTGAGAACAGCACTGAGCATGTTTAAGGGCTTAACAGAAGTTCTCTATTCTTAGCATTATCATCCTTGTTATTATAAATTATGACCTGAGCACGGGAGCCATGAAAAGCCAGCCTGTACACAGCTACGTTTTCGGAGATTCTGGGAACTAGAAAATAACCTCACAGGTCAGGCGGCCCAACAGACTCCTTAATTTTTCATCATAAAAAATGGAGGCCGTGACTTGCCTTAAGGCACAGAGTGAATTCTGTGCAGCTGTGGGCAAGCGGATGTCTAACACTGCTCTGTACCTGGCACTGTGCTTGGAGCTGGAAGGAGAGAGAGTCAGCACGGCCCGTCCCTCGTGAGCTCATAGGCTGGTGAGGATGACAGGACAGCCAGGTGAATACAGAAGAGGGGCGGGTGCTGTGATGGAGACACGGCTGGTGGAATTGGGCCTCTTCTCCACTTTGGACTCTGAGGACCCAGCAAGTGTGAAAGTGAAGAAGCCAACGTTCTGACACAGAGGCACCACATCATCAGTGTTGGGCTCGTCAGAGGTGGAACGTGGCACAGGTTTGATTCCCTGGTGGGGCTCAAAATGGCAGGGCGTTGATGTTTAACGTTGGATTGGTACTTTACCTAGTGAGGAAAAAACTGCTCAGACTAACCCTTTAAAACAACACGTGTTTCTCGACCCTTATTGCTTTGGATGGTTGTGCACTCTGTCCCGTATTGGCTACCACTCCCTGACACGGTTTCCTGACCTTCATGTCCACGTAACGGACTGGCTGATCTCCATGCAGTGATGCTGAAACAGCCCAGTTTTGCACCTGCTGAGAGACACGGGCCCTTTGGGTGTCTGGGGTAGTTTTTGTGAACTGGAATCTGGGCCCAGAAACAGACCTTTTTAGGGGAAACAACCATCCCTTTGCAGAGTTGTTCTTTCCGTCCAACTCCACGGGAGGATGATTAGAAGAAGAAAGGCATCATCATAGATCCGAACCTTTGATTCTTTCACTTGACAAAATGCCCTTTCTATTGAGGGGCTCAGATCTCAGGGGCGAGTCTGACAGCAGGTTGAAGGGGAGCGATCTGAACCCCTCAAATCAATTAGGCTAAACCACTTTCCATTCTAGTTTTCAAACCGTTCAAAAGGCCGTGTGGGCGCTAGAAAATGAAAGTTTTCAGTTTCTTAATTGCTAAAGTTCCCCACCCAAAACAGCTTAAGGGAAGGCTAATTATGGTGACATGTTAAAGAAACCCCAACCTTCTAAAATGCCTCCTAGAGAAGCTGATGTGAGTTTAATAGGATTTTAATCCAGAGAGTCTTTTGAATACTTGAGGTCTATTCTCCGGCTACCCTCTCTCCTGATGACCTCAAATCCTTCTTCAACCCAACATGAAAGAGCATTAATATCTTCCATCGATCAACCTACTAATCCTTTTACATTTCCCTTTGAGTCTTCTGCATGACATTACATTGAGCGGGGGGAATGGAAAATTCCTACATGGAGGCAGATTGCAGCCAGGAGCAGCAGATGGACAAAATGACTTGGCTAGACAGAGGTGTAGGATCATCACCTTTTGAGAAATTTATCCGTTTGGCGTTATTTTCCAAGAGCAGTTGGCCATTGAGTAGATTTCGTTCATGCTGTGGTGGTGATTGTAAGGGTCTTGCTGTGGCAACAAAGGGAGTCCAGACTGCCAGGACAACTGCGATTTTCTGTGGGGAGTAGAAAGGCTATTTATTTATTTATTCATCTCTCTATCTACTACCTATATCTAGCCTAGGGGCCTTTATGATTTTATTTGTCTTCTTATTTGGATTAATTCCTGAAGCAATGATTTAAGTGGAGAAGACAAAGGTTTAATTGTGAGACGACAAAGTAACATCATTATATTTATTCCTTCCCTCATATATGCCCCTCTCCCCTCCCAGCCCTCTTGAGTGTTTCCCTTTTCTGCTTCAACATTGCTGCCGTGAAAGGCAGTGCCACGATAAGGCTGCAGTTTCAGATCCATCGTGGGAGGAGGAAGGATAGGGTTCCTCGGAGGAGTCTGCAAAGCCCCTGGGATTTTGGGCAAAATGGTACATGTGCACCTGCGTGCATATTTTTTAGGAGAGAAGATTTTCAATAGGGTCATTGTTCCCAAAGACTTGAGACCCTGTAGAGAGAAGCTGCTTAGGGCAGGAGGGGGTCCAGATGGTCGGGGGTTTTCCCCATTTCTGTCACCTGTGCCTGCTTTTCCTCTCTCTCTCCCTCTGCTCCTCTGTTCTGTTTCCATCATCTTTCCTTTGTCCCCCTCCTCACTTCCAAACCTCCTCCCATGCGTTTCATTCAGCCCCAAGTGTGCCTCAGGGCTGTAGATGTTCATGGCCCTGGGCCTGCAGGAGACCGAGGGTCGGCATGTTTGCAAAGACACGCAGGAATGATTGACAGCCTTTTCCAGCCTACCGGGCTGCTTCCAGCCTGCATTGATGCTGCCGCAAGTCCTCTGGCAGCTGAGGATGGGACTTTCGTTTCCATTCTGCCTCATCGGGACAAGCAGACTCGCAGCTGAGAGGATAAGCCCATTGAGGGGAAGGTGGCATCAGCCCTGCAACTGGAAGCCGGTCCAGGGCTTGCGGCTTCGCAATCTGTCAGAGGCAGCTCTGTTCGCTGGCAAGGGAAGATCCCGAGTAAATGCTGTGTTTGTAGCCAGTCTGTTTGCCAGGTCGCAGGGCTTCAAGCTGAGGAAGATCATAAGGTTGTAAGCAGGCTTTCATTCTAACAGGAATTCCTTATTTGCATGCCAAATCCAAACGATTTTCCCCTTAGGTTGTCTCATGGAAGCTTTGCCACAGTCAACTCAGATAGCTAGGGCAACAGATAACATGATTCTCATTCTCAACATTAGGAAGCGAGACAGTGGTACACTTGAACCGTGGTGTGGATTTTGGAGTCTTCGCTTTTCCAGTTCAGTTCCAGGGCTGTAGCTGTTTTGGCCAAGTTACTCGCCCTCTGTAGGCCTAGCTTTTCTCGTCTGTAAAATGAAGATATCTGTGTGCCAGTGCGGCTGTGGGGATTCTGTGATACACTTTGCACAATGTGCCTGGCATGAAGGATCCATGCAAAATGGCCAGTAAACTTGTCCCTGAGTCTTTTCTAAGGATACCCGGGAATCTTACGGTTGAGGCAAAGCCAGAATCCCCAAACTCCTGATCTTTGGTAAAGAAAGGCCACCATGATGTGCTCTTTGGATTGTGAAAATTACAAAGAATTAGACTGAGAACCCCTTTTCTGTCTGTGACAGGTGTGTTCCCTCGACTGAAGGGGTAATAAAGGAATATGAAATGATTTTAACTGAATGTCAAGTTGCCATTCATGCTGGATTGAGGGAGTATCATAGCAAGTCAAAAAGAGCAATTAGTTTAGAGTCGAGAGGCAGGATTTGAATTCCTGTTCTGTAAACTGCCAGCTAGGTTTGAATCCCATCTGACTCCCTAGCAGCTGGGAGACCTCTTTACCTCTCCTTCCTCATCTGTGAAATAGACCTAAGACCCACTTGGCCACTTTCTGGGGCTCATGGGGTCTTCGTGCAAGACACTCTGCGTGTTAGGGTGTTTGATGGATTGAGTTGAACTTGCTTGAGTTGAACAGGCCCTTGATATTGTTCCTCCTTAAGCCTCAATAAGGGGGGAGCTTTATGATCTATAACCTCAGCTTAATGTCAGACTATTTGCCACCACCGGCTCCATCGGGTGGACACACTGACCAGGCTAATAACACAGAGGGAGTTGGTGGCCGTCACCCCCTCACTGGGGCCAGCCTCACCTCGCAGCCGGGGAGATAACTTCCTCTTTGGGATGATGTGAGGGGCCCTGGGAATGGTATCTCATTCTCGAAGCTGACTTCCTGTGAGCATGGTTTGGACGCTTGACATTATCCACTTGGCCATGCGGTATATCGGAAATAGCACTGGTCTAGGAAACAGCTTCACATTCAGATTTCCTGCTTTTTCCCTCCCTGCTTCCCTTTGCCCCCCTCCCTTTTTTCCTTCTCTTCTTCCTTAGCACCCTGACAACATCCGTTACCAAAAGCAGTAACCTCTTTCTTGTTTTCATCCTCTTTGAAATATTTGTAGCCTCTGACCCCGTTTTCCCCTAGAATTCTCTTTTTTCTTAGTATTTTGTGAATTACGTGGCTCTTACTTATTAAAAGCCTGACGATTGGGGTTTTCTTCCTTTTTCTCTTACTATTCCTTCTCAAAAACCAGAGTCTGCTTTACCACCTTCTTCTCTTTCATTCACATTTATGCCCTAATTCGGTTGATCATTCATTCATGCAACACGTATTTATTGAGCATTCATTCAGCGGCAGCCACACGGAGGGATGCAGTACGGAAAACAACACACATGGTGCCTTGACTCACATGCCTTATGGTGTAGGAGGTAGTTGCTGTTTGGCCATGTCTATGCAGGGACAGGGAAGTGGGCGTGTGTCAGGAGCACCTAGGAGATACACTGAAGTCATTCTTGGGCATGGTGGGGAGAGGGGGAGCAGGGCCAAGGAGGGGCTCCTGGAGGGGGACAGACATATGGAAAAGGCTTTAGATGCATTCTGTTTGATCCAATGGAGGTTGTCTGTAACTCCAGCTGTAAGTAGCCAGTAGTCAGATCTCAGGGCAACGTGAGCGCTCAGAAAACAGAATTCAGTATTTGGGAATATGGTGGACAACCTGCCAATAGGCACGTTTATAAGATAAGTGACATCTTAAAAAGGCTATGAGGAGGATAGCTCCAGGTTAGCTTGGTGATTGGAATAAATGCCCTTTTCTTTATTCATTATTTCCCTTGTATCTTTCACTCATTCCATCCATTTATTCATTTCCACTCCATTTCACTCTTTACTTCCTGCTAGGTTCCTTTTATTCATCTGGTTCTCATTCTCATTTTGACATGTGGACGGAGAGATCAAAGGCTTTGCCTGGGCTGTCAGTGATAAAAGTGGGCCCTGCCCTACCACGCCTCGGCTCCATCCAGGAGGCAGGGACCAGCTTGGCTCCGTCGGCCAGCGTTTGGGTCACCTGTTCTCACCAAGACCTTCCTGAAGGGCGTTCCCTCTTCAAAAAAGAAAATAGAAACTCCTTAAAAGAGAAAACTAACCCCCTCAGACGTCTTCATCTGTTGTGATCAGCACAGCAAAGGCTTCTCTGCCCAGCTGGAGGCCATCGGAGGCTTCGGAGGGGACATCCAGGAGCCTGGGAAGAAGGGGTGCAAAACACCCTTCTATTTTGGGCCTAGGAAGCCGAGGATTTATGGCTCTCCCTGAGACAGCCTGGAGACAGAAGTCTGGGGCAAGCCTGGGTGCCTTGTTGGCGACACCCTGGGGCTGGTGGAGGGAGGGGGTTAGATAGGACCCAGGCTGCACCTTGAACTGCTATAAATTTAATGGGCCAGTTCTGACCCGCTGGCCGGGAAGCAGGCTCCAGCCAGGCCTGGGGGCTGCGGAAGGCTTTTGCTCCGGAACACCCCTGAGCCAGCCGCCCCTCGGCGCCCAGGCTGAGCAGTTGACCCCGACTTAATGAGACCACGACGTGGGTGGGTGTCCAGGGCCAGCTCTCCCTCGGGCTGCTTCCCTTGGAGTCAAATCAATATTTATTAATGATCCGCACCCCGCCCCCACCCCGGATGTTTCTTTCCTCACAGAGGGCCTCTGTTGCACCAGCCTGCCCAAGCCATTCATTAACTGCGGAGCCCCGCAGCCCGCCAGCCCGTGGAGGGGCTCACAGGGGCCAGCCCACCGCGGATGTATTTGCAAAGGTCATTAATGAGCTAATCTGATTTAACTTTTCAAAACAGAGGCCTGGGTCGCTGGGGTCAGTCTGGATTCCCGGCTTTGTGAGTGAGACTGGGTGGGAGGGGAAGGGCCTGTGAGTGTCACTGAAGAAGAGAAAGGAAATGTGAAGGTGTCTTTGAGGAACCGAGGACTTAGGTGTTAAATAGTTACCTCCCCTAAAGCCAGGGGGGCTCGGGATGGAAGGTGGTGAGGACCCGAGGCTGTCCTAGGGATTTTCTTCAAGCCCCTCTAAATTCCTGTGTTAGTTTGTCATCTCCTTCCCCTCTCCAGGCAGGAGAACAGAAATCTAAAGTCAAGGGCCGCTCACCTGCACCTTATTCTAAACCAGCCTAGCACAGCTCAGCGCACAAGTTCAGTGCACAAGCTACAGGGTTCGGATTCCCGCCCAGCCGGTGCTGTGATCTTGGACAAGTCGTTTCATCTCTCTGAGCCTCAGTTTGCTCATCAGCAAAGCGGAAATAATCGTGTCTACCCCCCTAGGGTTACTCTGAGAATTGAAACAGACAATGGAAGTAAAGCGCTTAGCGCAGCATCTGATGTATGGGAAGCTCACAAAAAATGTAACTTTAAAGGAAAAATAGGTAACTGTGACTTTGGGGCTGGGGAAATGAGAAGAGCCCAGGTGTCGAGGATGGAGACACAGGTATGAGCCCTGCCCCTGCCACCAGTGGCCTGCGGAACCTTACTTAACCAGACAAGTGTCCCTGGGACTTTTTTTTGAGAGGTTCAAGTGTAATGATGACACAGGTCTACCTACTGGGTATCAGTGGCTTCTCATCCTAACCGAAGAGTAGGTGAGCGCGTGGCTGCCGCACCTGTTTCACGGATGAGAAGCCAGAAACTCAGAAATCAAGGAACTTTCTCTGTGGGAGGGATGGGTAGGAAAGCTGAAACTTGAACGCAGACCTACCGGCTTCCAGTCGGTTCTCTGCAGTCTCCTGCCTTTAGCACTTGCCGTCCGCACCCTGTTTTGCTTCCCAGCTGTGCTCAGCTGGGCCTCTTCCCCAGGCAGTGAGCCATGGCATGACCTTGGTCCCCCCTGACCCCCCAACACCCAGAACTTGCCTCTCCTGGGTCTCATTTCCTTAAGCCCTGCTCGTCCCTGCTCCCCAGGCTGACAGCTGGTGAACTACTTCTCTTAATCGTCAAGCCCAGCCTGGGTCCTCTTTTCTACTGCAGAGGCTGTACCCAACGGCGGCCGCAGGGAGACAACACCTTAACCTCACATGAGGTCTGGGGAGGGGATGGGGGAACCGATTCAAAGGTAGGACTGGGCTGCTGCCTGGAGAAAGTGTGTAGCAGGCCCATCCCCCCTTATTACCTGGCTTTCTCTAATGATAATAATGATCACGATAGTGATAATAATACCAAATACTCATAATGTGAGTATCTGTGCCAAGCACTGTCCTAGCTCATTTAATCCTCACACACTCGGAAGTACATACTCTTACTATAGCCGTTTTACAGATAGGAACCTGGGGAACAAAGGGGTTAAGTAATTGGCACAAAGTCTCAACGTCTCAAAGTAGCCCAGGTGAGATTTGGACCCAGGCAGTCTGGCTCCAGAGTCTGTGTGACTATAGCCACAAAGCTTTGCCACTTCTCTAGCCTGCTCTGTGCTGGGCCTTTTCTGGATGATCATGGGGCCCAGAAGCCACTGAAGGCCCCTGGACTTGGGTGAGCACCCCATGGCCTCGCAGTGCCCCCTCCCCGGGGGTCCCTGACAGTCTCCCTGACTAGGTCCTGGGGCTTGCTAAGCTGCTTCGACCTTTGCCTTCTCTTTGTCAAGACTTGAATCCTTTGAGTCTTTGCAGCCCTCTCAAGTTCTCTGATATTTTTTTCCACCAAGAGGTCTGAACCAAGCCATGTGGCCCAACTACAAAGTGTTTTCCCTTTGGAGGAGAGAAGAAAAAAAAAAAAAGGTCAGCCAAAGCTGAAAATATGCTGCTCTGCTGCCCTCTGGCGTTCAGTTGGGAGCCGGCCAGCTTGGTTCACCCAGCTGTGAACCAAGGCGGGGACAACAAGGCTTCTCTCCGGAGTAGAGCCCTGTTTCTTGGGTGAGAGAAAGGGAAATGGTGGGGGCCATGCATTTTGGATGCTGAAGAAATGCAGTGGCTCTACTTCCAGAAACAAGCGAGGCCGACACATTAATTGACTGGAAGTATCAATATATTTTCATGTGTCCCCTGGCCAGCCTCAGCCCTCCATAGTTGGAATATGAAACCCAAAAGGGATTGCAGCGGCTAGTGAATCCCCCAGCTCGAATTTTATACAGGGGGAAACTGAGGCCCAAGATCAGGAATCCTGGTAACATCAGAGCCAGATTGAAAAGGAGCTTGTAACTCCAGTCTCCCTTCTTTCCTCCTCTTCCCCTCCTCCTTTTTCTTCTTCATCATCATCATTAAACTTTTTCCCATCCTAATTGTAAACACCGATTGAGCACTTACTGTGTGGGCCGGTCACTCTGCTAAGATGTGTCCCATTTCCTATAGCATTTAATGCATGCAATGATGGCAATAATAGGGACAGTTTTAATCCATTTTGTGGCTAAAGAAACTAAGGCTCTGAGCGATAAAATGCTCACTCAGTTACACAACAGAGTAAGTGGTTGACTTCCTGGCCTTGCGGGAAGACTTTCTACTCTGCTCCCTGCACTATATTAACGGCAGAGTAAAAAGAAAAAGAAAAGATCCCTGGAGCTTGCAGCTGAATAATACTAGTACAGACGTACCTCTTCTGTTGTGCTTTGCTTTACTGTGTTTCACAGATTCTGTGTTTCTTACAAATGGAAGGTTTGTGGCCGCCCTGTGTCAAGCAAGTCTATTGGTGCTATTTTCCCAACAGCATTGGCTCACTTCCTGTCTCTGCGTCCCAATTTGGTAACTCGCACAATAGTTCAAACTTTTTCATGATTATATTTGTTATGGTGTTCGGAGATCAGTGATCTTTGCTATCACTGCTATGACTCACTGAAGGCTCAGATGATGCTTAGCATTTTTTAGCAATAACGTATTTTTTATTTAAGGTATGTACATTGTTTTTTCATACATAATACTGTTGTACGCTTAATAGACTACAGTATAATGTAAACATAACTCTTATATGTACTGGGAAACCACAAAATTCGCGTGACTCACTTTATGGTGCTATTCTCTTTACTGCGGTGGTCTGGAACCGAACCCACAATATTTCCAACATGAGTCTGTATTTACTATGTACCAGACACTGTTCTCAACAAATCACACATATTAACTCTTTTAAACTTATGTTGTTTCTACAAAGTATACTTTATTATCCCCACTTTACTTATGGGAAGACTGAGGCACAAAGAGGAATAATCTGTCCTGGATGCCACAGAGGGTAAATATAGAGACAGCATCCAAGCCTAGGCTGTGTGGCTCTGTTATCCAGGCCCTTAACCATGACCAGTCTGTGTCTCCCTGAGGCAAATAGGGAACCAGATCTGGGACAGATCTAGGAACAGACTCTGGCTATTACAGTCCCCTTGAGCCATGGCAAGGTCGTGTCATGTCTCTAGTTCCCTCACCCTGGGGTCTGGAGACGCAGGATGTTATATAAAATAGTATCCCCATCTCCTTGCACTGCTTTGTTCTTCTTCAGGAACTTCCCGGCATTGTTATATATTTAAATTTATTTATTGTTTATTCCTTGTCACCCTCACTAGAATATAAGCACCACAGGCATGAAGACTCCACTGTATTCGCCTCTCAACGTCCAGTGCCTGGTAGTAGGGGATGCTCAGTACATAATCATGGAAACGCCTTTGGCAGGGCTAACGGCCACCCCGCCCCCCCAAGTCAGAAAGGGGTACAGCAGGAAAGGGCTGGGGGCAGCTGTTACTGCCAGAATTATGGATAATTTTTAGGCAAAAGAGAGACTATGAACGAGTGGGGATGGGCTGCCTTGGAAGTGAGGTAACAGGGCGACAACATGCTAGAGAACCAGGAAGGGTCTTGGAGGAGATCCCGAGTCCTGGCTGACTGCAATAGGATGTCCTTCCTCAAGCCCTTCCAAACTCAGGTAAGGAATAGACCCCATTTTCAGTGCTGACAACAGAGGTCCATTGTGCAAGGGAAGGCACTGGATTCAAGGAGAAAGAGAAGCTTGAGGAGAATTCAGGTGACAAAGTGGGAAGTCAGGTCCCATGCTAAGTGAGCAGAACATGGTGCGGAGTCATCCCAGACTCCAAAGTCTAGCCTTTGGGACCGCAGAGGTCCATGAAGAGACTTCCCTCCCTGTTCCTCAGTTTCCTCTTCTGTAAAATGGGGATAATAATAACTCCTACCTCATGGGCCTGTTAGGAGAATTGGGTGAGGTACGGTATGTAAAGTGTTTAGGACGGTGCCTAGCACGCAGCAAGAGCTATATAAACATTAGCTGGAATTACTACGTCTGTTCCCATTATTACTATCATAGGGAGCTCACCTTGAGAAGTGGGCTGGTTTTAGGGGCATGGAAGCCTTCAGGTGGGAAACTGTAAACACAATCGGGCCGTCAGGCTCCAGCCCTCACAACCACTGTGCGCCCCACCCCCATACCTGGCAGGACAGATTTTGCGATCCAGAACTGAGACCACAGAGTCATCCAAGCCCGAGTTCCAATCCTGAATCCACTGTTTCCTAGCAGTGGATTTGGGTTTGTCACTTAGTGGATTTGGGTTTGTCACTTAGCCTCTCTGTATCTCAGTTTTCTCATTTATAATATGAGCAGACCAGCAGTACCCACCAATAGTACAAATACTAAGTAAAGTATTTAGAATGATACTCAGTGTTAGTTTTTATTACTAACATAGGAATTAGAAAGCTTAGCATCTCAGATCTATGGAAACGAGGCTCTAAATGGACCGTCATTACTGCTATTCAGATAAGCATCTTCTTTTGGTGGAATGCAGCTGATTCCCGTCTGATGCCGTTGTTATTATAGACCATGGAAGACAGTTCCCCACTCTGGCCACTAGATGGCACGCATGTTCTTTCCTGCCCCAACCAAGCAGGGCCAGAATCAGAAATAACGTGCAAGAGATGGAAAGCTACCTTTTTGTGGGCCACTCGGCTGCACCCTTTGCCTGCATTCTCATTTACACCCCGCAACAATCCCCAGATTAAAGGAGATATTTCACCAAAAATGCTAAGCATAGAGGCTGGCACGTGGTAAGGTCTCAAAAAATGTTTGGGATGCTTTCTATTGCTGTTGCTGCTATTCTCCGTTTCACGGAGTTGGGACTGAGACACAGAGAAGATGAATAGGCAGCTGGGGCCGAGATTCTAAGCCAGACCTAACTGGCTGTAGGTTCAGCATCTTTTCCCCTAAACTTTCCTCCCTCCTTTCCCTCCATGCACCTAGAACTACAGTGCACTCCTGCCTGGTTCCTGACTGCTTGGAACTTACAGTTCAAAATGTCCTCGTCTGTTCATTCTTAGGATGACTCCACTCCCAGTGTGTCTTCTTTCTTGAAGGCCACATACATTTAGGAGCTACCACCTGCGCTTCGCCCTGGGGTCCCTCTGCAGGACCCAGTCACTGCGGGTCACACAACGCAGACCCCATCTTCTCTCCCACTATGCTGCTGCTTCAGAACAAGCCCACAGATTTTTAGGTGCTGCAAGTCATCGTCAAACTGCCGGACTGCATTCATTCTATGTCACCGGTGGCTTTCAAATTGGCTTTGGCATCAAACGGTTTTGCTGGGGTCCCTGGGGGCCCTTTTGGGAGGGAGACTCATGATAGGAAGATGGGGTCAAGAGAAGAGAGCTCACGGGCTCATCTGTGCTTACAGTAGAACAGCTCTGTTTTACCTAATTTATATTCCGGAATATGCCTGAAACACATATTACATGAAATATTCTGCTGCTACAGTAAACCTTCAAAAACCACTCCACTATGCCACGATAGGTGGAAAGGAGACGAATTTTGAGATAATTCAGAGAAAATTTCCAGGAAAGAGAGTATGTTTAGGAATGTGTTTTCAAATTAGTTTCCAAGGTGCTAAGTGAAATAAGTCAGACAGAAAAAAAAAGTTAAATACCGCATGGTATCACATCTAGGTGGAATCTTCAAAAAGAAAAAAGGTAAACTCATAGAAACAGAGAGTAGATAACTGGTTGCCAGGGGCTTCAGGGTCGGGAAATAGGGAGAGGTTGGTAAAAGGGTACAAACCTTCAGCTATAAGATGACTAAGGTCTGAGGATCTAACGTAAAACATAATGACTATAGTCGATAACACTGTATTGCAGCGATGAAATTTGCAAAGAGAGTAGAATCCTCCCCCCACAAAAGATAAATATATGAGGTGATGCATGTGAATGGGGAGAATCCTTTCACCACGTATATGTCTATCAAATCCCCATGGTATATGCTTAAAATACCTTAAATTTTTGTTGATTATACTTCAGTAAAGTTGAATAAGCAAATAAGTAAATAAAATTAGTTTCCAAGGAAAATAAGATTTGACTTTCATGGGTTAGCTGGGACCCCACTTGCCACCACCGTGGACTTTAATTGGAGCTGGTCCCAAGCTTCTGAGCTCAGTGAGGCCTTTGGCCGCGTCCTGCCAATCTGCTGCTCAGGACTTTGCCCTTTCTGTGTTGCAGTGCCCTGGTTCCCAAGAACCATTCAAGAGCTCGACAGATTTGCCAATCAGATTCTCAGCTATGGAGCGGAACTGGATGCAGACCACCCCGTGAGTCATGGCCCCTCTGATGAGATTCTGTTAGTACCTTCCCTGCCGCACCGGACTCCCCGCCCTTCCTTTGGAGCCATGTGTCTTTGTTTGCTTGTACCACAAACGTTTATTGAGTGCCTACTTAGACATCTTCAGCAACATCGTTGTCATGGTTACTATTGTTGAAGCAAATACAGATCATTATCTACATCCAGAAACTATTGTTTACGTATCATATATGTATGTAAGTAATGTGTATACACACACACACACACACACAAGCACACACACATATGTAAATTATCTTTATTTCTGACTTGGTCCAACTCCAGAGGTTTAAATCAAGCGTTCGGGAAACACTAAACTACTAACAACTCTGCCAGGTACGGTGGAGCTGTAGGGAGTGGTGACACTGGAACTGGATTTCAAAGCCTGAGAACAAGATGCTAGTCCAATAAGGAACTGGGAGGCTTTAGGAGCTGAGGGTACAGCATATGCAAAGGCTCAGCATTCTGAAAGTATCCGGAATATTTGGGGAATGGCTGGCTGGCGTGTTAGGTGTGAGCGTTTGAGAGTGTCAGATTATGAGCCTGGGCGGTGGGGTTGTGGTCAGAATTGAAAAGATCTGATGTATCTGACAGAGAACTCGGACTGTGTCCCGTGTCCTTTAATATTTCTAAGTGAAGGACCGGGGTCAGGGATCTTAATCATTCCCCTTTTCTAGGGCAGAGGGTTCCAGGGAGGAGCAGCCCGTGGGTGAGAAATGCCACCATCATGTTGATGGTCTTTTATTCTCTGCCCAGGCAAATGGTCCCTCAATCTTTAAATGACGTGGAAGCTGTTTTCCTTCACAAAAGCGATGGTTACTGTAACTTACTGGGAGCCTCTGCATTTCATCAGGACTCTGTTTTCTTCTTCCATTTATGTGGTCTTTACAGTTGAGCAGGTTGTGAACTTGCTCTTCACAAGGGCTCTTTTCAGTAAGCAAAACAGACGTTCCCATTTTACAGACAGATTCATTAAGGCCCAACATGAGTAAATAACTTTTCTAAGGTCCCATGCTGAACTTTGGATTCTTTGACTCTTACCTCAGTGCTCACGGTGCCTGAGGACAAACATCTAGCCAGTGACAGAAATTCAGGCCTCTTCACAGAGACAAAGAGCAAGCTATTTCGGGGGTAGGCTGGCCTTTTAAAATATGAACAGTTGTTGTTCCAATTCAAATCTTAAACCCCTTAGCGTGGACTCGAAAATACAGAAAAGCATGAGGAAGGGAATGAAGACCATCCATAATCTCTTCTTTTATCTTATTTATTTTTTATTTCTCTTTTTTCTCTTCGTACTATTCTGCATTTTTTTTACACTGAGAAGGTGTTTTATAAACAGAAGCAAAGGTGAATTTCCCCCCCTGCTCCTAGGCTTCAGAACAGAAAAAACAAAAATCACCTATTACACTGTCCAAAAATAATCGATATTTTATTTATTTAGACAGACATGAACATATATGTGTTAAATGCAGTGCCACAACTTACTAACCAGCCCCCAACAGCGAGCTCGTAGGAGGTTTTCAGTCTTTCACTGTTACGATAATTTGGCAGTGAATCTTCCTGCCTGTGTGTGTGAACTCCCAGAGCTTCTTTGATTCTTACTTGTGAAGTTACTTAATCTAAGGATAGAAATTGGATTTCAGGCTCCCCACCTTTATTTAATTTATTTATTTATTTATTTATTTATTATTGGAGTATAATTGCTTTACAATGGTGTCTTAGTTTCTGCTTTATAACAAAGTGAATCAGTTATACATATACATATGTTCCCATATCTCTTCCCTCTTGTGTCTCCCTCCCTCCCACCCTCCCTATCCCACCCCTCTAGGTGGTCACAAAGCACTGAGCTGATCTCCCTGTGCTATGCGGCGGCTTCCCACTAGCTATCTATTTTACGTTTGGTAGTGATATATGTCCATGCCACTCTCTCGCTTTGTCACAGCTTACCCTTCCGCCTCCTCGTGTCCTCAAGTCCATTCTCTAGTAGGTCTGTGTCTTTATTCCCGTCTTACCCCTAGGTTCTTCATGACATTTTTTTTCCCTTAAATTCCATATATATGTGTTAGCATACGGTATTTGTCTTTCTCTTTCTGACTTACTTCACTCTGTATGACAGACTCTAGGTCTATCCACCTTATTACAAATAGCTCAATTTCGTTTCTTTTTATGGCTGAGTAATATTCCATTGTATATATGTGCCACATCTTCTTTATCCATTCATCCGATGATGGACACTTAGGTTGTTTCCATCTCCGGGCTATTGTAAATAGAGCTGCAATGAACATTTTGGTACATGACTCTTTTTGAATTATGGTTTTCTCAGGGTATATGCCCAGTAGTGGGATTGCTGGGTCATATGGTAGTTCTATTTGTAGTTTTTTAAGGAACCTCCATACTGTTCTCCACAGTGGCTGTATCAATTTACATTCCCACCAACAGTGCAAGAGGGTTCCCTTTTCTCCACACCCTCTCCAGCATTTATTTTTTCTAGATTTTTTGATGATGGCCATTCTGACTGGTGTGAGATGATATCTCATTGTAGTTTTGATTTGCATTTCTCTAATAATTAATGATGTTGAGCATTCTTCCATGTGTTTGTTGGCAGTCTGCCTATCTTCGTTGGAGAAATGTCTATTTAGGTCTTCTGCCCATTTTTGGATTGGGTTGTTTGTTTTTTTGATATTGAGCTGCATGAGCTGCTTGTAAATTTTGGAGATAAACCCTTTGTCAGTTGCTTCATTTGCAAATATTTTCTCCCATTCTGAGGGTTGTCTTTTGGTCTTGTTTATGGTTTCCTTTGCTGTGCAAAAGCTTTGAAGTGTCATTAGGTCCCATTTGTTTATTTTTGTTTTTATTTCCATTTCTCTAGGAGGTGGGTCAAAAAGGATCTGGCTGTGATTTATGTCATAGAGTGTTCTGCCTATGTTTTCCTCTAAGAGTTTGATAGTTTCCTCTCCTGCAAAAACTAGAGGTAAAGTCGGAACATTTGGATGCCGGTCCCATCTTCCTGGGTAGGATGCAACCCAGTCCCATGGGGCCCTGGGGATGGCCAGTGTCGTACAAGGAGAAGCTTTACATCCCCTTTGACGAGTCAGTGTCGGGCCGTTCTGCCCTGGGAGCAAAGCATCTCCAAAAATACTGTTTCTAAGAAAAGCTGGCCACCCTTGACCCCGTACCTGGTATGGGCCCTGTCGGGTGTTTTCTCCTCTTCCCCAGCTGCCTCCTCCTTCCCTGTCTCATGTCCCATCTGTTGGTCACGTGCCTGGCTCACAGGGAACAGTGGGGGAAGAGGCCAGTCCTCAGATATGGCCTGTTCCCTCTCTTTATCCTCATGTCTCCTCAGAGGCAGTCGGGGCTGGACTTAAAACTCCCCTGGAATTCATTGTCTTTACAGATCCAGCCCATGTCTTTGGGTCCCTGGGCTCTCCATGTCATGCATTTTATCATAAAACTATAATTTATCAGGTACACAGTCCCCCTGACGAGGAGGCCAGGCTCTCTCTGTTCCTTCCTGTGGCTTCTCATCAGATCCCGGGAACTCACGGGCCAATGTCAAGAGTAAACCCTCCAGGGTGCTTCCCTGCAGCCTCTGGGCCTCATGGGGCCTGGCCCAGCCGTGAGGAGTGGCTGGGGTGTCCTCCCCGAAAGAACCCTCCGTTCCTTGTGGTCCCCTGTTGTTCAGGATGACCTCCCCCTGACCCCCTGCCCTGGCAGCGTGCGCTGACATTGGACCCAGCAACTCACTTCAGGGCCTCCAAAACAGCCCCTTGGAGAAACGAGGCCAAGGAAGATTGTTCCTGAAAGGCAGGGTAAAGGGCATTTGCCTTTCAGCTCACTCGTGAAGCGGGACCGTGAAATGGGGTAGCTGACCTTCTTTCTTCTGCCAGCAGTCTCCCGCCTTCTCTCCTTCCCTTCTTCCTTCCACAAACATTTATTAAGCGAATGACATTCACAGCTAGCATTTCTTACACGTGGACTGTATGTCAGGCACTGTGCTAAATGTTTTATCCACATTTTCAAAATTTAAATGTTAGAACCATCCTGGGAGGATTGTATTTTCTCATTTTCAGAGGAGAAATCTCAGATGAAGAGGGCTGTGTGGCCTCACGTGTATGTGAACTGTGTCCCAAGCCGCGTAGAGGAAAGGGGGTGGAAATGATTCCTAAGACATGGTTCCTGCCCTCCAGGGGCCTTCAGTCTCGGGGTAGAGCAGGGAGGGGTGCCCACTCTTCCCAAGGGATGCCGGAGGGGACTGGGATACAGCTTGGCAGGCGGAATTCAAGTGGGTCTGTGGGATTCCCATTTCTAAAACGGACTCTCCTTTCTCTGACCATCTCCCAGCCTCTGTGCTCCTGTTCATGTCATTTCCTTTCTCTGGGACACTTTTCCTTATCCTCTCACTTCTTTCCCTGCTGGCAAACCTCTCTTCATCTTTTAAGGCCCAACTCATATATCTAGGTTTCCGTAAAGCCTTCCCCCTACTTCTTTCCCCAGGCCAAGCTTTTCACACTGATGCTGCAGAACTGTGCGCACTGTGTTTTATACTTTGAACACAGAGCATCAGATCAAAATAAATTCACTACCTCATGGGACTTCTACAAGGGTCATGAGCATGATTCTCAAATTGCAGTCTTTGAAAAGAAATTCATGATCAAAGGGAGAAAGGCTGTACCCTAGAACCTCATTTTAAGCATTTACAAGTCCCATTATCTCATTAGAGGCTTTGGAAAATCCTGTAAAAATGACACCCATTCAACCAATGCCCCTTAAGTTTATTTACCCATGGAACCCCTTTTTCATGGAATACTATGCAATATTATCTTAAATGGTAAGTGTTCCATGGGACACAGCTTGGGTGATATTTGGTTAAATCATAACACACAAAGTACATGATTAAACACCAGGTTTAATGAGTCAGACAGCATACAGTATCAGTTCTAAGTTCACTATCAGTTCTAACGTTCAGTCCAGTTGGGGGACTGGCATGGTTAGGGAGGACTTTGGGAAAGAGGGAGATCTGATGAGCCCTCTAGTAACAAGGTCAATAGGGCCAACTGTTTATCAAACAACCCCCAAATCTCTATGGATTAACCCAATAAAAGTTCATTTCCAGTGTTGGTCAATAGGGAAATTGCTTCATGCAGTCTTGACAGAGACCAAGTCTCCTTCCATCTAATGACAGAACCCTCATCCGGGTCCTGGAAGCTGTCTCCATTCTCCCAGGCATGGAAGAAGAAAGTAAAAATTATGCCTGGGAGGTTTTTATGATCCAGGATTCAAGGTGACTCACTTAGCTTCACTCGAATTCCACCGACTGCAGCTCAGTCACAGGGCTGCTACTTCCTGCAAAGGAGGCTGGGAACAGTGGTTTAGCAATGTTCTCTGAAAGTAAGGGGGCTCAGATCTTGGGGAGCACAAGGAACCTCTGCCACACAGACCCAAACCCCAGAGCTCCCTCCTCCAGTTTCCCTGGCACCTGCTGAAGATCTGCACAAGGGGAGGCTTTCTGGTGGAGAAAATATTAGCTAATAAACTGCTTTTCTGGGTCTCTTTCTACTTCTTGATCTAAATCTCTCAAACTGCTCTGCAATCTTTCAAGGCGTGGATATTGATTTTCCCTACTCTCCAGAAAGAGCCTCGCTCATCCCCAAGAGCAGGTCTTTCCAGTACGTCTCTCCTTCCCTCTTCCTTTGCCCATCCATCCTTCTCCACCCGAGAGTCCTGTCAAAGTCTGTTCTAAGGATTAGTCAGCTAGCTGAGTCATCAAAGACTTCCTTTAAAAAAAAATTATTTATTTATTTGGCTGCGCTGAGTCTTAGCTGTGGCACAAGGGCTTTTAGTTGAGGCATGCATGCGGGATCTAGTTCCCTGACCAGGTATCGAACCCAGGCCCCCTGCATTGGGAGCATGGAGTCTTAACCGCTGGACCAGTGGGGAAGTCCCTCATCAAAGACTTCTTGCACTTCTACTAAGCTGCTCTGTCAAAAGCATAATTTTTAAAGAGATACAGGTAGAGACTGAACATCTGTCTAAAATCCATTGACCTGGTTAGTAAGGGAAACAAGATGACAAGGATGGTGCAAAGGAAGATACAAGAGACCAAAGCATATATATGGTCATTGAAAAGTAGGACGCCAGAATGAAACTGAAAAGGTGAACACACATGATTAACGTCCTATAAAACAATAAGCCATCACCATGAGTGTTTTCTATTGGAAAGAATTCATTTGCAACTTGATCACAAAATAAATGTTTTGCAACTTACCAATCTTCTATAAGTCAACATCTAACTTTGAAGAGTTTGGGCCTTACTAAGTAGTCAATTGCACATCAAACAAATACACCTGCCCCTAGAGCATACAGTGAGCTTGTTAGCCAGTGATCTAATAGGACTTTGAAAAAGCACACAGTAATTTTTTTTGCCTAAGTTTTGCGCAATTTTTCTTAACAGTTCCTACTCAGGAGTATGCTAAGTACGCTTTGCCCTGAAAATCCAGTGATAAGTAAGGTAAACAGATTCCTGAGTTTAGTAATTATTAACAAATATAATGATTGAAAGGAGAAACACTCAATTTGCCGAGGGAACTTATTGTAGAGGGAAACTAATAAACTTCAGGACAATCAAGGTAGGTTCCTAAAAGCTGAAACCAAGTTGGAAAGACCAAGTAGTAGCTTGTTAGTCTGAGAGAGTGTGGAAGAGTGTTCCAATCGCAGGGAACAGCATGTGTGAAGGCCTTAACATGGGGAAAAGCATAGTGTGTTCAAAGAATTCAAATAAGACTGATTTGGATAAATTTGGAGACGTAGTATACAGGCAATTGTAGTTGGAAACATAGGCAGGGCCAAATCACGTACAACCTTGTGCACAATGTTAAGGATTTTGGACTTTATCCTAAAAGTGGTAAGAAGCCATTGAAAGTTTGTAGAGCAGAGAGAGACCCTACCAGGTTGGTATGTGGTAAGTCTCCTTGGGCTGAAGTGAGGGAGGGGGTTATGAGGAACAGACAAAGAAAGGCCACTTGGAAAGTATTTGTAGTAGTCCAGGAGAGAAATGATGGGGGCCTGAATCAAAGTGTAGCAGTGAGGGCTTCCCTGGTGGCGCAGTGGTTGAGAGTCCGCCTGCCGATGCAAGGGACACGGGTTCGTGCCCCGGTCCGGGAAGATCCCACATGCCGCGGAGCGGCTGGGCCCGTGAGCCATGGCCACTGAGCCTGCGCGTCCGGAGCCTGTGCTCTGCAACGGAAGAGGCCGCGACGGTGAGAGGCCTGCGTGCCGCAAAAAAAATAAAAATTAAAAAAAAAAGTGTAGCAGTGAGATTAAAGTAAAAAGGATAAACTCAAGATATTTGAAAGGAAAAATGGACAAAAATTATCAAACGTGAAGAGGAGAGAGGTAAAACAATTCCCAGATTACTGACTTGGGAAGTCAGGTATCAGAATCTTTTCCAGGACAGTCTTCTTGGCCTTATTGGTGGTGACCGCGGCCAGCCATGCAGAGTGGGCAAGAGGAGGGGTTGTGGTCAGCGCCGTCCTTGTCCATTGACTTGCAAGTCTTTGGTGAGTGTCTATGGCGTGGCGATGGCAGGTACTTAAAAAATACGACTTAGAACTTCTTGTCTCCTGTGTACCATCCTTCCTCCAGTTGGTGTGGGACTGATAGAATGCAGAAAGACTCTCACTATTGCCCTAGATGCAAAATAAATCGCAAGGTAAGAATTCGGCAGGTGCTCTTTTAAAAGCCCAGGGATGGGTGACGGGACTGAGTGAGCCATTCCAGAGTACATCCTTTTCATATTCTGAGCCAGACTTCTCAGCTTGTGGATTTCCCACCATTGTGCACAAATGCATCATTTTTTCACTGTCTCCTTTGTACTCGGAATTTTACATGACACCCTGCTTACATTACCTAATCTAATCCACCCGACACTGCGAGGTAACTACCGTTACTAGTTTCATTTTACTGATGAAGAAACTAGGGCTCTGAGAGGTGAACTAACCATCAGGCCATGCTCCTAGGGATTGAATGAGTGAGTAATCCAACCCAGTGTGTTCAACTTCAGTAGTCTAAAGATGGCATTTCTGAGGTTTCATCTCTGCCATGATATCAAGAAATGATAAAGATCTCAGTCTAGAAGAATACTCACTCGGAAGACTTTTCCATATGGTTACTGTCTCCCCAAAATCCCCGCTGAAGCAAAAGCACAGACTTCGACACCACAAGTAACACAAATGCTGAGATTAAGGAAAGTGATTGCATGTGGACCGCAGGTGATGTTACCACTTCGCACCCTGTAGAATTCTCTCCCCTTTCTCCCATCCATTTCTCCTCTCTTCCCCCTCTCCCTCCCCACTCCTTCACCAACAATATATTTTCCTGTCAAACATACTTGGTTACATGCAGTGTGACCAAAATTGCTGCTATTAGCTTATTTGAGACAGGATGATTAGTCATCACCAACTGTAGCTTAATTCAGAGCGTATCCCACATGTCTGCGGAGGCCCGTGGTCACCTGGCAGCCCAGAGGATGCAAGACCCAGTCCCTGAGAGATGGACCCCAGACTTTCGCTGCTAACTGAGAGAGCAAAAGTCTGTGCCGCCTAGTTGGCAGGGTCCCTTCGCAGGCTGATAATGAACTTCTTAGAAACTTGAGCTGGCAAAGGACCACGGTTAGAAACCTTCCCATATAGAAAATCTTTGTATTATATTATATTTGGATGTGTTGATGTAGCTCAATGTATGAATCTGCTGTCACCTCCCATAATAATCTGAGATGGATTTTTAATATTATTTTACTTTTCTTCTAATTATAAAAGGGGTAGGGATAAATTAGGAGGTTGGGATTAACATCTACACACTACTATATATTGAATAGATAACCAACAAGGACCTACTGGATAGCACAGGGAACTATAATCAATACTTTGTAATAACCTATAAGGGAAAAGACTGAAAAAGATATATATGTATATGTATGTATAACAACCACTGTGCTGTATACCTGAAACTAACATGATATTATAAATCAGTTATACTTCAAATAAATAAATAAAAGTGAAACAATAAAATAAACTCAAACTGTAAAAAGGAAAAAGAAATCCACACTCACAGTAGAAAAATTCAAAAGCCTAAACAGTACAGAAGAATAAAACAGTTCCCATTTTCATACCTTTTGTTGGATTTGGTTGTATTTATTCCATCATTTCATTTTTATGCTATTTATATAATCCCTCTGACACAGTTGATACCTACTGGATATATAATTTTATATTAAGCTTTTTTTTTTTCACTGATGGAAAAGTCTTTAAACTGCCTAGACAAAGTACTTTGAAGATTAAGATAAATGGGAAGAGAAATTGCAATGGGCATCCCATTCTGGAGACAGTATAATGAAGTGGAAATACACTGGGTAAGGGAATTCTTCACTTGTCTCCCTGGTTACCCATCTCAGCCCTCAAACCTCAACTTTCCACCTGGCTAGGACCAGAAAACCCAAGTGGAGGTACAGGTTCTGCAGTTTAGGGACCCTGGGCAATTGGCTCTACGGGCTTCACTTTCTTCATGTCTAGATCAAAATACAAATACAGATATTCTCCAAGGCACCTCACAAGCGCAAAAGTCTATGCTTTGTACTTAGGGGCTAGAGAAGGCCATGACTGTTAAATAAGACTTGTAGGTGAGGATGACTGTAAAGGTCAAGCATTAATGATTGACAAACATTAACGTTATATTCTGAGTCCTAAGTATGGAGATGTGTTCTTCATTTAGCCCAGTAGACAGGTTCCTAAAAGGGTGTGTTAGAGCTGCTTGGAAATCAAAGGACAGTGCCCAATCTTCTTACTATATCATCCCACAGCAACTTACCTTCACCCAGTAGAACTGGGCCCAGCACAGTTTTAAGTTTTCAGATCCCTAAGCTTTTCTGTTTATTCAAAACCATTCAGTGCTTAAGAGAAAACACTATAGTTATACTTTGTAATGACCATGTCCTGGAATCTTTTCTAAATTGAATAATCACTTAATTTATCTGGGATTTAGTTTTAGAACAAAAAAACGAAACAGTATGGTAATTTTACTTTACTTTTCCAGTGTGAAACGTTTAGATTTCTCTGTTTCTCAAAATATATCCTGGGAAATAAAATAGGGAACTCCTTTCTTCCCTCCCTCCCTCCCTTTGTTTATCCCTCCCTCCCCCTTATGCTTTTCTTCCTTTCCTCTTTCAGCAAGTGTTTGTAGTTCTTTCTGTATGACAGACTCTATGCCATGGATTGTCAGGTGAAATTACATTATATACATGAACCCCTGGGTTTTTGGAATTATTGGTAGAGCTGGATTTTAAAAAAACAAAAAAATAACCAACCAACCAATCAAACAAACAAAAAAAACAATATCTGAAAGTCAGGGAGTAGTTATGCTTTAAAAAAAGTCTTTACATGTTACTCTCCGCGACATTAGCCTTTGTTTTTGATTCACTAATGTCTTGGTTTGGAGGGATGGTGGGACAGAGAAATTTCAAGCTAAAGTGGTGGACGGCATGGTTTATTGGTAAATGCTTGGAGGGAACAAAGCAAATTTCTCCAGTGGTGACACCAGTGTCTTGTCTTACTAAAACTCAGATCACAATCAATTTTGGGGGGAAAATGACCTTTTTTCTAGCTTTATTGAAATATAATTGACACAACATCGTGTAAGCTTGATGCTGATTTAATACATGTATATATTGTGAAATGATTACCATAATAAGGTCAGTTAACAACTCTATCACTTCTCATAATTACCATTTTTTTCCTGTGGTGAAAACATTTAAGATTTACTCTCTTAGCAATTTTCAAGTATATAAAACACTATTGTTAACTATAATTGTCGTGCTGTACATTAGATCCAGAACTTATTCATCTTATAACTGGAGGTTTGACCCCTTAACCAACATCTCCCTGTTTATCCCACTCTCCATCCTCTGGCAACCACCAGTCTACTCTCTGTCTATGAATTTGGCTTTTTTGGATTCCACATATAAGTGAGATCATACAGTATTTGTCTTTCTCTGTCTGACTTATTTCACTTAGTAAAATGTCCTCAAGTTCCCGTGTTGTCAGAAGGTTTCCCTTCTTTTTTATGGATGAATAATATCCCATTATTTGTATATACCACGTTTTCTTTATCCATTTATCTGTCAGTGAACACTTAGGTTGTTTATTATGTCTTGACTATTTGAATGAGGCTTCAATAACATAGAGGTGCAGGTATCTCTCCAAGGAAGTGATTTTATTTCCTTTGGATATATACCTAGAAGTGATATTGCCGGATCATATGGTAGTTCTATTTTCAATTTTTTGAGGAACCTCCATATTGTTTCCCAAAGTAGCTGTACCAGTTTACATACCCACCAATAGTGCACAAAGGTTTCCTTTTCTCCACATTCTTGCCAACACTTATCTCTCGTCTTTTTGATAATAGGTATTCTAAACAAGTATGAGATGATAGCTCATTGTGATTTTGATTTGCATTTTACTGATGATTAGTGATGTTGAGCATCTTTTCATGTACCTGTTGGCCATTTGTATGTCTCCTCTGCCTATTTCTAAATCAGATTATTTGATTTTTTTTCTATTGAGTTGTATGAGTTCCTTATATACTTTAGATATTAACTCCTTATCTGATGTATGGTTTGCAAATATTTTCTCCCATTTTATAGGTTGCCTTTTCATTTTGTTAGTTGTTTCTTTTGTTGTGCAGAAACTTTTTTGTTTGATGTAGTCCCACTTATTTACTTTTGTTTTTGTTGCTTGTGCTTTTGGTGTCATATCCAAAAATTCATTCCCTAGACCAATGTCAAGGAGCAATCTAGAGAAAGAAGAACAAAGCTGGAGGAATCACATGTCCTGATTTCAAACTATATTACAAAGCTATAGTAATCAAAACAGCATGGTACTGGCATAAAAGCAGACAGACTAATAGAACAAGATCAAGAGCCTAGATATGAACTCATGCACACACAGTCAACTAATATTTGACAAGGGAGCCAAGAATACTCAATGGAGAAAAGAATAGTCTCTTCAGTAAATGATGTTGGGAAAACTGGATATTAACATGCAAAAGAATGAAATTAGACCCCTATCTTACACCACTCACAAAAAATGAATTTGAAATTAAACGTAAGACCTGAAACAATAAAATGTCCTTTTAACCAATTGGGATCATGTCCATCTCAGGGATGTGACCTCCTCCCACACCCCCAACACTGAAAGACACACTTGGCCTCTTTTCACTCAGAAGTGTGGTGCTTGCAAATTGCTGAGGAAAGGCTGCCTGCAGGTCAGCCTCAGAGGAGAAATTATTATCATCCTTTCTATGTACTGAGGCAGAATCTCAGTGAGTTGAGCCCCTGCCAAGTTGTAAAGGTTGACGTTTACTGAAGTGAAGTGAAAAGAGCAAGAACTGGGTGATTCGAATCCTGACTTCAACTTCACCGGACTGCACTTCTCTGAGCCAGTGTGTATTCTGGAAAGAAAGGGATAATCATACTGGTCTACCTTACACATTTGTTGTGAGAGTTATAAATAAAATAAGTTCGTAGCACGCGTAGACTAGTACATAATAGACATTCAATAAATGGCATTTTTTTCTAAATTGCAATAGCAGTAAGCATGTACCTGTTTGTCTCTCAAGAAGTTAGGAGGCAGTGCTAGACACATACCGTTGGTCAGGAATTTAGCAGCTATTGTATATCTTCTTCATAGACACTCATCCTAATAACTCTGCCGAGTTTAGCAAGTTTACAAGTTAGAATGCTGTAGATCAGATATCTTTAAAACCTGGACACTGTTTGCACTTTCGGAATCCCAAGGCAGAGGCTCACACTGAGTTGAAAGCATTGCTAGTAATGCGTCACTCACGATATTTAGTGGGAGAGCTTACCCTCAGTTTAACTGAGACTTTATTTTCAGAATATAATCAGGGGAAGGAGAGATGCACTGTCAGAGCTCAAGGACCCCCATTCAAAACATGCATAGATATGCCAGGTCTCTCCCACGAAAGCCTGGAGAAATGAAGTATCTCCTTTCTTCCTAGGGCTTTAAAGATCCTGTGTACCGAGCAAGACGGAAGGAATTTGCTGACATTGCCTACAACTATCGACAGTAAGTCTGCTCTTCAGGGTGGGAGGTGGAGCAGCGGGTGGGGGGCGTGAGAAGAACAACTCCTAGCCTGCCTTTCCCTCGCCCAAAGGGAAACTACCGGTGTAGAGAATCCTCCCCTGTGTGTGTGTGTGTGTGTGTGTGTGTGTGTGTGTGTTTAAACCCTCCCTTGAATAACACACATTTTAAAAAATCGACCGCAACACAAAACAAAATTACCCTCTGTGCCAGGGCCCAGCTCTCTCCCAGGCTTTGTTGTGTAATTACGCGGGGATGTCTGAAGTAATTATAAAAGGCCTCAGTCCTGAATAAAATAGCCTCTGCTATTCTCCACATTGAACCGGAAGCTGGCAAAAGAGTATCATTTACATTCAAGAGGGAGTTGGCTGCTTTACTGGAATAGTGAAGCATTGGAGGTTTCAGGAGAGCCAAGCCTCAGGGTTCTACTTTTATCTGATCTGACCCAGATGTGAAGGGCAATTTTAGGATGAGTTTATTTTTTTCTATCTGGGGTTCTGTGCTCCTCCTCTACCAGATTTCAGTCAAAGGAAAATGCAAATGTCAAATATGTTATTTGGGAAGAGAACCACATTGCTATTTTGAGTCCGCAGAAACTACAGAAACGCTCCCATGAGAAGCTCAGTGTTTTGGGACCTGAGCTCCCTTCCTGAGTTAAGAGTGTGAGAAAAGACATGCCCAAGAAGAAAGGAACAGGTTGTTCAGAACACTGAGGTGATGGTATTTTAGCAGCTTTGCTAGAATATGAGGGAGATAAAGGAGATGCTAGGGCTCTGTATACTGAATAAAAGCCTACCTTCCAAAGGGAAAGACTTCCAGAGAAAATTCCTTTCTCTGAGAGAGTCCTGGAAGTAGAAAGATCCAGAATAGTGCAGACCTTGGTCATATCTAGACCCAGCTGGGCCTTGGCTTGTGGCAAGCAGGAATCACAGAACATGGTGACCTCTCTCCCCTGTCCCCACCGTGGCCCCAGCATGGACAGGTAGACACCATCAAATCAGGTACAGACAAGAGTCCTTCTTGAGATAGTAATAATAGGTCATATTTACCATCTCCTTGCTATGTCTGGGGCTTTGCTAAATGCTTAGTTTACATTATTTCTTTTAGTTTTAATAATAACTCCCCATTTTTCAGGTGGAAAAACTAAAGTTTAAACAAGATTAAGTAACTTGCCAAAGTTATAGAACTAGTAGGTGGCATAGTCTGGTTTTGAACGCAGGCTTGTTTAACTGCAAAGTTGTTCTCAACCACTTCCCTGAGTGTCTGGGGATCTCTGAGTCAGGAGACCACACTTCTCCACATAATCCAGGAGCTGCTTATGAGATACATTCACTCCTTCTTGGCTGTTGGGATTTGAAGGGAAAAACTCAAATCCACCTCCTTTCCATAAAAATGTTACACCTGACGAAGAAGTATGGAATTGGTTGAATACCTCATGATTCTGGATGGTCATCGGATAAGTTAAACTGGTTTTTGAAAACTATTTATAGATGGCTGGTACTCAGAGGAATACCAGAGATCTTCCAGTCAATTTTCTACCTTGTATAGATGAATCCCAAATGGTTAAGTGATGTACTCAAGGTCATATATCTCATTAGGGACTGAACTTGTCCTCCAATTCAAAGCCTATTTCCAGCCTCATCTCAGCTCATCTCTTTTGAACTTTTGATGCTATTTACAACCCCTTCCTTTTTTGCAATTGTCTTTTATCTCGGTATCTGGTACAATTGATTCTCATTCTTTCAAGATTCCTCGCTTAAATTTATTTGAGACCCCCAAACTCGGGGCACTTTCACACTCATTCCCAGACATGCACAGAGCAGGGAAAAATGAGTCCCCTGCCACATTTGTTGAATTTTTGTTCTTTTTGTCGGTAATTTTGCTGTTTAAAATGGCGCTCCAGCGTAGGGCTGAAGTGCTGGCTAGTGTTCCTAAGTACAGGACGGTTCTGACGTGCTTAATGGGGAGAATGTGTTAGATACGCTTCCTTCAGGCCTGAGTTGTTGTAGTACTGTTGGCTGTGAGTTCAGTGTGAATCTATCAACAAATACATTAACCAAGGTGTCTTTAACCAGAAGCACACACAAGACAAGGGATTATCAGTTGTGTCCTGCATTTCCTGCAGGAGCTATGGTTCAGTACTCACTCAGAGTTCATGGTGACTTTATGGAACAGAACTGCCGCCAATAAGGAGAATCAGCTCTACTCTGCTCTCTGCTGGTTTCCCTCCTTCCTCTTTGAGGCTTCTTCTCAGTCTCCTCTGGCCTCCTCCTCCCACCCCAGAAACTGTCATGCCTTTCAGGACTCAGCTTTGACCCTCTTCCTTGGGCTCTACCACCCTCCATGCCAACAGCCCCACATTCTGGTCTCTAGCGCCTTCCCAGTCATCCTACCACATGGGGCTCAAACTCCTGCCCCTTGAGTCCTAGAATCACAGGATCAGTTGATACAATGTGTTTACTGTGTTTGAGGACCCATGCCAAGAGCAAGACAAACAGACTCTGTGTCTTCTGGGGGATCATTGAGAAAGACAGACAATAACAAAAAGAACAATAAATGCAATAGGTATGACTAAAGTCAAAACGCAAGTGTCATGAGGCCACATAATTAGGAACTTTAATGTAGACCAGGGGAATTGGTTAGAGGAAGTGATATTTAGACTGAGAATTGAAGATTGAGTAGGAGTTTATCAGCTGAAGAGAACGAGGATAGTGGATGAGAGGGCAGGTCTGGTTAGAAACAGGGCTTTTGTTTCATTAGTAGATGTATCAGTATATATTTAGGGCCAGAGCTGAATTACTGGAGACAGTAAGGAAAATTAAAATTTTATGTAAGAATACGCTAAATGGACTATAGGGATTTATATCTTTCAGCTGCAAGTCAACTCAAACAAAAAGGAGGCTTTTCTTGGCTCCTATAAGTGAAAAGTTTAAGGGAAGTAGTTGAGGCACAGGTGGGTCTGGGACTCAGCGTCTCATTCTCTCTCCCTTCCCCTGACTCTGGTGTCCTCTGTAGTGGCCTTGCTCAGAGGCACTGGCCTCATGTCTCTTGGAGGTGGACCCCAGCACTGCCAGGCTGACGCCACAGCCCAACCAGAGATTCTGTCTCTTTTCAACACAATCAACAAAAGTTCTCTCATTGAGTCTCATTGGCTCTCATCAGGACATGGGCCCATCTCTCAGCCAGTCACTGTGGCCAGGGAAATGAGACACTCTAATTGACTGCGCCTGGTCACATGCCCACCTCTGAAGGTAGGAGTGGTGGAGTCTCCTCTTACCTGAACCTGCAGACTGAGATGGGAGAAGGGTGCTTTACTGGAAGAATGGGAATGGATATTGAACCCCTGGCACGGTAAATGTCAACCAGAGGGACAACTCGGTGCCTAGGACGTTACTAACTCTTGAAAATTTGTTGCAGAAATAGCAGATACCTTTCTTTCTAAATGAGAATCCATTATCATGATAATTACCAACTATCCAATGGTATTATTGTCAGCACCAGTGTTACGTACTTTATACATAGCATTTCTTCTTAATTAAAATTTTTTTTTATTTTTTAACATCTTTATTGTATACAGAGCATTTCAGTTAACTCTCTTCCATACCCTCCAAAGAGTTAGTTGGCATTAGCCCACCTAACGGCTATGCAGACTAGGCTCAAAGAGGTTTACTAAATTGCTTGAGGCCATTCAGCTAGGCAATGGCGGAGCGAAGCAGTGAACCCATCTCTGTCAGTTTCCGAAGCCTTTTCTTTCCCTGCATCGGCACTTAGCCCTGAAACAATGGGGCATCCGTAGGCAGGGGCTTTCCTGATGTTCTTTTCAGTCCCTACGCCATTATAGAACCCTATAATGGGCTTGTCTTGCTTTCGATTCTGAAGCAACAGTCTGTCTTTTCCCCCTAATCCCTGCCCATCTCTCTGTGGAACATAATGATGACTTTGCTTTAATGTCCTTGGAAGAGCGACAGCTCTGAAAGGGCAGGAGGGACAAGTTTGGAGTCTGAAGATGATCCATAATTCTAAGGTAAACAGTCTCGCCTTGTCCCAGACACCGTGTACCCTGTTAGGAAACAGGCCTGTAGCCCAGAGAACAGTCACGGGTCTTTGAAGTCAGGCTTTGTTTGGTTTTCATTTGTTTTCGCTGTTCAGAACACAGCTCACTCTTAGATGGTTTTCGAAAGGACCTATCGAACTAATGACTCTCAAATTATAGTGTGTCACCTGGGAGCTTATTGGAATCCAGATGCCCGGGCCCTCCCCTTCCCCACAGGTTCCGGATCTGAGGGGCAGGTCCAACATACATACTTTAATAAGCTCCCCGTACTTTAGTTATGTCATGGCGGAAGATGCTAGGTAAGCAGATTTGCACCTAGCATGCATTTAAGTACCTTTATAACTTCCTAGGGGCAGAAATAGCAAATCCAGCAAGTACATGCCCATTAAACAAGGGATCTCAAACTCATGGTACACATATTAAATCCACTTTAGCCAACAGGTAGAATTGCTTTAGTTTGCTTGAACTTGGATGCCTTTGTTTAGAAAGAGGATGTATTCTTCACTTGACTCAGCCTCCGCCCTCCTATTATCTATATCTGCTACTTCACACACTTATATTACAGGCTCCCGAAGGTAAGTGAATTTCCATACTGGGTAAAGAATATGAGATAGGAGAGCAGAAAAGCCAAGTGGTTTCCCAAAGTGAGAGGAAATCCTTGGTGCAGTGGATGAGGTGAGAGCTTGTATCCTTGCTTAACCAAGTCACGTGAATGTTTGCTATATCAAGAAATGGAATTTTCCTCTTTCAAATCACTTATGAAATATGAAATCCGCTGTGGTCGGGGGCGGCAGCTCACAGACTCTGAACCCGTCTCCCTCTGCTACGGCCCCTTCATCCTCTACTCTTGCACCTGCCCTGCAGCAGACAAATATTTCACGTCTGTATCCTAGTGGGCAGCCCATCCCTCGAGTGGAATACACGGAGGAAGAAAAGAAAACATGGGGGATAGTGTTCAGGACCCTGAAGTCCTTGTACAAAACCCATGCTTGCTACGAGCACAACCACATTTTCCCACTTCTGGAAAAGTACTGTGGCTTCCGTGAAGATAACATCCCCCAGCTCGAAGAGGTTTCTCAGTTTCTGCAGAGTAAGTCCACATCAGGGTCAAAAGGTCGATGTGGGGAGGATGGGGAGGGGAAGAAAAGTAAATGGAGGTGAGTGTGTTCATGCTGATGCAGGCAGGTTGCTTGTCCCAGGAAAACCGGGATTGCACAGGCTCCGGATGCGCAGGCTCAGCGGCCATGGCTCACAGACCCAGCCGCTCTGCAGCACGTGGGATCTTCCCGGACCGGGGCACGAACCTGTGTCCCCTGCATCAGCAGGCGGACTCTCAACCACTGCGCCACCAGGGAAGCCCTCTGAAAGGATTTTTTAACACTCAAAGCCCAAGGTGCCTCGTCCGGGTTCTTCCTGCAGCTCCTGCTACTTTATGAGCTGGCTGCAGTGTGCGTTTGTGTAAGAAAATGAGATTTGTGCCGAGATACCTGAGCTCTAAGTCTATGCATCTGGTATCTGGAATCTTGCTTTGATCCTCTCTAGCTGGGAGAAACTACCTCAGTTTAGTCATCTGTCAAATGGAGACTGTCAGCCTTTTAGCCTTTCTCCTAGGGAAACTGTGAGAATGAAATAAGATATTGAATGTGAAAGCATAGTGTTACCTAGTGTTACGGCAGGTGCTCATTGAATTTGGGCTTCGTTGGAATCTGAGTAACTCAGTGGGTAAATTCGTGATCGGGTTGACCTGCCCATCATTTCCAGGGGAGATAAGTGTTCTCCTTTCTGCCAGGTGGCGTTGACTCAGCAAAATCAAAATAAACAGACAAAACATACTAAACGCCTATTACGTGCCAGGTAAAATGAGGGAAAGTGGGGATACAGATCACAGGGTTATAGAAAGAGTTTTCCGTGCCTCTGAACTATGCAGAGATGCTATGGCCAGCTCTGGGGCAAAAAAGCCAGGGAAGCTACGTGGCAGGGAGGGAAGTGGTAACTAGGATAGATTGGTAGGGGGGGCGGCTAGAGGACCTTTTGAATCCCTTCCATTTAGAGTCTTTACTTCTCAGATAAAGAGAGGAGCGGGGGCCCAAGCAGAATGAACTTCAGCCTGAGGGTCTAAGGCATGTAATCGGAGGGACAAAGGGGTCTTAAAGACATTCTTTGACTAATTACACACGTTGCTATGGCCAATAACAAGAAGAATACAGCAGTAATACTAGCAGCTGGGGAGGTATAGAGTAGCAATTAAGGAAACAGACTCTGAAGCCAGACTGCCGGTAGCTGTGACCTTGGGCAGGAGCCTTAACCTCTGTATGCCTCAGCTTCCCCATCTATAAAGTGGAGATAATAAAAGCATCTACCTCCTAGAGTTAGGATGAGGATTAATTCGTATATCTAAAGTGCTTAGAACTGTGTCTGACAGGTGGTAGGTATTATATAGTGTTAGCTATTATTACCATGATCACTGTCATTACTATTCTCCTTCCAGGTTTGGAACAAATTGAGAGACAGATATAGGAACCAGAGAGATGGGTGATCAAAATGTCAGCTGTATTACTGATAGAAGCTACTTAGAGAATGTGGTATAGAGGTGCAGGCAAAATGGATTTCCTAATATTTCACCCCTGGATTAGGTAAACTTACTCGCCAATTCGTTGGTGCAGTGTGTAGTCCATTGCCTGGCCAAGAGCAGACCAGAATGAGTTCCTGTGTGGATCGTGAAGAGAGAAAGGGCAGGGAGGGTTACATTGAGAATATTCATTTCCTCCTCTCAAATCCTTCAATCAGAGAAGTCACTGCTCCTCATGGGGTGTCCTGTGTGAAGCACATATAGAAAAGCTAGAAGTGTTCCTTTCATATTCTTCCGTCTTGGGAAGTAGAGTGGGAATTCCCCACTCTGGAAACATGAGAAGTAGGGAATAAGCATTCCACCCTAACAAACAATAATGAAAGCTAAATTTATTGGATGTTTCCAATGTGCTAGGCTCTAAGTATTTTATATTTATTAGCTCTTCTGATTCTCAGACTAACCCTAAGAAGTATCTACCCCCATTTTGCAGATGAGAAAACTGAGGCTCAGAGAAGTGAAACTCCTTGACTCAAATCACCCAGCTAGAAAGTACTGGGGCATAGATTTGCAGCCAAGTCTGCTTGGCATCGACGCCCATGCTCCTGGACGGTTGAGTGTACTGGTTCCCTCCCTAAAGGTCTTCAGGCCCTTTTGGCTCCCTGTGATGGGCTTTCAGTTTTCTTTCTCCTTTGCTTCCCAGCTTGTACTGGCTTCCGCCTCCGACCTGTGGCTGGCCTGCTTTCCTCTCGGGATTTCTTGGGTGGCCTGGCCTTTCGAGTCTTCCACTGCACTCAGTACATCAGACATGGGTCCAAGCCCATGTACACGCCTGAACCGTGAGTATCGTCCTTCTGCTATCGGTGGCCAGCCACAGTGAGTGCCATCTCTCCCCGCTCCAGGTACACTGTGGGCTGGTCCATGGGACCAGTTGCCTGGATGACGACAGTACGACAAGGGAAACTCATCTCTTCTGGGGATTTTCTCTGTCCGAATAGATTGTACTGATTGGAGATTTAGGTATCTTGTGACTCAAAGGTTCAGATCTCCTCCGAATGAGAGAATGAGAGCTCACATTCAAATTCCAAAGAGACGGTAGAAGTCAGAGCTGTGGAGTGCCCAAGGGGAACAGGAACAAGTGACGGCCAGGCTGTCTCAACACCTCCTCATTCCTGAATCACACCTAGATGATTCTAGTCTCTCTTTGCCTAGATTGTGTCTTGGCTGGAGGTAGTGAATGACTGGCCACCATGCTTTGAGCCATCTTCTTAGTCAAATAGAACTTAAGCAATTGATATGAAAAGTCAGCAGGATGCCCCAAATGATCTTTCCCAGCCTGCAAAGTTCATTACTATAAACCAGAAAAGACCTGTTCCTAATAAACCTGGTGCCGAAAGTGTTAAATAAATGTTAAGTTTTCTTCTCTGACCAACGGCTGCCCTCTCCAGGATAAGAGAGGACTCTATTATTTTTATTACTATTATTATTTAGTTCCCATGAGGAATAACTAACTGAGCATATTGTATCTGCCCAGGGATGTCAATACCAACAAGAAGACTTGGGATGGGAAGTGGTTGTGATCCGCAGCTCGCGCAGGCGTATGGGAGGATGCTCACAGGAATATTGCCTCTTTTGTTCTGCATCCCACTGGGCGTACACTGAAGACCCCCTGGCTGCCGTGCCCTGCCCTGTCCCTTACTTTTCTTTCCCCTTCTCCCTTTTCTCTTGTACCTTGTCTCAACTGATAGCAAGCTTTACACACCACTTATTCTTAGGAATGAGTTTGCAAGACTGAATGAGTTGCTTCCTTTATTCCACCCATTCCTCACATAGAAAGACTGAGTCTGTTATGGCTTATAACCCTCCTCCCCTCCAAGCTCTGTGCTTTCTGTTTTTCAGTGACATCTGCCATGAGCTGTTGGGACATGTACCCTTGTTTTCAGATCGCAGCTTTGCCCAGTTTTCGCAGGTGAGGAACTGATCTCTCTAGGCTTCTACTTACAGGGGTGAGACCTGGACTGCTCAAGATAAATTGAATCCATGCAGGGCCTTCATGTCCTCTGCAAGGGTAGAAACCAGGTACAGTTCTGTGATCCCATCACAGATGGGCATGTGGTCCCATGGAGCTGGCCAATTGCCAATCCCAGGGACCACAGCATGGAATTGGCGACTCGGTCATCCTCTGAATTGTGTGTTATTGACTTAGCTAATCTCACTTGTCCTAACAGGTGTAGTTTAAGAGCCTTTTCATCCGTGGCAACCTCCCTGATCCCTATGCAGAAGTAACCTTACCATCTTCCAAGTTCTCCGGGCATTTTTTTCCCATCCTCTTTAGGGCCTTTGCCACTTTCTACCCTGTCAGGCAGTCAGTTTTGTATATGCTTTCATTAAGTAAGATGGCATTTGACAAGAATCCAATGCCCATAGCCTGACTCATAGCTGACAAAAAATAAAGAGCCAGTTGCCTCGTCTCCATCATCAAAGCAGCAGGCTAGGCTTTGATTCGTCTAGCGCAGTGGTGAGCAGGCCCGAAAATGCTTTTTTGATGAGTGAAAGGATCCTAGTAAGTCTCTCCTGGCACCGAGAGGCGGCCCCAAACCATGGCTGGGTAACTGTGATCATGGGAGAGTTGAACGGTGCTGCTGGGGGGCACGATGCCAGCCCACCCTGTGCCTGGATCACAGAGACGTGGATCTATAAAAGCCCTCCCTGACAGTTTTCTTCCTCACAAGGAAGAATAAGGATCAAACGGAAGGACCCATGAGCAAGGGCTGGGCCACGTGTGTGTGAATTTCACAAGCATTTCCCCTCAGCAGAAAGAAAGAACTATTTGCACTCTTGAATGAAGAGGCTGCCACTGAGTAGCTGAAACAAACTAACTAACAGCAGAATTAACTGCTTGCTGACCAAGGGAAAACTGCGCTTGTTAGACACAGCCTCTGGAAACAGAGACAATGATTGCTTTGATGTGGGTTTGGGGGGGTTGTGAAGTTCAGAGATTGTTGGACTTTTAGAAGTGGGAGTGTTTAGAAATTAGGTGAACTTTAACCGGGGAAGCGTCACCACGGGACTGAGGCTATTCGCCGACCAGCTGACTGTCAGAAGTGCGGTTCCTGCTGCTAAGATGTCATTGATTGCTTGGGATAGCTTTCAAACCAGGATTTGTTAACATGGCCAAAGGAAGATCAGTTTTTTCCTCGGGGAATAGGAACTTTTAATTCTCATCACCAGAGGTTATTCTGCCCAATCAGAGGCCAAGTGGCCATTCTCCCCAAGCCGGTTCCATTTTGGGGACTCCCCACAGATGACAGGACAATTACCTGAGTCAGCAGACAGAAGCTACTGGGTCATCAGTGTTCACGTTTCCAACTTTGACCTGGACAGTTCCAAGGCAGGGAGTCCTTTTGAGTTCCCTGAGCATATTCCTTTTTGATCTAAAAGCAGGACACTGGAGTGCAGGATGGAGTGGGGATGAAGCACTTTGGGCCCCTTGTATTAGACAAGATCTGGGCTCACAAAGAATGGTGACTATGAGAACAGGGCACTCTTTCAACCTTGCATTTGTCTATGACTTCTGTTCGATTCAGGACCGTGGCATGTCTGAGCTGGGTGGATGGAACACAGATGGGGAAGGGGCAGGAGAATGGAGCCAGGCTAAGTCAGTGTCTGAATTTGATTCACTCTAAATCAGACAGCATTTTCTTTGCATGTAATGGGCTTGACCAGGGAGGGATACAGAGATGAAGACCACGTACCCTCTTGCATCCAAGGGGGCCCGGTCCTTGGTCCTTCTCTCTGTCTGCTTTAAGTACCATCCAATCTCATGGCTTTAAGTACCATCTCCACTCTGATGATGAACACATTTACATATCTAGCCCAGACTTCAGTCCCCAAACTGAGACTTACACATCCAGCCATCTACTCAATATCTCTGCTTGGATGTCCGATGGACATCTCTATTCATCCTGTCCAAAATGCAATTCCTGATCTTACCACTCAAACCTTCTCCACCCACAGCTCTTCCTGTATTAGTTCATGGCAACTCCATCCTTCCAGTCGCTCAAAGCTAAAGCATTATTGACTCCTCTCGGACATACCCCACAATCAATCTTGCATAAAATTCTGTGTCTGACCTCCAAAATATGTAGAATCTGACCATTGCCCATCACGTCCACTGCTACCAATTTCATCTCAGCCCTATCGCTTCTCATGCTGGTGACTGCAGTAGCCTCCTAACTGGTCTTTATGCCTCTACACTTGACCCCCTACAGTCAACTCTCACACAGCAGTCAGAGTGAATCTTTGACGGCACAAATCAGATCTTGCCACCCTTCTGTTCAAAACCCTGCCTTGGCTCCCCATGTTGTAGAGAGGAGAATCCTAAGTCCTAAAACAGCCAAGGAATTCCTACATGATTGAGCTGCAGATCCCTCTTTGCTGTCACCTGCCACCCCTACCCCTTACTCTGCTCTAGCCACAGTGGTCCTTCCCCGTTGTTTGAACCAACTGACGTTGCGCCTCCTTCACGAGGTTTTCCACGGGCTGTACACTTGGCCTGCACAATTCTCTTCCCTCAAATATCAGCAATGCCAACAACCTCTCTTCCATCAAGTCTTTGCTCGGGTATCGCTTCCCAATGATGCTTACCCTGGAAGCTTATTTAAAATCCCAGCCTCCCCACCCCACGCCCGCTTTCCTGGTGCTCCGGGTCCCCCCTTGTCCCTTCCTCCTTTTGTTTCTTCTTTCCAAAGAACTTACCACCTTGTAACATACCTATGTATATGCTTATTATTTCTGTCTTTCGCTATCAACTTAGACACTATTTACAAGGTCAAGGATCTTTACCGTTTGGTACACTGCCTGCCACATAGGAGGCATTTGATAAATATTTTTGGAATGAATAAATGCATATAGTAGGAAAGAAACATATATATTTGTATATATACGGTATGTCTGATACAAGGTAGGCTGGAGCAAATGCTGTGAAAGAGACAGAGACCACTAGGGGGTCCTGGATTTGGAGCTGTGATAAGAGGTGGTCCATGACATCTCAGACTCTCCAGCTATGTATATACCTGGACAGATGTCAAGCACTTCTCTGCAAGTCTCCTGTGGTGTCTTCAGGGTACATGATTAAGTCTCATCTAGTGCTCCAGGAATGTTCCGCTTGAACTATGGAAGAATAATCAGGACATGAAACTTCAGATGCCACCTATCGCCTGACCTTGAGCAGGTCGTCTCCCTTCTCTGTGCCTCCGTTTTCTCTTTCGCAAAGTGAATACAAAGGACCAAGTGATGGATAAAGGCTTCCCCCATTCTAGAGATCTGTGATTTTATGAAATGTGGTCAAGGAAGATTTGACAGAACAATGAGAGTCTATCTGGGCCCTTCTGAAGGCATCTAGCCACCCATCCCTTTCCTGTGGTCAAGTACGAAGTCGGACCCGAGGGTAGAGTTTGAAGATAGGCAGACCCCAGCCATGCCAGTGACTTTGTTTCTCCACAATTACAGGAAATCGGCCTCGCCTCGCTGGGTGCCCCCGACGAGTACATTGAGAAACTCGCAACAGTAAGTTCTCTCTCTTCCTGGTGGATGGTGTCAGGGCCTCAGGTCTTTGAAGCTTTGCTCCTTCCCTGAAAGCCAGGTCATTTGCGGAAAAAAATCAGAATGCCCCGGGTTACGTTTGCACGAGTGACATTTCACATTTTGACTTCTTAATGGTTCGATTGTGAAATCAACTGTATGCAGACATTTAATTTTAAACAGTGTCTTGAAAACACCAACAGGCTATAATGATAGTCCTTGAGAACCCCCTTAAGTGGGTGGGAAGCTGGAGTCACAGCTTTGAAGAGGGAATATTTACTCTCTGCCTTTACACTGGAGCCAGCGTTAAGATCTTTCCTTTCTCAGACACCAGGTAGAAAAGGGGGTGGGCTTTCCCCTTCTAACTGAACACTTCCTTCCCCAGTGGATGTGATGGCTCACCCATTGAAGCCATGGAGGCAGTGACTCTGCACAGCAGGCCTTTCCTTCCTACAGACCCCTTTCCAACTTGCGTGCATCCCTCCCCAGCCTCTAAGCCACATTTCTTATAATGTGCTCAGCTGGGAAGATGAGAAATAAAACTTTATAATGGAATTAGGGACCGCAGATGAATGCAAATATATCAGGAAGATGTATCAGTTTAGAAGTTTATGAATTCAGTTTATCAGAAGGCCCAAAACTCTGATCCTTTCTCACTGACCAGCTGCTCTGAGACCCTGGGCAAGTGGCTTTTGCTTCCTCATCTCTAAAAATAGACACAATCGTTTATACTCTGCCCATCTCAAAAGTATATCATGATCATCTTGAGGGTCTGAAGAGTTAAACTTGTGTGAATGTGAGTTTTTAAATGCCAGATGCTGTAGTGATACAAAAAGCAACTTTCAAAGAAAACTGCAGAGCTTGATAGAATCTCTCACTTGTAAGAAAAAAAGAAACTCAAATGCAGAGCATCATGTTACTTGCTGTAACAATGATAAAAGTACTCATTACCAACATAGCTTCTCAAAAAAAAAAATCTTATTATTGATATACTGAGCTGGAAACAGTCTTGGGCTCCTTGCTCTGCCCTTGAGATGCTGTGCCACTGTATGCATGTAACTTGACCTCTCTGGGCTAAAGACTTCTCATCTGTATGTGCGGAGGTCAGACTAAGTTCTGACAGCCTTCACAGGTTTAGCATTCTCTAGTGCAATCAACGGACTTAACTAGAAACCCACAACTAATTCTCCAAGACTGTGACAATCTCTAGCACTAACTGGGCCTTGGCTTTCTCTTGGCCCTATTCACTAGGGTGATGCCAGACTTCCAGGACCTTATTGCCCAGGCCATTTATCTAGGGCACGTTGCACTGGGAGCTATTGAAAGAAAAGGATTTGGTTTTTGGGGAGGATAAGTGCAGTGACTGACAGGGTTTTAACACAGATTGTTGGATGGTGGGGATATTAAATAATAACCTCCGAACTGAGAAGGAACTTTGAGGCCAAAAAAGGAAGCAGGAAACTCCATGAAATGCAATGATGGAAGTTTATCGTGGGTAACTTACACACAGGCAGGGCCAGGAGGACAACAGCCCGAAGGCATTTGCAGCCTCACTCTGCGCCACGAGAAGGGTACAGGGGGATTTAAAGGGACCAAAACTAAAGATAGAATCTGACTACTAAGGGAGAAGCATGTCCGCTCCATCAGGAGCCAGGGTTTTTTCATCCCCTCAGGGGGTCTCATGACCATTATTCCTTGTGAGCCATTAACCGTCTGCGTCAGCAAAATTTTTCCTATCAGGTGAAGTTTTTATATCAGGCAAGGGTAAAAGTAGATGAGAACTTGTCCGGTGCATTCCTTGTGAACAGGCTAAAGCTCAGCCTTGCAGAAAGGGGAGGGGTTAGGGCCGCAGGCTTAGATGGAGCTGACAGAATGGAGTCAGTGTGGTTCAGCCACACAGATGATAAGATGCCCCCTCGCTGATTCTATCATGACCCAATCCCCTACCTCCCCGGTGGAGCCTGATGGGATTGTCTGGTAACTCCAACCAACTTAGGGGAGCATCTCACTCTAGTTGATGCCATGGAGAAGGCAAAAGGGGTGGAGGAGTTCCTGTCACAGAGAGAGTTGCTTGCTGGGAGTATCCTCTGGGGGCTTCCTCGGTACTCCTCCACTGCATCCCATCCCATCTTGCATTCAGCCAACTCCTGATTCAACAGGTGACTGGATAGGGTAAGACATAGGACAGACACAAAACCATGACCCCAGGTCATGCTGATTCAGAGAACAGACCTGCACAAACTCCCACCTGGGCAGTCCTGTCCTTGGCCCTGGGTCATCTGCTGCCTTTCCCTTCCTCGAGGTATGCTCTCAACTTGACGTTCCATTTCAGATTTACTGGTTTACTGTGGAGTTTGGGCTCTGCAAGGAAGGAGACTCCATAAAGGCATATGGTGCTGGGCTCCTGTCGTCCTTTGGTGAATTACAGGTATGACCCTAACAGAAACCAAGGATGGATCTGAAAGTGGTGGGTGCAGCAGACCATCCTTTTTCTCTTTGCGCTGTTGAAACCCATTTGTATTCACTTTGAAATTCAACCTGGGGGCTTCTCCTCAAGTGATTGATCTCTTAGCGGCTATGATTTGGTCACGACTGTGGGTGTTAGAGGTAGTACACAGGTCTCTAGTGCAGAGGGGCCTCCTGAGCCCGAGGTTGAACTGTACATTGGGATATATGCAAACACATGCCGGAAAATGTGGTTGGCCCCCACGTTGTCTATTGATCACCTTAGTTGAAAATGGTTGGGGTAAAATACTCCTTTCTATCTTGACCGCTGGCTTTAGATGAGCTGTAAAGGTTATCTAGTATATGCCTAATAATTTAGTTGACTGCATTTGGGCTGGGGTGTGGAAGGAATCAGGATGAGATGGGAGGGGATGCACCAGTGGCGTCTGGGATGCGGCAGGGACCACCAGCCCTGATTTAACCATGAAAACTTTCCATCTGGGACCTGCAGTATTGCTTGTCAGGCAAGCCGAAGCTCCTTCCTCTGGAACTGGAGAAGACCGCTCTCCAGCAGTACACAATCACAGAGTTCCAGCCCCTGTATTACGTGGCTGAGAGTTTTAATGATGCCAAGGAGAAAGTGAGGTGAGGTGACGACCAAGGTGGGTCAACGGCTCTTGGGACCCTCCTGATTTGTCCTGTTGCCCCTGATCTGTGGGTGGCCTGGAGAGTGGACTCCAATGACTACAGCAAGGGCATGCATCAGACCACGTTATCTCCCAGCCTCCCCACCTTTGCGTCTTTCCACTCTCTGTCGAGAGAAGTTCTTTCCTTCACGGGACCCTATTTCACAGCTTATTGGCTGAACTGTGCCGAGCCCTGCAGACAAGCCTGCCAGCCGATCCTTGCTCATTGCCGACCCCCAGTCCACACCTGAACTCTCCTATGTACAGGGCGGCCACAGAGGCACCCACACCGAGCAGCGCTGGAAGGCTTCTAACCTGGGGAAGTCCCTGTTGCTTCATTCTCCCAGATACTTGCATAACTCGCCCCCTCCCCTCCTTCCAATCTTCACCGGCATTTAACCTTCTCTGTGTGTCTTTCTCTAACCAGCTTATTTACAGTCACGACCCAGCCCTTTCCCGCCAGCACTCCTTATCCCCTTCTGTGATTTATTTTTCTTCTTAGCACTTTTTTTTTTTTTTTTTTTTTTTTGGTGGTACGCGGGCCTCTCAATCTTGTGGCCTCTCCCGTTGCAGAGCACAGGCTCCGGACGCGCAGGCCCAGCGGCCACGACTCACATGCCCAGCCGCTCCGCGGCATGTGGGATCTTCCTGGACCGGGGCACGAACCCGTGTCCCCTGCATTGGCAGGCGGACTCTCAACCACTGCGCCACCTGGGAAGCCCCCTCCTTAGCACTTATTAATGTCTAAACTCTTGTATGATTTAAGGGCCACGAGGATAGGGATTTTGGTCCTTTCTGTTTCCTGCTCTTTCCCTGACGCTAGCACAGCGCCTGACACATAGTAGGCCCTCAGTAAGGAATTAGCGAATGTGCCAGTCTCAGAGCCAGCTCAGCAAGAGGCTGATGGAGTGGTACCAGGACTCTAAGACTCTCAGGCCTCCGGGATGATGGCCCTGCCATCAACCTGCTTGAGCCACTCTGCTCCCAGCAGGAGGCAGGCCAGGCAGAGGGTCTACCAGCACAGGGCAACCATGATGCCATTTTTTACCACTTGTTTTATACCTTATCAGTGATGGATAATAAGCATGAGGTGTATAGGCCTCTGGGATCCTGTGAAGCTGGGCATGTCAGCTTTCAATGCACTGGGCTTAGGTGAGCAAAGGCAAAATGCTAGCCCACAAATGCGCTGGCTTCCCAAGAGGACCTCACTAAAGTTCCATTTCACTTCTCAGCCTGGTTCTAAAGCCCCTGTTCTAGTGAGGTTTCAGTGCTACCAAGAGCCAAGTGAAATGCAACGGAAAAACCTGTTAAAATTATTTTTCCCCAAATGGTACCCTTCACTTAGATCTATGGGTTTGGTTTCAGGAACTTTGCTGCTATAATCCCACGGCCCTTCTCAGTTCGTTATGACCCATACGCCCAGAGGATTGAGGTCTTGGACAATACCCAGCAACTTACGATTTTGGCTGACTCCATCAATAGTAAGTAATTTACACCCTTTGAGGCCATTCTCCCATAACTAGAGGATTGTGTCTTCTTACCTTCACCATAGGAACGATAAGAAATGTATTAAATCTTTAATTGAGAAGAAAAGCGTCTCCAGGGAAGCCACTGATTTACTGAAAGAGAAAAACTTGGCAAAAAGGCCAGCATTGCCTTGCGTGTCCTTTCTCCTTCGACCTTCCTAGATTCCACCCCACCTCCTACCATCACACCACTTTTCCACTCTGGCTTGTCGCTGCCACGTCCTTCTTTCTCCTTTGCATCTTCACCCCTTTCTCTCTAAGTGTCCACTGGACCTTGCTCTGCCTGGAATACCAACCCCTAAGGAATAGGTTCTATCTACTTTATCAACCATAGAGTAGCTCATCTATTGACTTTTATTCTTCCTGGAAAATGAGGATGTTATCATAGCTGCTCTTAAAAAATCACAGTGTTATTTGTTCATCGCCTGATTTTTTTCTAGCCTTCAGACTCCCCTCCAGCAACACCCACCATGCTTTCCCCTGGGCCCTGGCCTTCGCCCATACAGTTCTTGTTTAAAATAGTCTCCCTACCACTCTCATTTAGCGGTCCCAACCCCAGTTCATCTTTTAATCGTTCATAGATATCTCTTCTGATAGGAAGACTGGTTTGGGTGTCCCTCCTACATCTTGGCATTCCCACAGATCCCTCTCTCAGAGCATTTATCATTATGTTTTTTTTATAATTTGGTAATTGTTTACTTGTCTCCCCAACTAGACCTGAGCAGAGAACCATGTCAGGTTTGCTGTCAAACCCCTAGCAGTTAGCCCTATTCCTAAAAATCATATTAGGTACTCAAGAGCTATTGAATAAATGGCTAAAACCACCAAAGGATCAAGCCTAAAGGGAGGAGCTCTAGGCCAAGTGGAGGTTTCTATCTCAAACAATGCTAACGAAGGCCAAAAGGGCAGATGGGCTTGAAGTAGCCCTCTCATACCCCTCTATGTTGCCTGAGGCCACTTCTAAGACGTAGAGCTAGCCCATTATAGTCATTCCTCCTTAGGTATGGCCCCCTGCAATCAGCCATCTTGAAAAGGCCCAAGGCTGATTCTCCCCCGTTTGGACACTCGGCTGGAACAGATCTGCTCACCAAAGAGGCCAGCCAAGGGCTCTGGAGGCTGGGGTGTGAGATAGAAGGGTCAGGCCGTAGCTGTTTTCTCTCTCTCTCTCATTTCCCCCGAGGAAGCAAAAAGAACTCCATGGACTATTGTTTATAAGGAAATTTTTTAAATCACAGAACAACAAATTTAGGAACTGAAGGGTCCTTAGAGCTATGTGACCTAATATAAGGCCCCGTCACCGCTCTGTACTTTCCTCAGGATCTAGGAAGGAGGGAGGCTGATGTGTCTCCAAGGCCCCTTCCACTTCTATGAAGAGTCTATGTCCCTGTGGCCCCTTGGCATGTGACAACATGTCATGAATGGAAGCAACTCCATCGTACCCTCCTTAGTCCAGTGGTCTGGCAATCTAGGCTGACTTACCTGCTTGGACCATGCCTTCTCAAACCTCGTGTCCCTTAGAATCACTTGGAGAGCTAGAAATCATTTGGAGAGCTAGTTAGAAATTAATAGTCCTGAGTCATATCCCAGACTAAATTCACTGAATGCGTGATATGACTCAGGAGTTTGTATTTGTAATAAGGCCCCAGGTGATTCCGACACAGCGGGTTTGTGTGGCTTAGGTTCTGTGGCTTAGCTCCTTGCAAGCATCCGTGGTTGGTCATGTAAAAGAGAAACAGAACAGCTAGTGATTTCCCGGGGAGAAAATGAGTAACTCCCTCCCTGAGAAACAGCCTATGGAAAAGGGAAACTAATTACAGTAATAGCTCTAGTGCCTCCTACAACTTGGAATCGCCTGTAACAGCCCAAATCCTAGGACGCCAGCTCCTTGAAGGTTGCGGTGGTACCTAGTATATCCACACACCCCACTGATCCCCTAGTGTTTTACACACTGTGGACACTTGAAGGGTGTTTGTTCATGGTATGAGTGGCTCCTTTGTTTTTCTTTGTAGGTGAAGTTGGAATCCTTTGCAGTGCCCTCCAGAAATTAAAGTGAAGCCATGCACTGAACCTGATCTGTCAACTTGAGAATCTGTTGATGGAAATCCAACTACTTCTTTCATTTCATCTGAAAAAGTCTGAAAAGCAAACCTTAATTCAAGATAACAGCCTTGAATCCTTTCTAGAACAAGATGGAGGATCAACAAATAAATCAAAATAATCTGAAAGGACAGCATGTTAATACATACCCCAAAGCATAATGGTAGATCTTTTGGGGTCATCTTTGATTTCGAGATGATAATCCCATACTCTCAGTTGAGTTAAAAATCAATAACCTGTCACATTTCATCAGAGTTAATGAAAATTCGGGACCTGCTTCATTCAACCTTCCTAAATACTTTTGTTATTTGCTCTAGAGAATTCCTAAAGGAGTATATATCACTCGTTGTGAAACACAAGTCTGTCAGAATTGAATTAATACCTTTATTGGAGTATAATTGCTTTTCAATGTTGTGTTAGTTGCTGCTGTATAACAAAGTGAATCAGCTATACGTATACTTATATCCCCATATACCCTCCCTCTTGTGCCTCCCTCCCACCCTCCCTATCCCACCCCTCTAGGTGGTCACAAAGCACCGAGCTGATCTCCCTGTGCTATGCAGCTCCTTCCCACTAGCTATCTGTTTTACATTTGGTAGTGTATATACGTCCATGCCACTCTCTCACTTTGTCCCAGCTTACCCTTCCCCCTCCCCATATCCTCAAGTCCATTCTCTATGTCTGCGTCTTTACTCCTGTTGCAAAGGTCATTTTCTATTTCAGGGAACTATGATTCTAATTACTGCTTTGTTATTTTGCCTGTGGAGATTTTCTTTAATTCAGGAGCCTATTAAAATAGTTATAAATATTAAAGTTCAAAGTGTAAAATCAAAATATTTCTGTATGCTTTATTGTAATCATAAATGCTGCCGTGGAGAGTAGCAGAACTCCCCATCTAACTCCTGCAACGTGCAGTGTCATTCTCCAGTTGATTGTCAAGTCTGCTTTTGGAGACATTTTGAAGACCCTTAAGATGCGATAGATGTTAATTAAAAGCCTGGCTGGTAGATATTCAGTAACTATTCAGTAACTATTCATTGAATGAATAGAGGAATGCATTATTAAACATCAAATCTTCAACAGATGTGAGAATTTTAATTATGTTTAAAAAAACTTTAAGGGTTACACAATTTTGTAGTTTCAAATATTTCTTGGAATGAAATAGTCCTCTCACTGCCCTTAGAAATATATTATCTGGATAAACTTGTGCTGAAAGAATGATCAGATTCCCAGATTTCCAACCCATCGCAGGGGCTCATTGTGATAATCCAAGTCAGGTCAACAGATGTTTACTTTCATTGGTTGTGCATTTTACACGAACACACGAATATGAGAAACAGTGGGGAGAGTAACAATGGCTTAAAAGCTTTGCTTTAAATTTTCACACCACTCTACCGTATTATTTGGGAAATAAAGGATTTTTGTAGTACTTCTTCAAGTGTGATTCTCAGACCAGTTGTATCATCATCAACAGTAAATCCTAGGTGCCATCCCAGCTTACCCAAATAGAATATTTGGGGATGGGACGCAGAGACCTGTGTTTTTAAGTACCCCAAGCGATTCTTTTATGCTCAGTCAAATCTACTGGGTACATCAAGTTTGAGAAAACCTGACTTCTGGTGGTCAGTTCTGCCACTTGCCAATTAGGTCACCTTGCATAAGTCACTTCCCCTCTTTGGACCTCAGTTTAACTCTAACAATGAGGCGTTAAACTGGATGACTCAAGATCCCTTCCAGCCTTGAAATACATTTCACATGCTAACATGTGTCTTTAAACAACTGTCCCTAATGTATTAATAGGGTGTAATAATACCTGCCTAAGTATGCCAGCAGGGTGGAAAGAGCAATTTGGTCTGAATGTGTCCGAGGTTTCATTGCTTTGAAGCTGGGATTTTCTTGTCTGTATGTATTTCCTCATGCCTTTGAAGAACCCATTGACAAGCACTGATTCTAAAAGTGGAAGCGGGCTTTTTCTCTGGTGTTCCTTTAGTGCCCAAATACTCTGCAAAGGGACTATCTTGATAAATGTTTCTTTACATTAAATGCAAATTAGAAAATTTCTTGACTCTGGAACTGAAATATTGTATAGTATTTTAGACTGGAAATTTTATTTTATAGTGATTTTTAGTCCTACTGAAGGTAATTTAGTGTGTTCTAAGTCAAAGCTTAGGTTTAGGTTGTAATTTTGGCAGGAAGAAATGACACACTGAATGGAAGATATAGTCTCTGAAATTTTCATGTGTTACTCAGTACTTTTTATCTGGATATAAAAGCTATAGCGATGGAATTCAATATATTTCCATGTGTTAGTATTACTATCTATTTAATATATAATAAGCGAGCAGTTTTAAAAGAAACAATATTAATGTTTTACTGACAGCTAATCTTGGTGTGTCCAAACAAAAGAAATATATGGAAGAATATTAAAACTGTGTAGCATTAGTGTTCAATGAGTTTTTGAAAGGAGGAAACTAGATTTTAATTCTAGATTTCTAAGTTATATCGTTTAGTTGTGCTTCAAAGAATCTACCACTAAAGTATCAGCTTCATAAATACAACAGCGTTGATAATCTTCTTCACCTCTGAAAGCCTCAGCATGTAGCACATGGTAGGTGCTCAAAATCTTTTAAAAATTTTTCTGAGTTGAATCACAGGGAGTGTAGTGAAGATTGTCTCTCACAAATAAACTATTTTGCAAGAAAAAATTGAGAAACAACTAAACTTGCAATTTTCCCTTTCAAAAGCTATTGAAAGTTTTGCATCTTAGTCTAAGCTATGATTTTTTTGTAAAGAAAGATATTATCCCTTGTATAAGCTAGGTTATGGCTAGATAGTTTGTATTTATACTGCTTCAACAACTGACATATGGTAGTGCTTAATAAATGTCAATTAATAAAGGGGACAAAATTGCATCAGTGAAACTTCTTAGTTATCCACAGTGGGGCTGAAATGGTCAGAAAGCAATGAGTGACTTGCCTAATAATTGCAAAAAAAGCGCAGAGGAGACAAAAGAAGAAAGCTTAGTAAAAAATGAACTTTTCAAAAGATAAAGAAAGAAATGTGATCAAACCTTTCTCTTCTCAACGGAGTCTGCACCTCCACACACAGTCACTGCTTTTTAATAGCTTTCCCGTTCAGTTTCAAAAACCATAAACAGTAGTAGGCTTGACACATGCTATAAATGAACCTAGTAGTTTCTGTGCCTTGAATTTCCTCCTCATTTGTAATCTTGCAACTTCGCTAGCTTCAAGGCACAATTTACCTTCTCACCTGTAGTAAGCACAGTTCCTTTAAAGCGGGGGTCCCCAACCCCGGCCGAGGACCGATACTCGGCCTGTTAGGAAGGCCGCACAGCAGGAGGTGAGTGGCAGGCGAGCCAGCGAAGCTTCATCTGCCGCCCCGCGTCGCTCTCCATCACTTGCATTACCGCCTGAACCCTCCTCCCTCCCCATCCCGCTCCCCGCCCCCATCCGTGGAAAAATTGTCTTCCACGAAGCCGGTCCCGGTGCCAAAAAGTTTGGGGACCGCTGCTTTAAAGAATAAGCTCAGAGTGATAAGCAATTGCGGAGAAGATGGATTCTAGCCCTCCAGGGTATATACAACTCTCCTCTATAACATTATTCATAATTGTTCAGGGTACTCTTTAACAATATTTGTTTTGTATATTTCTTGCACATTGTTTCTTTTATGACAACAATCTCTAAATAATAGAACATTTATGAAAAATAAAGAGACAAGAAGATGTGCTTCTCTGAGAGATGGACTTAAGTCTTCCAGAAGAAGGAGATGATACTGCAGGAAGCATAATACCCGCTCATTTTCAGGTTTGTCGAAATGGATGAAAGGTGAATGGTGATTCGCTTGAACTGCAGTCTGTATTTTTCCTCAGATCATTCTTAGGAGGTGGGTGATGCCCAATGAGAGTAAGTGGATCCGTCTCTTTCATGGAGGTTATTAAAATTAGTGCATACTTTGGATGTCTATGGTTTATTCTTCCCAGAAGCAAATTAAGGAATATCTATTAAAGAAGAAATACACTTAGTCTTCTCTGAGGCCTCTTTATTCCTAAAGGTTCTCAAAGAAATGTCAGCTGCATCCTGTCCTTTTCTGCAATGACATTTCAAATGGAGAGAGTGCTGGCAAAAGGCTGATTTCCACTATTCCTTGTGAGTTGGCAGGGGAGAGTGGAGTTTGGACTTCGAAAGAAGTGATCAGGAATGTATATTCCTTTGTGTTTTTGAGTTTCTCCCTTATGTCTGTGTTTTCAAAATTGCAGCCCTTGGGTTTCTTTGAAAAGTCACTCATCCTATCACACACACACACACACACACACACACACACACACACACACCCCATTCCTTTGACCTCTAAGAGATTTTATAAGAGATGAGTTGGGGCTGAGTTAAGATCTCTGCCAACGAAGGCACAGAGAACATATTTGAAGGAGAACATGTTTTAAATCTGTTTCTTAGAGAGCCTCCAGCCACTGGCACCACCCAGAAGTAGAGAATCAGCCTGGGACAACAGCATTACTTGCAAAGGGTAACTGTTGGCCTAGGAAGGCTTTCAATCTCCTCCAGTGTCCAAATACTCCTCACGCCGCCAGCCCTAAAGCTGTGGAGCCCAATGAGCTCTGTTTCTTTGGCCTAACAAAAAATCAAATTTCCAGCAGAAACGAACACACCATTGTAAAGCAATTATACTCCAGTAAAGATGTTTTAAAAAAAAGAAATAGATGATTTTTGCGGAACTATATTTATGGACAAGAATTTTGCCCCTTAAACAGAATAAAAATTAACTATCTAAAATTGGCAAAAAAAAAAAAAAAAATCAAATTTCCGAGTGAGGAAGGAGGAAACAGAACCTTTCCCAAACTTTCCATTCCCAGAATGTCCTGGCGCAAGGGAGAAAAAATCGCTTCCCAGCTCAAAGGGCAGGCTGGGATTATAAAAGAGTGGTTTTATGACAGTGAAGTACCAGGTAAGAGAGCTAGAACGTGCCTGAGGCTGGAGAGGAGGGAGAGGAACAGACTATCCGCGCCTCCCTAAGCCGCGTTTCTCAGCACCGCGGACAGTACCCACACCCAGCATGGAAATTACTGGCCTGGAAGAGGATGGAAAAGCCCGAAGTCTATCCTTTTACTGAGCAAAAGTAAGGAGGGGTAAAGAGTCTAGAAGGAGTAAGTACAAAGATCAAGAGGCATGACTCTGATGGTAGTCTTCCTCATTACAGACTCTGAATAAATTTTGGCTGAATATTGGAAAGGCAAAGTAGACAAGTGTGATGCGGTCCCCTTGGTGACAACGTCCAGTGTTTCACATTTTACACAAATGAAAGTTGGGTATCGTGTTTTCGTTAGTGGTGCACTCCCACATGATACTATTTGCGATCGGAAGATGTAGCATCTTTCAGTAGCACTTCTCTGGCGATCCCAATTCAAGTGCCAGTTTTTCCATCAAGTTGAACCTACTTGGACAGACTCTTAATCTCCCTGAGTCTCAATTTCCTCCTCTGTAAATTGGGGAAGAGAAATGCCTACCTTATAAGATCGTCACAAAAATCAAACAACATATTTTGTTTATAGATGCCTCTCAACCACTTTCAGTAGCATTCTAACAATTTTAAATGTTTATTATGCTGGCATAAAGCACAAATGAACTCCCATAAGAACTGGTTATTATTATTATGGTTGTTTGGGTCCAGCAAAACGATCCCAATTGACCCATCATTCCAAAGAGAAGAATGATTGTGGAGGTGCCCTACATAAAGACTCTTAGGCTTACACTTGAGAAAGGAGTTTGACTAAAGCAGAATTTAAACCTTTCAACACAATCCAGCTGTACAAACTATATACATTAAAGCTGTGAGCAATAAAATAATGAAATGTGCATCAACTTGAAGCTAAAACTATATCTTGAAAAAGATAACTTTGGAGATTGAGATGGAAATTTCCTGTTTAAAGCTCGCAACAGACCTTCACTCCTTTAATCCCATTTCTGACATTCCCACACCTTTGTGTGTTCTCTTTTTCCTTCCGGACCTATGGCATTACCAGCACTCTTTTAAACCATGACCTCCAAAAGGCCAGCATTCACTCTGCTGCTAATGCCACTCTTTTCTGCTGGGAATGTCATGTTGTGCTCATTCTGTGACACGGTTAACATAAACGAAATTGTCTTGAAAATCATCATTCTCTAGATATGTTGTTTTACTGAGGAACCAACACAAGAAAACCTACCTTCACTTTGCTGCCCAATTTTAAGGTCACCTTGGGACATGGGAGTTGGCAGGCTTTTTGTCTTTCCAGGGGCAGGAAGTAGAGACCAATTTTTAAAATAAAAGTAGTTGGTACTATGGTCAAGCCATCTCCCGCTCTGAACATTTTGCTCCAAAGCCGACCCGAGAAACAGCCAATGTAGAGGGCCAAACGGAAATAACAATTCTTGCAAAATAGAAGAGAATGAATTAGTCCCTCAAAGATGCGGACGTTGTAAGAAAGCATCCTCATAAAAGATGAGAATAAATGTCTCCAAAATCTGCCATCGGCTGTATACTTTGACAGAGGCAAGAGAGAATCAACCAATATACAAAGCTTTAAAACGCAATTTATTACACTTTTCGGGTTTTATTCAACAAGTATTTATTTGCCTGTCTACTTCCTGCTCAGCCCGGGACCAGGCGCATTAAAATGATTACTGCGAGGACAACGCGGAAGTTGGTTTAGCTGGTATGTTTCCACCTTTGCACCACCCCATTTCCAAACCTCCTTTTCTCTTCCCTCCCAGGAGCTCGCCGAACTAAAAGGGAGCACTTCCCGTGTTTTAGTCCTGGCTCAGATTCAGCTCGGATGGAGCCGAAACACACGCTCCATTTTTAAGGGGTTCAAACCTCACCGATCCAAAGATCTAGTTTCTATTTGGTGAAATTAAAGTTGCATCCCCCGACACACAGACCAGGGCCGTGGGTTTTAAGCCATCCCAGACTCATTCCACCCTGCAGCTTCCAGGACCAGGTTGGCGGCTTGGGGATGGCGAGTAAAGCAGGAAACGACCACGTGGCTACGCAGCCCTCACCTTCCGCTTTTCCGCCTGCACCGAGAGGCAGGGCAGGTAAGGGTGCGGGAGGTGTAATTGCTTCGCGGAGGAAGCAGGGTGAGAGGGTGGGAAGCGTCCACATCATTTTAGTTCACAAGGGGAGATAGCACTGAGGGGGGAAGTGAAAAGAAACTTTCAGATCCGCCCTGGCAATTGACACACGGTTGGGAGGGTGCGGAAACGCGGCACGCAGACTTCAATTAGCCCGCCTGCAAGCAGGTTAATTAAAACCATTTCCGGTACCACAGCCCCGGACTCCATCCGTTTTAGCGGAAGATGGGCAGGCTGCTGTTGGCCTTAAGTATCCGCGCGTTGAAGTCGGGCAGCACCACGGAGAGCTGCAGCCTCCAGGTCCCTCTGTCCTCCCAGCCCGGGGCAGTCTCCAGTTCCACCCGGGAGGACTGTGGCTCCGGAATTGGCCCTCTCTTGCTCTGCTCTCCCCACCACCGACGGTGACTTCTGGGAGCCTGGAGTCCCGCCTTGAGCTAAGTGCCCTATGAAGGGTCAGAACCAGAGAGCCAAGAAGGGGCGCCCCATGAGTACCGAGGTCTGCAGCGCTGGGAGCCCAGCTTCCGCGCCCGAGAGGCAGCACCCAGGGAGATGACAGAGGGGAAAAGGCGGCCGCAGGACCCAGGAGACGACAGGGCGAAGGTGACCTTGCTTTTCCCCCTCGAGGGCGGCTGCCTTGTCAAAGGCTGCCCAAGTCATCAAGGTACCCCTTCCCTTCAAAGTGAGGGAAGGGAGAGAGATGTTCTGGAAGCCTCTCTGTGCAGTGGAGCTGAGATTTCCCAGGACGCTGAGCTTTCCCAGGTAAGCTCAGTCCCTCCGTTTTCCCCTCCACACCCCATCCCTCTTAACACGGCTCTTCGTGGGGTGGGGTGGCCAGGTGTGGAATTCCCTCACCCGTATTAGTCTTTCGTCCCAGTGTCCCCATTTCGCCAACCACTGGGTGATTGCCTCATGCCCACCTCCTCTCTTTCCAGATCCCGCGATCCCCAGGTCCTGTAGAAAGAACTGAGAGGGAGGCCTGGGTACCAGGGCCCAGCTGGGGGTTGAGGTCTGGGGGTGCTTGCCTTTTGTTGGAAGGTGGGAAGAGAACGTGAGATCCTTCTGCTTCAGACTGGCCTTCTCTGCTGGCTTCCATTCTAAGTGTAGAGGCAGAGCTCAAGGAGAAAAAGGCTTCCTGTTCATCCAAGACTGAAGAAGCTTTCCACAGATATAACCTTTTTTCAAGGAGCTGCAGCTTTCTTTGTGTATGTGGGGTCGGTGGGTGGCAGGAAGCACGGGAAGCATATTTCAGATCAACTGAGCAGCATCTTCTAAGGTTTTGATCTCTGCGAACCCCAAAAGTACTCAGGGCTGGCCCAGGAGACAGTGGTCAGGGTGGAAGGCTGGACCTGTGACCAGGTTGAGGGGGGCGGGGAGAGACAAGGGAGGAGGGAGGAGGGAAGATGCCCACTGGATTTTCTTCCCGGTTGGGTGTCAGAATGGGAATGCAGACACACTCTTGCCTTTAGGGATTTATAATTTAAATTATTGCTACTGGTTGTGGGCATCTAAACTAGAATCAGAAGCAGGAAGTATTTGTGGAAGGGAGTCTAGGACTCTGAAAAGAAAATATTCAGTTAAGCTTTATCTGGGTGGTTCAAGGGGGGTGGAAATCCCAACCATCTGACACCTTCAGGCAAGTGCTAAATGCCCTAAAAAAACCATGAATTGGGCAATGTAAAAAAATACACCAAGGTGATTTCTGTAGCACTGTTTGTATTAATAAATATTTTGAAACAAGCCAAATGTCCATCGATAAACAGATTGTTTAGATAAACTGTAATCTATATACAGGAGCACTGTGCAGGGGCTCAAAATAAAATGAGGTAAATCTGTAAATACTGACTATCAGGGAAGTCTAGGAGATACGGTTAAGTGAAAAAAAAAGCATGACCACATTTTCATTTTTTTTAAAAAAGGCTGTCAATGGTGTACATGTATGTACTTAGTTTATAGGTATATTTTTACGATCGCAGAGGAAAAAACAAAGACTCGTGAGCACCAGAATGTCGACAGTGGTTACTTCTGAGGCTGGGATAGGGGGTCAGAGACTGCTCTCATTCTTCACCTTAAGAAAAGAAAACAGATGGTGCAATTAAAGACAAAATTTCAACTTTTTCGGTTGATTTTATTTTCTTTATTTCAATATTTTCTGTAGAAACAAATACCACTGAAATGAGAAAAAACAAGTACACGAAGATGTCAATTACTGATACATCTCTCCCTTTTAGTCCTTGGAAACAAGGATCCGCTGTCTAGAATCCAAACCTGCTCCTAAGGCTAAGGGTGCTTTGTCCCAGCTGGAAATTTACATGAATATGACATTTCTAAGTTCAGTGTCAGCCTATTTTTTTTTTTTTTTTTTTTTTTTTTGCGGTACGCGGGCCTCTCACTGTTGTGGCCTCTCCCGTCGCAGAGCACGGGCTCCGGACGCGCAAGCTCAGCGGCCATGGCTCACGGGCCCAGCCGCTCCACGGCATGTGGGATCCTCCCGGACCAGGGCACGAACCCGCGTCCCCTGCATCGGCAGGCGGACTTTCAACCACTGCGCCACCACGGAAGCCCCCAGCCTATCTATTGATGCCTTAAAACAAGAGCTCAGAAATACACAAGTTCGCCCAGAGGCATATCATTGTATTTCCTTGTTCATACTTTCTGAATCAAAACTGAGTAGCGATACCATTTCCTTGGATTGGCTATACTCACTCACTTTGTCTCTTTTTAAAGGTAGTTCCTGGAATTGCCAAGGGCCACAGCCTACTCAAAACTTTGTTCTTGTAAATCTTTCTAAGAAGACAGCAGAACATAGTGATTAAGCAAGGGAGGCAAGTCAGTTTGAAACTTGGGTTTTCCCATTCACTGAATATACGGCCTCAAGCAAATTATTACCACCTTGTGCTTCTGTTTCCTCATCAGTAAGATGGGAATACAGCAGGAAATGCCTCATGGGTAAACCTCTAAAGAGTTTCGCAGAGTGCTAAGTGGCAGCGTTAATTATCAGTGACGCTGCCTAGAAAAATGCTAATCAAGGGGCAATAGAAAACTGTTGGCAGCAACTTGGATTTTTTTTTTTTTTCTGGATAAAAATACCCAGCATAACCAAGAGGGATGGAGCTAGAGAAATGGGAATTGATTAAGGAGCCTGAAGCTGCAGTCTGCCTACTTAGATGCAATAAGATAATGGGTTTTAGAGTCAGACCCACTGGATTCAACTCCTGGCTTTACCATTTACCAGCTATATTTACATATGAGCAATTACGTTACCTCTCTGTACCTTTCGTTAATTACAAAATGACAACAATAATAGTGCCCACTTTGTACAGTGGCTGTGATCATTGAGGCTAATCATTAAGAAGTGTTAGCTACTATGTTTCTCTTGCCCTCTAAAATCAAAATTGCTTAGACACTCTCAGTGATCCACCCATATCCCTGTGCCCTATCCACTTCAGTGCAGGAAGGCTGACTCCCAGCTGCCAGCTCCTGCATTTCTTTTCCTGAAAGTTTTAACTGGATTCTAAGGCACTTTGCCTGCCCTATGGTAGAACAAAAATGCCTAGAAATTAATAACCCTCCATCAGTCTTCTACCAATGACCAATAAGAGTTGGTAGAGGATTTTTTTAAATGTATATATACACTGGCTCTCAGAGTGTCTTCAGTGAGGTTAAGCTCAGTCGCCCACAGTAAGAGCTGCTCGATAACACTCCCTTTAATGATTGCCTTTCCTTCCCCATCTCTCTTTCCTAATTTTCTATCTTCAGTTCCTAAATAAACTATTTGCACTAGAATCCTTTTCTCGGGTTCTTCTTCTGGGAGAACCCAAAGTAAGAGAGGAATATAGTGTTTCAGTGATGACTATGGTGGTGCTATGTGATGCTCATATGAGCTTCTATATTTTCTTCCACAATCGCCATCCTTAAACCTTGTTCTATGACGTAATTGCTCTCGCTTTACTCAGATGTCTTCATTTCTCTTTCTTAAATTTGCTTGGATTCCAGGGAAAATATAAGCTCTCGACAACCGCCACCATCTGGCAACCAAGCATGGACACAGTTTGGACCACTGTCACCCTGTTTGTCTGAAATTCATTCCAGAGCTTACAGTTTACACTCTCCAGAGTTCTAAAATGGGACTCCATGCAGGCTTCTCATCTGCACTGAGAATAAATACAATTATCGTCCCTGGCATGCAGGAATCTGTCATGTAGGCAGACCCCTACCTTTCCTAATAATAAGGCTGGAAATGTGAACGTGGATTTAGGCCAATGTGTATGTACCGCACAAACGCTAACCCCAGACGTACAGATAAAGGGAAATTGAACTCTCTTGTTCATGAGTACCTGGGAAGGAAAAAATTCCACATAGTAGAGTTGGTAGCCTGTAGTCAGACAGGCTGAGATTTCATCCTGGCTCTTTCACAACCAACGGTGTAACCTTGAGAAATTTATTTAATCTTGCTAAACTTTGGTTTTCCTTATTTGCAAATTGAGGATAATCTTACATACATAGCTCACAGGGTTTTTTTAAGCAATTAAATACGCTAATACATATTAAGTACTTAACACAATGGCATATGGTGTCTAAGAAATGTTAGCCCTCGTTTTAACTATTAATAATAATAGCGACAACATCTTGTAGAGGAACCATAAAGGACCGTATAGCACACAATACATTTACAGAATCTGGACACGGGAAGGAGACCATAGACATCCTGCAGCCCAGCATTCCTCTGAGATAAAGGGAGGTAACACTCAACAGCACACATATTTGGCTTCAGCAAGCAAATGTCGTCATTTGTTCAGCACGTGTTAGATATGATTGCTGGCGCTGGTGTTGCTGTTGGAACTACAGGCGAAAGGTAGAGCTAGTTGATGGAAGGCATTAAGGCTACAGGCCAGTGCAGAGCCCATTCATTTTCACCCAGCGAGTAGCCATAGGTAACACCTAGCACCAGCTGAAAAAAGGAGACCATCTCTCTTCTCCAGGCCAAGAATGTGGACAGGGACCTAGCTACCTTGGAAGGGGAGGCAGGGCTCCCTGGGTGCAGTTTGCCAGAGGGAAGAGTGGGTTTCATTAGTGTGGCACTGAGATGGAAGTACATAGGAACAGAGAAGGAGCATGGCTTCTGCCTCAACACACTTACCGGGTAGAAATCTTGATTGGCCGGTTGATCATTTCCCAGGATAGAATGAGTACCCATAATACGCAGGTCCCATTGCTGCTGGTGGAACACACACTGGCATCTGCCCTAGTAATTTCTGCCCCTTATCTCCAAAGGCCCACATTTGAGGCCCTATTCAGAGTGAACGGCTGGAATTCTTTCAGAAATTTTAACCCAAATAGAGCTGCACTGCCTTATGGCCTATCTTATCACAGCATTGCTTTCTAAAGAAACATCATACTGGTGGTGAAGAAGCACTGTTGAGCAATTTAATTCCTTACTGGAATCTTTGGAAAGGGCATCTAAAGGAAACTGTTTCTTTCCTTACAACAAAATACCCTGATACTCCACAAACTTCTCTCCTTTCTCTCTCCTGTACTTAATATCTCTCAAACACACACCCCGTGAAACTTTTCTTTCTCTCTCTCTCGTATTTACCTTCCTATCTCCTTCCAAATTTCTGGCTCTAAAGATAACATAGTATCATGGTTCAAAGCATAATCTCTGGAATCAGACTGACTAGCTTTGAAACCTAGCACTGCCATTGTTTGTTTGTGGCCTTGGACAAGTTGCCTAATAACATTATTTGACATATATTGACTTTTACCTTGTGCCAGGCAGGTTTTAAGTAACTTGCCCAAGGTGACTTAGCTAGTTAGTGACAAAGACAGGACTTGAGCTCAGGTGGCTTGACTCCAAAGCCCATACTATTTGAGGCTATACTATTCTTCTATGCTATGCCTCAGTTTTTCATCTTTAAAATGGGGATAGGGCTTCCCTGGTGGCGCAGTGGTTGAGAGTCCGCCTGCCGACGCAGGGGACACGGGTTCGTGCCCCAGTCCGGGAAGATCCCACGTGCCGTGGAGCGGCCGGGCCCGTGAGCCATGGCCGCTGAGCCTGCGCGTCTGGAGCCTGTGCTCCGCAACGGGAGAGGCCACAACAGTGAGAGGCCCATGTACCGCATGGCAGGGAAGGCAATGTACTTGTGAGTGGTAAAGCTGTAAATACATTAATCTTCTCAACTGAAGTTCAGAGAAGCTAAGTTACTTTCCTAGTACTGTAGTCCCATTAGTAAATTGCTAAAGCGGACTAGATTTAACTTTAACTCTATACTGCTTCTAGACTAGGCGTTCAAACCCATACTCAGCCATCGTCTAATGATGTGATATCGAGCAAGTTTCTCCACCTCCCTGGGCTTCAGTTTCCTCATCTTTAAATTAAGGATGATAAAACCAGTCCTGTCCACCTCACAAAGCCAGGGTAAGAATAAAACTCAGATATGACAATGCAACTTGTAGACCTTCAAACGGCAAGGGAATGTAAATTTAGGTACCAGTGGAGCCTTCTAGAAGCTGTGGCACACAGTAGGGAAATGAACAAAGTTTGGTGGACATACCAGACACCCTAAAATTACCCAAGGACGCCATAGATGGCCATTCAGTCTACTGGGAGATCTATCAAGAAGACCTACTGAGGAGCGGACAGGGGAGGGCTGCCAAGGTACCTGAGGCCAGAGGTATAGGAGAATCAGAGAGCTGCCCCTGCTTCACATTTGAGGATGGGAAGAGAATCTCTGTTTTACTGAAACAACAGAGTACTTCAGAGAGGTTACTTATGGAGAAGAAAGAAGCTTCAACAGTTGAGCTCATGGAGAACCCAGTCACCTATACATCCAATCTTCCCTCATCCCCCGTCCTAACAGAATCACTAGGATTGCCTCCCCTTAGGGACCAGGTTGCCTCAGTCAGTTGTTCAAAAAATATTTGTTAACGCCTATTATGTGCCAGGACATTATTCCAAACAATGCAAACCACTTTCCTGCTTTTGTGACGTCTGCATCCCGATATATGGGTAAGGAGGCAGGAGGGGAGACATAAAATGAAGAATGCAATTATTGGGTTGGCCAAAAAATTCGTTCAAGGTTTTCCGTACCGTCTTATGGAAAAAACCTGAACGAACCTTTTGGCCAACCCAATATTTTGTGTGATAAGGGCTATGAAGAAAATAAACATCTGAGTGTTCATTAAAATAATTTCTGATGACAGATCACTCTATACTTTTGGCAAATAATCTGAAGGTGTTCAGATAATCGAGGGACATTACTATAATAAACCTTATATTCTCATTTGCCTACTTACATCAATAAGGTTTCTCAGTATCTACAGCTATAACATTTTTTAAAACACACAAATAGAATCAATACTGGTTCCTGACTCATTCTAGCAATAAGTAAACTAGCTCTATATGAACTAATGGAGGTAGAAAAAAACCCCTCATTTATCTAATTAATAAATGCATTTCCAATTAAAGTGAACTTTTGTAGATTTTAACTATTTATAAATTGTGTATTAATAATATTTGTACATTTTACTCAATCCAAAAGAAATATTTTAACACTTAGGATCTTATAGTTGCCGGAAATTTTTTTAAAAACATACTTACTTTTAATTTATATTCATATTTTTATTGCAAAGATCAATAAAATGCTTTAAGAAATGAAGTATACTGCATTAGGATAAAATTCTGCATGCAATATGGAATGGAAATACGACTTTTTTAAAAAACAGAAAGATACACATTTTCTAACTATAAGCAAAGTGTTTATTCACATATTTTGAATGGATTATGAGTACCAAATTGCAGTGGAATTCAGATTTCATTAGATACCTATAGAAGTATGGTCTACAGTTTTATTTTAAATGTCAATATTTTAATACACCAGGAAGTATATTCTTTGCAACATATGATAAAATAATAACTTCAAAATATATAAGGGGGGGGCTTTCCCAGTGGCGCAGTGGTTGAGAGTCCGCCTGCCGATGCAGGGGACGTGGGTTCGTGCCCCGGTCTGGGAAGATCCCACGTGCCACGGAGCGGCTGAGCCCGTGAGCCATGGCTGCTGAGCCTGTGTGTCCGGAGCCTGTGCTCCACAACGGGAGAGGCCACAACAGTGAGAGGCCCGCGTACCGCCCAAAATAAATAAATAAATAAATACATACATACATACACACACACACACACATATATATATATATATATATATATATATATATATATATGGGGTATATGGTTTTAAAGAATTCTTTTAGGGATTGTGTGAGATAAAAGTTTGAATAAAGACTGTGTGTGTTATCTGTAGGCTGCCTTATATTTAGCGGCCCCTAGAGGGAGTCCCTTCCCAGTTCCACTTGAGGACAGCTTAGAAGGGTAGAGAACTCTTACTTGCATTGATTGTTCCATAAATTATTGAAACACCCTGGATGGAAAATTCACTGGGAGGGAAAGGCTGCATAGTGGAAATAGCACTAGATCTAACGTGAGTGTTGAGTCTTCTCGTAACTAGCTCTTTGGCTCCCTGAACCATAGTTTCCCCGTTTGAAATATGGGCATAAAACCTACTGTCCCTAATCCACAGTGTGCTGGAATAGAGCGATAAAGAACACAGACCCCAGGATCTGACTGCCTGAGTTCAAATCCAGCTTTGCCGCTTACCAGCTGGGTGACTTGAAGTATGTATTTTATACCTCTGTGCCTTCTGTCTGTCATTTAAAAGCATAATCCTAAAAAGCATAATAGGATCAACAATAGTACCTACCAAATAGAGTTGCTGTGATGATTAACCAAATTAATATTTATAGATAGAGTGCTTTGAATAACCCTGGCACATAGCTATTATTAGTACATATTACCTTAGTTATTACTATTATTATAATCATTCACATGTTTACTGACATGTAAAATCAAATAGGCCCTATGGCTGCTACACAAATAAAAGAAATAATAAACTATATTGGTTTTGGTGCTTTCAGCAGCAAATTACAAAGCAAAACTGACTAAAACTGGCTTAACCTGTAAGAGGATTTATAATTTCCCATAACAGGAAGTCCACAGATGTGACAGTTGGGGCTCCAGTGACATTACTTTGGCTTTGCCCAATGAGTGTGCTTTGTCTTTACAATGACATCCCTCATGCTCACGGGATGGTTACTGAAAGAAGCTGAAGACCTTGTTCTTCCCTTCCACCATGGTCTGAATGTTTGTGTCCCCCCCAAATTCGTATGTTGAAACCCTCACCCCCAGAGATGATAGTATGAGGAGATGGGGCCCTTGGGAGGTGCTTGGGTCATGAGGGTGGAGCCCTCATGAATGGGATTAGTGTCCCTATAAGAGACCCCACAGAGATCCACCTCGCCTTCCACTATGTGAGGAAACAGCTAGAAAATGCCAGCTATGACCCAGAAAGAGGGCTTGCTCAGAACCCTCTCACTAGAACTCTGGCGCCTTGATCTCAGACTTCCCAGCCTCCAGAACTGTGAAAAATACACTTCTCTTGTTTATAAGCTACCCAATCTGTGGTGTTTTCTTACAGCAGCCTGGACAGAATAAGAAACACCTCCCATCTGATTGGCCTACGTAAGATAGGTGCCCATCTCTGGATCGAAAACATTTGTTAAGGGAGTACCATGCACTGACTGCCTCAATCCTGGTTGTCTGAACTGATCGCTGGCAAATGGGATACTGTGACTAGATTAGACAAACCAGGATCCAGCCCCTGAAACTGGAGATGTGACTCACGTGATGTCTTAGTCAGGGTCCCAGCAGGAAGCAGATGACATATTAAAACTAGGTAAGTGAGGAAAATTTAATAAAGTGACTGTTTATGAAGTTGTGGGCAAAGTTGAAGGAACTCAGCAAGGGACGGTGCAGTGCCCAGGGGCTAGCAACTACAAAGGGCCACTACTGCCCCTCAGCCTGAGGAGTAGGGAGCTCTTATTCGAGCGTACACACAGCGAATGGGATGGAGAGGACTGAGCAAGAGGATCTTTGTCTGTTTATAAAGGAATGCTGTCTACCTGCAACTACTTAGCCACGGATGAAGCCAACAGAATAAATACCCCAACCTGACTCGTCTTCCAGTTGCTGAAAGCCACAGTGCCAGGAGCCATTAATGCCACCAATGCATGCCCATCACCAGGTCAGGCACCCAGGCCCTAGGTCAGAGTGGAGAAGGATAAAATGCGGTTGGAGGAGCAATTGGAATAGTGAGCATGAAGGAATACTGAGCACACTCAGACTGCTCAAGGGAGGGGAATGATACCCAAACAAAACCATATCCTGGTAGGAAAGAAGAAAGGAAATGCTGGATAGAGAACTAACAGGATTCACCAGAAGTACCCTTGTTCGGAATAACATTGTTCTGGGGACTTCCCTGGTGGTCCAGCGGTTAAGACTTCGCCTTTCAATGCAGGGGTTGCAGGTTCAATCCCTGGTTGGGGAGCTAAGATTCCACATGCCTCATGGCCAAAAACCCAAAACATAAAACAGAAGCAGTATTGTAACACATTCAACAAAGACGTTAAAAATGGTCCATATCAAAAAAAAAATCTTAAAAAAATAACATTGTTTTCTTTCTTTTTCAAATATAGATTATCTAAAATTGCAAACATCTCTTATTTGTAAGTAAAATGCATCCCCAAGGGAGCTGCACAAGAAGATAACAAAAGACCGAGCTGCCACTACTTGATGAGGGATACAGGAAAGGGGGATGTACTGACCTTTCAAAGAAAAGTGAAGAAATCCATTCCCATCAGGGATTGCAAAGAGAAGTGGCTGTTCCCTTGATAAAGCCAAAGAGGGCAAGCCTAATGAGGCCTAAGCCAGTTACATGGTGTAATTTACTGAATGGGGTTGGCTGCCTTGCAGTGTTTCAAAGCAATTTTTTTGTAATACATGATTAGTAGGAAAGGATTTGGATGTTGCCATTTTCCAAAGAAAACTTGAATACACTTAGTAATACAGAAAAATATTCTCCTTGGAAATTCTCATGTTTCTAGGCAAAGCGGTATCGTAAGTCAGAATTTACACAACGTATTATTGCCTAATGTATGAGGAGTAATTCGGAACTAAATGTCAAGACAGACCATCCCTAAGGGACTCCAAGAGTAAGTGGTAACATCAAGTGCCCATCAAGGGCAAGGAGAGTCGACACCAGCGGTTCTCAACACTAACTGCCCATTAAAACGACTTGGGGAGCTTTAATTGTTTTCTACACCCAGACTCCTCCCTAGAGCAATTAAATAAGAATCTTTCAGGGAGGTCCAGGAATTGGTACTTTTTGAAAAGCTCTCTGAGTGATTATACTTATATCTCTGGTAGAGGCGGCATGCCCAAATCAATCAGATCACTTGCTTTGCTGGTTAATTCATCAGTTCAATCCAAATAGCTATCCTGGAATGTGGTTGTGCCATGCTGTGTCTTGCAGCCAGGTATTAAGGCCTTACAATATAAGGGTTGGGACCGGAGGCTCTGAAATCAGGCTGCCTGGGTCAAATTCTGAGTCCACTCATGGGCTTATGTGACTTTGGGAAAGTCATGTAACACTTTTGAACCTTAGTTTCATAATCTGTGAAATAGGGGAGGGGCAATGGTAGGAATTACAACATAGACTGTTTTGAGGATTAACTTAGAAATAACTTCATGTTTATGAAGGTTTTAGTGCAGAGCCCGGCACAGAGTGTCTCTCATTAAATGCAAACTATTATTAATGTGTCTAGATTGAAGCCAACTGGATGTCTCAGAAGTATCCCCACATTCTGCCCAATTGGCTTTCTGGAGTTCTCTATGGAATGGGCTTGGGAAGGTGGGGATGTTAAAGTAGTGGACCCTTCCAACTCAAAGTCTAAGGGTCTATGAGTTGCTTTGGGGGGTCGCTTCGCATGAAAGGCAAGGACATTAACAATTAACAAGTAGAAAATGACTATTATTCCAGCCAATGGTAGTCACTATTTATTTAATGTGCCAGGCACCGTGTTAGGCACTTTACATCTTTTCTCACTTAATCCTCACAAGAATCCTACAAAAATAGAAAGTATCCCCCATTTTGCCGATGAGGATCCTTTGGCCCAGAGAGGGTGAGTAACTTTCCCAAGATTATCCAGCTACGAATCTACTGAATTAGGATTTGAACTCAGGTCTTTCTGGCTTTGTAGCTCATCCTTTGTCAACTGGGCCATGCTGCCTCTCTTGAATGACACTCCTCAACACTAGGACTGCTGTAACTTCTTCTTCTAGAATGAATGGAACCATGTTCCAAGGATAGAGCTTTCTCAACTAGTCTCTTCCTTTCTAGGATAACACAGATCTGGAGTACAGAAGCTAAGAGCGTACATTAAGGCTTTGGGCTACAGAGAGTAAGCCAACCACCCAGGCAGTGTTCCTGGGTCCAGAGCTTTTCCTGGAAAGAGAATTCTTTTCCTCACGGAAATATTTTTTATCTTGTAGGATGAGCCAGCACGTAGTGGTGCTCCGTGGAGAAGAAGGGGCAGTGTCGCTGGTGGTGTTCTGCCGAAGACCCACTCTCATGGCATTCAGCAGTGGAGGGTGATTAGTGGGTGGATTAGCTGCTCGCAGCCCATCTCTAAGATGTGAATATGAACCAATGCATAACCACTGAGAACCTGCTACTTACCTACCACTGGGCAGGGCTCCAAGCCATTGTGATCCCACTTTCCCCTGCCCCAAGTATAGACACTTGGCAACACCTACATTTTTCCTAATTTTGAAAAGTGCTTGTGTGAAAGTTCCCAAAAAGCTAACATTTTAAATCACATTTACATATTTTTAAATAACCTCACTGCAAAGACAAAATAATAATAATAGCCTAGTTTTATTGAGAGTTTTTTTTTTTTTTTTTTTTTCCGGTACGCGGGCCTCTCACTGTTGTGGCCTCTCCCGTTGCGGAGCACAGGCTCCGGATGCATAGGCTCAGCGGCCATGGCTCACGGGCCCAGCCGCTCCGCGGCATGTGGGATCTTCCCGGATCGGGGCACGAACCCGAGTCCCCTGCATCAGCAGGCGGACTCTCAACCACTGCGCCACCAGGGAAGCCCTATTGAGAGTTTTTATGTGCCAAGCTTTACATGTATTATTAACCCATTGAAGGGTTAATAATTATCGGGTTAATTAACCCAATGCCCTGTGAGGTACTGATCCAGTCTTTCAGGTGATGAGACTGTAGCCCAGAGAGGTTAAGTAATTGCCTGGTGGATTCTGTGGTAGGTCTCTGGTATCTATCAGGTCCCAGCAGGAAACAGAAGAGATACTCAAACTGGGTAAATGGGGAAGAGTTTAATATTGGGACTAGACACACTAGATAGTGTGGGTAAGGTATAAGGAAATTGAAAAAGGTTAGGCAGTACCTTGGCCCTAGGCATAAAAGGAAAGACATCTGCCAGGAGCTATGACCCTGAGTGGGGAGAGGTAGCCAGGCCTCATGGCCCAGCATGGAGGGAGCCGGGAGAACAAATACCACCAATTACTCTCCTCCCGCCTACCTCCCTCCAGTCTCCTGCAGTGCTTTCCATCAGCTGAACCCAAATGGAAGTCAGAAGACAAGAGATCCTTGATTCAGTCCATCCAGGTTGACTTCCCTGGGGCACAAGACAGGATGGAGAAGGTTAGAGAATGGATCTGGAGGAGAAAACAGAAAATACTGAGTGCACATGTGATCTCAGATCTCTTTCTAGAATTTGAGATTGGAAACACACAGAAACTGTCCTTAAAAAGGAATACTGTTCATGGTTCATGACAGAATGTCCGTGAATTTCTGCTGCTGAAGAATCTTGAGCTTTTCTGCTTCCATTCCTTCTACACATTGGCTGCTCAGCGATCCAGGATGTTTCTGACAAGTCTCTTATTTCTGCCTAACCCAGTCAAAGTCATTTAGTGTGGCTTGTAACAAAAGGTCCCTAATGAAACAATGCCCAAGTTTTCTCCTGGTCATCCTAGCCCTCTCTAGTGTTGGCATTTAGATCACTGCATTTATGTCTATATTCCCAACTGTGCTCAAGAGAAGAACTTATGTAAGGGGCTTCCCTGGTGGCGCAGTGGTTGAGAGTCCGCCTGCTGATGCAGGGGGCACGGGTTCGTGCCCCGGTCCGGGAAGATCCCACATGCCGCGCAGCGGCTGGGCCCGTGAGCCATGGCCACTGAGCCTGCGCGTCCGGAGCCTGTGCTCTGCAACAGGAGAGGCCACAACAGTGAGAGGCCCGTGTACCACAAAAAAAAAAAAAAAAAGAAAGAAAAAAGAACTTACGTGGAAGAACAGGAGGAGGGGGGAAGAGGGGGAAAAGGAGGAGAAAGAGAACAAGAATGATTTTAAGAACTTGGAAAGTAGGAACTTCTTCGATGTGCTCCTGTTGAGAACCACTGGTCCCATCATCCACTTTCTCATATAGCTCTTTCAGGAAAAACTTAATCACAGGGTTGTAAGTTTTTAGAGCTCGCCCTTCTGGTTAGCTGAATTTGCTAGTTAACTGTTCAGCACCTTTGAATTTTAATTCTAGTTGATACCTTTGTTTAAATGCTATTAGCTTACTTCCCTTCATTAGTGTGTAGTGAATCATCCCAGAGAAAAAGATTCCAAGCCACATTATCTGACATTTTATATAGATCTGGAGCAGTTGCTTAAGATCCCTACAGAGCAGATTGGAGAGACACAACTCAGTTGGATTTTCTGCCCCTCGTTGAGAGAAATCAACCAGGCAATCATTTATTCTGCAAACATTTCTTGATCACCTGTGTTGCGCCTGCCTGGAGTGGTCCAATCAGGGCATATAAAAATGAAAACAATATCTTTTCATGGGAGGAGTCTTACAGCCTTAGCCCTTTAGTGTTCCCTCTGCCTGGTAATATCTATTTTACTCTCAGTATTTTAACAAAGAACTCTTTTTCAAATTATTTTAAGATATGTCATAAAAAAAACATTTGTTTGTGTGTTTCACTTTCACTGCACCAGTGGAGAGCTTGGCTTTCAACTCCAAGTTTCTGGCCAAGACCTTTCTGTCCACCTGGGGGCAGCATATCCTTACATAGAAAAGCACCTTGAAGGAAACGACTGGCTTTCTGAGCTCCTGGCTTTCAAACACAAGCCTTTCAAGAAGTGTTTCCCAAATGACTGACCCAAAAAATATTCAGTCTGAAGAATTATCTTTGAAGAAAGGGTTCCATAGTCAAATAAGTTTAGGTAACTCTGGTTTAAGTAACGTTAAAAGGTGTCTTCCCTGCAAGACCTCTCAGAAACTTTAAAATACTTTTGTGGTACAAAGTCAACACCAGGGCATGTTCACATTGTGCCTGGCACTGTGCGAAGTGCTTTACTTACATTGATATATTTAATCCTCACAGCCATCCTGTGAGCATTTTACAAATGAAGAAACAGAGGGACAGAGCTCCTAAGTGGTAGCTGAGTTTCAAACACAGGCCATCTAGCTACAGAACTTGCATATTTGACCATTACACTATAGTGTTTGCAATGTGAGACTCCAAGAGGAAGAATTTAATAGTCACTGTTTCCTACATGTATTTGGCTTTGGAACTCTTTTCTTCCTGCTGGTCAACATAGAGGACTGGTGTTTAACAGAACACGCTGTGAGAAATGCTTCCATAATGTGATGACAAATGCCATCCCTCTTTAAAATTTAACCTAAATATAAATCCACGGGCCCAGTATGTAACTGAATGGTTAACATTCAGTTGAATTCTGATTTGATGGGAAGCCTCCTGTCATGTTAATCCCTATTCTCAAAGCTAATGTCACTAAACCAAGACTAAAGTATGCATTTAAAGTATATCAAATACCGGTCAGAATTGAATTTTCTTGGGAAGAAAAATACAAAGTAGAGAGGTGAAACTAGAAAGCCACAGGCACAGAAGCTAAACAGAGTGTGGAATGTTCTGGGAAAATGAGGAAATGCTCACCTCTTCATGGGAATCCAAAACTAAGACTGAGATTCTAAATAATGTTGGAGAATTAGAGCTGGAATAAGAGTGGCACCTCTGACCAACACAGGCCATTTTAGAACAAAGTTAAAACATCTGTAAAACAAAAAATGTCGCTCGCCATCCAGTTATACAAGTATCAAATCATTAGCCACTGTAGTCGTTGACCAATAGTTCACCCTGAAAGGAATTCAGGACAAAAAACAGGATGAGGCACTCTGTGCTTTGGAAAAACAGGCCCCTTAGAGAGTTGATGTATATCTCAGGAAGAATTTTAGTGAACCCAGATTCTTGCATCTTCCATAGAAACACTCTAAAATCATTAACTGAGATATCTATACCTTGTGACTAGCAGTAATATTTTACCGAGATTCATGCTTTACTACATGTATTCCCTAGTCAAAAATCATATATATACTGACTTCTCCTCTACCTGTTGGGGGCAGTTCCCTCCGAGCTATTGAGAGGCTGCTCTTCAGGCTATAGTCCTCAGTAAGATCCCTAAATAAAACCAAAACCCACAGCTCTTACATTGTGCGTTTTCCTTTCAGTGGACAGCTTTTGATGAGCACGAAGGGACCAGAGCAGACTTCTTTCCTTCTCCTGGACGCTATGAGGATCCAAAGCCATACTACCGCTAAGGGCCCCTTATGCCCATCTGCCTCCTTGGCAAGTCCAGACGACTCAGTAAGTCTCTCTTGTTCTCAGATCTCCCGTTTTGGTTGACGATCCTGAGTTTTATTCTGTGGTGGATAAAGAGGTACTTGACGTAGTTGAAGGACACCGAGAAAGTCTTTGGTCATTTATAGGCAGTTATTATTTTAATAAAAATGCCTCTCTTCTAAAAGATTCATAGAAAGGACTTTTTGACAAGTACAGGTTTCTGATAACTTTCAGATCATACCACTGAACTGGATAAGAAATTACAGAGTTATAATGAAAACTCTGATGGCTTCATAAAACTGTTATCAGAAGATCAACAAGAATTAGTTATGTAAGGCTGAACGATAATTTTATGACTTTTTGCCTAAAATATTACTAGCTTTTCATCTTTGTTTTCCAGATATAAGGAAACATTTCCCCTTAAACTAATTATAGCTTACACCAATTTGGTAAATTATACTTTTGTAAACAGAACTGAAACCTTTATCTTTTTCTCTCTACCTGATCCCTCCAGAATTGGAAACTCTTAGTGAGCACTCTTATTTTCATGGTAATATGTTTATTTGCATAAGTTCAATAAGAATCTGTTCTTCTTAGACATAATTGGGAACATTGGTTATGTCACCGTGGCTTTGATTGGAATGATATATTTGAGAATATACACAAAATCAAATATGACCAGGCAGCTTCCAAGAACTAAGGTGGACTTTATGGAGCCATAAAGCCCCTTGGAAAAATGACCTGATACCTTGCTCACAGGGTTCCCAGCATCCTTACAAGGTGGATAAAGGAAGTCATTTCCTGGCAAATGCAAGAACCTCAAAATATTTGGGGGACCTCAAGAAGAGGGGAATGCACCCAAATCTGCAGGTACTGCAGGTAAAATCTGATGTCAAGTATTTGGCGTGGCTTTCTTTGCCTTGAGAGGCCTTTTAAAGTTCAATCTGAGATTCCTTATGAAAAGTTCCAGGAAAGCCAATTTAAAAGAGCCTATGATCAATTACACTTATGTAAGTAGTCAAACCAAGTTTATGGAAACCAGGCATATTTTGTGGAAAAATTTGTCTTAATTCAGCTCTATTTGATAAAAATGAGGGTTAATTTTAGAGCAAAAAAATGTTTCAGTGGATATTAAGTTCTAGTGTTGTTAATTGACTTTGCATTTGGGTGTTTACTGCCTAAACTCACTTCCTAGGTGGCTCCTGGTAACTATGTTGCATTATTGTAAAGCTTAATTGAATTAGGAAAAACACATTCTAAGCTTGTTTTTGAAGCTTATCTTTTATTTAAGGTAATTTATTTTTGGATGAAGATTAGATGCCCTATGACCTGCAACCAGGAGATTATGTGTATCGGAAAAGACATCATTTAAAGGACTCCCTCCAGCCTAGATGGAAGGACCCTTATCATGTACTCTTAACTAGCTCATGTGCAGCGGAAAAAAAAAAAACAGAAGGAAATTGGCTCTTGGATTCATATTTCTCACATTAGAGGGGACCCAGCACTGGACTGGTCTATAGAGAGGACTGCTGACCTCAAATTCACCTTAAAATAATGCTCAAACAGAGGAGAAATGACACCCATGCCAGGACCAGAAGATGACACCAGAAGTAGACAGCTATCCCAAGGTGCTGGACCTGACCCATATGATTATTTATAGCACTTTCTTGATGTCTTGGACATTTTGCCTATGAATAAAATGCTTTTCTATCATGGGCACGACCCTATGCAGAGCATAAAAATTAATCCAATTGTTGGGTTTATGGTCAATTATCTATATCTAGTACTTCTGGTTTACCTTGGTGGATTTCTCCTCTCCAAGGCTCTGATTACATGGTTCTTAGAAAATTAGTTTCGAAGAAAGAAGTTATAGTTCTATTCAGGACACTATTGATATCATTAGATGAGATGCCCTCTTTTAGCCAGTCAATCCTACTTGCTATGACTCTGGCCATAAATATGAATTTTCTTTAAAAGTTACTCAAGCTAAATCAGAGCGATGAGCTAAGTTTCAGTCAAAAATCATAACCACCCATTTATTATGAGGGACTCTCCCTCAGTTATGGGATGGATACATACAGGCTACAGTCATTTAAGTTTAAAGATCCCCCTTATATTAGAGCAATTAGATCATACTAAGGGTAATCAACCTAATAACACTGGGAAATTGGGTTAGATCCCTTATAACAATTCCAGTATATCATTACCCTTAAAAATAGCAGTGGGTACGGAACAGACTGGATCAGACGACCGGGGATATACTTGGCTGCATCTAATGGAAATTCTTGGCTTAAATTCTTACTTATGACCTAATTTACGCTACTAACTATGTTATATACTATATTCTGCCTATTTTATAAGATTGTTGTTTCTTGTATTACCTAATGCATAACTGAGTCTCTGACAAAAATAATGATGACTAAGAGACTCAAAATGGTTGGCCAAATATATAGTTCCATATAAGATTAAAATTATTGTAATAGTGTAACTCTAGATGTGGGAAGAAGCAACAAGGGAGAATCATTTCCTGGACCGTAACAGACTGGTAAGGCCGGTGGCCCAGAGACTCTTATGGCTACCTTTAACAAGATCCAGTCCTGTCATAGCAGATTGAGTGGCCTATCAAAGAAATCCTCACCTGACTTAGGAATTAGCCTTCACAGCACTGTGAGACAAATTGGTCATGAAATGCTTCCCACACCTTGGTGGAATTTATGACCAAAAGGGAGGACTGTAAAATAAAGAATGTTGCCCATCATCCTGTTCTACAAAGATTAAGTCATTAGCCACTGCAGTTCCAGAACGACAATACACCCTGAAAGGAATTCAGGACAAAAAACAGGGTGAGGCACTCTGTGATTTGTAAGAATAGGCCCCTTAGATGAATAGATGTATATCTCGTGAAGAATTTTAATGAACTCAGATTCTTGCATCTTCCCACACATACAAACACTCTAAAGTCATTAACTGAGACATCTTTGTGACTAGCAGTAATCTTTTACCCACATGTGTGCTTGCCTGCATATACTCCCAAGCTAAAAAGCATATATATACTGGTTTCTTCCCCCTACCTCTTGGGGCAGTCTCCTCAGAGCTACTCAGAGTGTTTCCCAGGCTATAGTCCTCAGTAAGTTTCCTGAATGAAACCCAAACCCACAACCCTTACGTTGTGTGTTTTTCTTTCAGTCAACACATCTAAGGGATAGTCTACCAGATAAGACTGGTAGTTACTTTAAGCAGTATTTTCTAAACCTTAGTCATTTATATACATACTAACGTCATGATTTTTTTCCTATCAGGATACCACTACTACTATTTATCCAGTATTTTCCATAAATTGTCTTATACTTTCGTATAAATTAATTTTTTAAAAAGCTCATTATCTGAGAATTCATGGTTTTGAAGGAATAATTATCTTTTTCTAATATGTAAATGTAAAACTGAAGAAATAATTGTGTTCCATCTAAAGTGATCTGTGTACCATTATTTTGGAAATGCTTTTCTAAAGGATAAAATCCTTCCAGTGCTGTGAAAAAAGAAAAAGGTAGAATTGGGACTGAGTTTTAAGAGGTTAAAATATATTTGAAGAATAAGACTGTTGGGGAGAGATGAAATATATATATATATATATATATATATACCTACTTTGAGGTGCAATTTAAAATTCCTTTCTAAGGTTGTTCTAAAAATATTATCTATTCTTTTGCTTGTATTTTAATACTGTGTTTGAATAAACAGATTACCTACTTTCATAAACAGATTATCTTTTTCTTAGTTCTAATCACAGCAATGAAAATATCAAATATACTTGAAATAAACTGTCAAACCAAAAGAATGTTTATTATATGGGATATTTTATTTATGAAAACCTATATTGCAGCTTTGTGTTAATATTCAATATCAGCTTCATGGCAATTTTGAATTTTTGAAAACTCATCTTTTGCTTCTAACAAGTACAATATATATTAATATACTACAAAGTGCACTTTACCAAACAGCATTTCATCTATCCATAGATTAATCATGGCACCAAACACTTTTCCATACTGTATTTGACACAGAAATTGAGATACAGATAATTAAATCTGTTCCAACAACATGAACCAGAAGATTATTTGATAAAAACAAGAGACAGGGACTTCCCTCGTGGTCCAGTGGTTAAGACTTCACCTTCCAATGCAGGGAGTGAGGGCTCGATCCCTGGTCGTGGAGCTAAGATCCCACATGCCTTGCCACCAAAGAACCAAACATAAAACAGAAGCAATATTGTAACAAATTCAAAAAAGACTTAAAAAAAAAAAAAGCGACAGGGCTTCCCTGGTGGCGCAGTGGTTGAGAGTCCGGCTGCCGATGCAGGGGACACGGGTTCATGCCCTGGTCCTGGAAGATCCCACATGCCACAGAGCGGCTGGGCCCATGAGCCGTGGCCGCTGAGCCTGCGCGTCCGGAGCCTGTGCTCCGCAATGGGAGAGGCCACAACAGTGAGGGGACCGCGTATCGCAAAAAAAAAAAAAAAAGAGACATTTCCTTATAGCAATACTATACAATAGAACTTTCTAGGATGATGGGGAAAGTTTGACATCTGCATGTGTAACAAGTAGCTACTGAATTGGAATTGGCATAATGTGATGTAGCCCATGCCCAAGGCATGAGCAATGATAGTCATATACAATCATTGCTCATGATGACCAAAATTAACCTGCATAACCAATAAATGTTTCATTATTTCTGTCCAGACCCCAGATTTATAGAACCAATGCTAACTTAATTTAGCCAGAGTCAAATACCTGTCTCTTGTGGTAATGTTATTTTCAGACTTTCTAGTAGGCATAAATTCTATTTATTTTCTTTATTGCCACTTGGTAGTACTATAAAAATTGTAAAAGCAACTTGAGTTCATTCATTTGATAACTATTTATTGCAAGCTTATTCTTGGCAAGATCCTGGAGATGCAGTACTAAACAAGATAGAAATGGTTCCTGCCTTCATGAAACTTAGACTCTAGCTGGATGAGGCTTGGTGGTATCATTAAGGTTCATCAATGAGAAAACAATCTTGTGAAAGCATTGTCCAGATTGTTCAGAAACTAAGGTGTCCAGAACTCAGACATGTATGCTTAACTCCGGTACCCTTGTGGGAGGAAACTAATCTAAACCAGAAAGTGAGAATCTATTTACAAAATGTGTTTTATCTTTTTCCCTACTTTTCAAGTGATGATGCCTTTCCAAGGGTTAATTATACACCCCAGAAGATTTCAACTTGGTGAACCCCATTTCTTTCTTTTCTTTTTTCCTCCCTCCCTTCCTTCCTTTCTTTCTTTCTTTCTTTCTTTCTTTTCTTTCTTTTCTTTCTTTCTTTCTTTTTCTTTCTTACTTTCTTCCTTCCTTTCTTCTTTCTTCCTTCCTTCCTTCTTTCTTTCTTTCTTCCTCTTTCTTTCTTTCTTTCTTCCTTCCTTCCTTCCTTCCTTCTTTCTTTTCTTTCTTTCTTTCTTTCTTTCTTTCTTTCTTTCTTTCTTTCTTTCTTTCTTTCTTTCTTTCTTTCTTTCTTTCTTTCTTTCTTTCTTTCTTTCTTTCTTTCTTTCTTTCTTTCTTCCTCTTTCTTTCCTTCCTTCCTTCTTCATTTATTCATACATAGTGACTTTATACTCTGTGAGGAGAGTTTCTAAAATTATCATGAATGTATTTTTTGTATAACGTTTTGATGGCTCCACCATGCAGGGTTAGAGAATTTATTGCTCTATATGTCAGTTGCCTTGGCATTTTGAGGCAAGTGAATAGAGAGGTTAAGGCTTGGATCTAGCCAAACATGTACTCTGTATCACAAATGGATAATCTTAAATGATAGAATAGAGCCACCTGTCTACCTCAGATATACTAGTCAATTTGATGTGCAAGACCTATGCTTCATAGGCAGGGAAGTTACAATTTATAAAATAATAAGAGTTGGGGTTGGAAAGCCAACTTAAAATCTTTCTCCTGAAAGATAATATGCAAAAATCCCAGGGCTAAGTAGACAATACGAACACTTGTAAACGGACGGCGTGCGTAAGACCCCTGAGGCTAAACTGCTTGTATTCCTATCAAGCTAGCTCCTGGCTAGATTTGTTGCCTGTTAAAATCCATTAGCCAAACAAAATTAGGGGTGTTTCGTCTAGTAGGTGCTACTAAAGGCATACCTAGGACCTAAGATTTTTTTAGAGCCTATAAACATGTTTGAGACCTAAAAAAAAAAGTTTTGACTCCAAAACTTACAAAGTGTAACATACCAACCAATCAACTGCAATTCAACTATTTTGTAGCTAATTTAAATTATATTTAATTTGGGATATGGATTATGGTTTATTTTAACATGCTTGATAGATTTGACGGACCTAAAAGAGTAAGAATACCTAGAACTCCAGAAAAAATGACAATACCAAACTTTCCTCTTTGTCATCTTGAGTCACCAAGTTGCTAGTTTGCAAGCCCTGAATTATGTGCTGGTTGTCCAGATAAGAATGTCATATCTAGGGAGATCAAATGAATTGGACAAGTTCCCATAGCTACACAGAGGCATGTCCCCAACTAGAACTTTCATCTCTGAGTCCTGCATGAGGGCTTTTGCACCCAGTGTCATCTACATCCGATTCATCGGGATACATGTTAAAATGCATATTCATAGACTCTACTGAATTAGAACCTCTAGGGTCCAAACCCAGGAATCTGCATTTTGTCCCCCACAAAATGTATCATTTTACATTTCCAGGGACAGAGCTATTTAACTAGTCAGCTCTGGTCAGTTCATTGAGCCAATTTGTTTCCAGTGAGTTGATGAATTGTATTCAGTTGACTTGCTGGTATAACGTGGATACGAAAGTCTAAAAGTAGGGTTTTTTTTTTTTCTTTTAAATGGCCCTAAAATGGAGAAACAATAATGCTTAGATTTTTTCTTCAACTGTGACATTGGATCAAGTATTTCAAAGCTCTCTTGGAAGAAGAGCCTTGGACCTGCTGGTAAAAATACCAGGGGACAACTGTCATGGAGGGGAATTGTGGGCCAAGATGAAAATGCTGAAAGGTTCAGGGATAAGCCACTCACCCTTTTGGCCTCTGCCTTTTTGACTTTTTTTCCCTAAATACATTAGTTCAAACTGGTGAATGTACAAATGTATGGAATGTTCCAAATATGTAAGTACAGGCACTGTCCTAGGTGCTGAGGAATCCATGATGACCAAGATAGACACAGTCCTTGACTTAAATTTGCTTACAGTCTAGCTCAGAATAAGGTAAACAAGAATTCAATCCCATTTCTGCCAGTAATAAGCTGTGTGACCTTGGGTAGGCCACTTCACCTTTCTGGATTTCCATTTTCTTATTTTAACCTCTAGCTCAGCATAGCCCCTATAGGAGGCACCAATGGCCTTAGAGAGTGGTGGGCTACCATCTACACTGACATTTCGTTGCTGCTTGTGCCTCTCTCTGTCTTCCTACCAGTCAATTTTTGTTTAATTCAGAGCTAGACCATGCCAGACCAGTGAAATGGCTGTCTTCTCCACACGACCCCACCCAGGGACCCCTGGGGCCAGTTACATCAACCTTTTCTCGAAATTTTCTCTCTAAATTAATTCATATGTGCTCTGGCTATGTGAGAGCGTCACATCCATTACCTCATGGGTGTGATGGCTCCAGCAAAGCCCCCAGGGAGCTGTGCAGCCCACTGCAACCTCCTCCAAGGGCTTTCCCTCTGCTGTGCCACCAGTCCGTGAAAAGAAAAAAAATGACCCCAGAGTCCACTGATTCACTTCCAAAACAGCCCCAGGGCTAGAACAAACTGTGGTGGCTGACTGGTGGCAAGAGGGAGGTAGGATGCCACTACAGAAAAGAAACAGTGACCTTTGTGGATATTAAGGGAAAATATGCATTCTTCCAATTACAAGGCTAATCAAGTCTGGCAAATTCTGATGGGGGCATTTTTATGAACATGTGAGGTTAATCTGGGCTTCCCCATTACTGAGTTAGTCCAGAATACACACTCTGGGTTATATACTGGGAGTAATAGTAACACATAATAGCTGTTGATTTAACCAGTATATGTGGAGCAACCATTATGTGCTTAGTATCACTGTGGGCATTGGGGATACAACGATGAACAAAGCAGTCTTTGCCTTCACGGTACGTACATTCTAGTTCAGGGAGACAGAAAATAAAACCAAACTGATTAACAAAAAGCTATATATTGATATGACATAATTTCAGGTAATGGTAAGTGCTATGAAGAAAAGGGAAGCAGGGCAGGGGATAGGAAATAAAGGAGAGGTGGCGGGGTGGGGGGGAGGAAAGACTTCTTGACTGAGGCAACATTTGAGCAGAAACTTAAATGAAGGTAGGGGATGATCTAGAGGCAGATATCTGAGGAAAGAACATCTCACACGAAGGAAAGAACATAACAAAATACCTGGCAGAGGCTGCTGTGTATTTTACACGCATTATAAATATTTGCTGAATTAGTTCATACAGTATGAGACAGGTATTTCTACCAAACTTTGAGAAAACTGAGGTTCAGAGAGGTTAAGTGATGTATCCCGAGCCACACAGCAAGTTAAGTGACAGAGCTGTAAGGTGGCTCTACCTCAGTGCTGTCCCTTCCTATGTCTAACTGTTCCTGGGATTAGTCATCCCTAAACTTCCCCTGAATCCCCCCACATAAGGCACACCACCCTAAGTTTCTACCAGCTCTGAGTTCTGGAATTTGATGCAAATCCCTAGAGACAGAGCTTGGTATTAATACCTGACTGCCATAAAAGGTTAGATAAAGAGCCCCTGAGAAACCACCTGCAGGCTGTGCCCAAAGATGTTTGGGTCTGAAAGCTTCTGGAGGCATTGATGGAATTTGTCCTCATGGTACTGTGGGAGGTCAGCCTCTCCCAGGCACTTAGTTAGGCTGCTGCCGCCATTTCTTTCTTTCCGGGGAGAAATGGATGTCTGAGGGAGATGTCAGTTACACCCTCCCTGACTAAGGAAATGTGCAGAATGGAAAGACAGCCATTACCCCAGGCTGGCCATTGCGCCCTTAGCAACAACAACCATGTACACACTCACACACAAACACTGCACCAAAACAAGCAAAGGTCACTCTCTCTGGTCACTTCCAAGAATGATCTCAATTTTTCATAAAACAATGTTTATAAATTAGATGGAATTCCGGAGCAGTCCGGGAATAGAAATAACCATTTTATGAGGTTTACTGCCACTACATTATTGCTTTTTTGCCCTGAATGAGCAAAATAGTGTGCAGCCCGCCTCTTCCAGAGCCAAGCAAAGACCTTTTACAAAGGATCCAGCCAAGCAAGTCTGAATGGGGAGGTATCCTTGGTTCTAGTAGGGGCTTCCATTTACAGCCTTGTGACCAGAAGCACCTTGAAGTCAGGGGCTGTGCTCTATTCATTTTTCCATTCCAGCACCAAGCACAGTCCCTAGTACAACATAAGTATCTAAGAAATGATTTTGGTTGTTGAATGAGTGACTATGTAACTGAATCAATGAATGAAAGAACAAATGAATAATTTGATCCCCAGGGCTAGTGCCCAAGAAAATGAAGATACTCAACAAGACTACAAACACTTTTGAGCCCTTGTTACATGTCCAAGCTTTGTTTGTGATGACACCGAAGAAGTAGCCCATGTTCTTCAACCTGCTTCCTGCTCTCACTGGCTTTTCCTTGGTCCCTCAGGGCTTCCATGCTGCTTGCCGTAACTCTTGACACAGGCTGCTCTTCAATCCTAACTCCAGAATATACTTTCCCTCTCTACCTGTAAAAATGTCCACTGTCTCAGTCCCCTGGATGTAACTGGCTGGCATATTGATGAACTAAATGTCTTAGCTGAGTTCCCTCAGAAGCAGAGGTTGAGGCAAGGATTCGAGTGCATACAGTTTATTTGGGAAGAGAAGCTGGAAGAAAAGCCAGCCAATGAAGGGTGCATTATTAAGCCAGTTACCTTTATGGACAAATGGACTTTAGTCCTATGTGAGAACTATGAAAAATGGCACAGGAAATATGTCACCTTACTACAAGTTATTCCACCAGGAAGCAAGAGAGTGTGGTATTTGTTCACCATCTTGTTGGTTGCTGGCTGAGAGGTGTCAATTCTCTGGCGCTTCCAGGCTTTCTTGCACGTGAGCAGATTGGCCTTCCTTGGTTTTGGAGAAAGCACTCAGACAAAGCAATGCTGATGTCTATAGTTGGAAGTAACTGGAGCACAGTGAAGTGGTAAAGCTGAAGGAATGTGGGTGGGCCACTGACCGCACTGGCCACCCTAACTCTTAAAGGGAGAAATGGCTGATCACATCCACCACAAATACCCTCCTAGAGGCACCCAGCTTTCTAAAGCATAGCTTGAATGGGATAATGTCTTAACACAAACGGATGCCTCTCTTATTCAGGCTGGAAAGTGAGAGAGGGAGTTGAGATTTGGTGGTGGAAGGGGGCAAATGAGTCTCCACTTAGATACGGCAGATGCACCAGCTTTTCCTGGACTTCTGGGTGAGGTGAGCTCAACTTTTGTAAAAGAGTTATAATGCAGCCAGTATTCTTTACAGGAGAGAGGTCAACCAGAAATTAAATAGCCTCTATCAAACCTATGCATGGAAGCAGTACCTGGATGCCTTTCAGCTACTGGAGAAATTCTGTGGCTACTCAGAGGACCACATCCCTGAGCTGTAGGACGTATCTAGGTTCTTAAAAGTCAAGCTTCCCTTCTTTTCTCCTCCTTCCTTGATCACAAATCTATGAGAGAGGACTGACAGTTTCATGGAGTTTTACTGACATTAAAACCAGAAGGACACTGAGAAGTCGTCTCCTGCAGACCTGTCATCTGACAGCCTGGAAGCTGAGGCCCAGAGTGTGGAAGTCACTTGCCCAGCATCACACAGTGGTGAGTGATAGGCTCGTTTTACCAGGCAGAGTCCAGCCAAGAAATGAAAATCGCTTGATGTTTGTCAAGCAAAAAGGGATTTAACACAGGGCAGTAAATACTTTCAAAACCATTGGAAAGGCTAATGGGGCAAGAGTCAGGAGGATCGTCACTAGCTTTTAAGCCGTGGTTCCAACAGCCATAGAACTTTGGAAGCTGTCCAGAGCTTGGAAACCAGTTCCTTCCACAGACCTGAGGCATATAAATGTCAGGAGACCACTGCCAACCCTCCCGTGCTTAGCATCACATGCTGATCCTTCCAGAAGAAAATGATGGCTTCCATCTCTCTTCCGCCTTCCACATCTGCCAGTCCATCTGGCTGGCGGACTGTAAATCATACGTAGCAGTGTGGTGAGCTCCTGTTTGCAGGTATATGTGCAAACCTAGGTGGTAGAGGGAACACCTGCTCAGTGGTGTATGCTTTTCTCAAAGAGCAAGTGAGGAAGAGAGGTGAGAAAGAGGGCCACCAACGGCTGGAATTCTGTGCCTGGTCCCACCCTTGGCAGCAGACCCTGACACAGGAGTACTTCCAATGTCATTCAGTCCATCAAGTTCATTGTCTTTGTTTTTCTGCCTCCCCCATGTATGTCAGTCTCTAATGCTCTATTATGGGTGCGAAGTGACAAATCTGAGGGGAAAACTGGGGTTCCTCGGGACCTGTAGTGGCTACAAGTGGAACAACTTGATATGGGAATCCAGAAAACCTCCCTTGGTGGAGTCTGCAGGTGTGCATCAGAACTGTTTTTAGCACTTCGTCGGTGTGTAGGAATTTGGAGTGACGTGGCTTGTTGATATTCATAAATTTAGGGTAACTTGGCTGGGGTTATGCCTCTTACACTGATTTGATGCGTGGCTTTAGACAAGTTACCTCAGGGTCCTCAGCTCTAGGGGGAATGTTGTTGGGCTACATTGTCTGTATCCCCAGTCCTGACATCCTAGTATCGTGACATCAAAGCATCTTAATTGTAAGGTTGCAACATTGTCCTGAACCCCAAAGTATGGCGGTTTCACAACAATCTGGAGCTTTCTATCTTAAGGGGAAAAGTTCTGTCTAGACAATTCCCACCTGATCCTCCCTCCCTTAACCAGAGTTAGAACTGACTCTGTGAGGCCAATGGGGTCACTACAGTGTTTGGTTCACAAACAAGCGTGTAAATTATAGTACACAGTATAATTGTGAGCTATCCATTAGAAACCACTCCAGGGCTCTGAATCCTGTGTTCAGAGCAGCCCTTGTGCCAAACTTTGAGACGAGGCTTTTGGGAGGACAAGATTCCCACTTCTTTTTAAGCATCCCGTGACTTCCTCTTACCCTGTTTTAAAGTCTTCTGGAGGCATCACACGTTCCTAATCTCTTTCTCACTAATCCACACTTATCAAGTGTCACTTCTTCCAAGGTTCTTGCTCTCTGTTCTGAGATGAAGGTGGCATTATCAGATCACTAAATCCCTGTTAACTGATTACTGCATTAATGTGTGATCTCATCTAATTTATGAAATATCAGAATCAATTTCAAATGTGGTGATCAGGGTGGATTTATTAGTAGTACTATTGTTGTTATTATTACCAAACAATGATACTATTATTGAGCAATAGTAATAATTACTAATGATGATGATTATGATGTTAGCACTTAACCTCTGCAGAGAGTCTTGGGGTCTTCAAATTCTTTTATTAGTTATTTTCAAAGGAGGGAACTAAGACTCAGATCAGTTAAGAGATTCACCCAAGATCACCCAACTGATTGGCTGTAGAGCTGGAAATAAAACCTAAGTCTCTTGGCTTCCAGTTCATGCTCTTTTAACTCCATATATCACTGCTGGGAAGAAAAACTTACAGAAGTTCCTGAGTAAAGCTGAATGAGGAAGACAGATGAACTGAGTAAAAGGACTGAGGCCATGGTGGGCGCCTATGTGGCATTAGACAGACTTGCAGTCTTTCATACCAAAATACCCATCGTGGTTCACAGGATGGTCTGATTTCTGAGTTTTAGAGGGAAACACTCATTTCTAAATCCATCAGTCAGGTTTCCTGCTTAGGAAGCAGTCAGGGCCACCATCTCTGTGTGGATTGGACACTGCACAACCCCAGGTGGTACCATTCCCACGATTAGGCACTGTAGATGTCTGTATTCATCATGAAAGCTTTCTGGAAGATGACAGTAAAATGTCTTGTTCTAAAAAATCGGTGCATTCTGACAATTTTCTGAGAGCTGGAAGTGGGGTTTTTTGAGGAAGGGAAATTTTTTTTTTAAATCTCATTCACTCAAAGCTGGATAGGCGAGTGCTTATCGTGTACACAGTCTACGGTCCAGAAGGATGGAAGATATGGAAAATAAATGTGCCTTTCATTTGTGTCCTTATTGATTTACTCATAGTCCATTCATTCATGCATTATGCATTCATTTAAAAACTAGACTTGGGAGGATAGCCTGTGCTGGACACTGTGCCTGACACTGGGATGCTTAAGACCAAGTTCCTGCTCTTGGGGAACTCAGCCTAATGGAGACTCAGACAGGTACCCAAAACACCCTATAGTAGTGGAGTGTTTTACGGAAACCCAGAGGCAGGAAATGTAACCTAGCCTCACATGGGAACAGACAAGGTGGGGAGAGTCAGTGAAAGTCATTTTCCTACCCAGGCGGCCTGAGGGTGTTCCAGGTGGAAGGAACAGCGTGTGTGAGTCCCTGCAGGTAATAGGCTGTGTCCTCAACACCTGACATATATTAGCTCATATAACCTCAGATCAACCGTAGCAGGCAAGCACTATTATTATTCTCATCTAACAAATAAGGAAAGAAAGGCACAGAGGGATTAAGTAACTTGCTCAGGGTTACACAGCTGATAAAGAACAGACCTAGCTTTTGAACCCAGAGAATTCCGCTACAGAGTTCACACTCGAGAGGGACACCATGGGGGTTTTAGGAGAACCCAGTTTGGCAATTGTTCAGGGCTGGGGTTGAAGGTGGTGAGACATGAGGCTGGAGAAGTCCATGGATATGAGTTAAGGGGACCCTTTGTGACTCGGGTGGTCTGACTCAGGGCTGGTTGTAAGAACATGAGTCTTATCTTTCTTTAGCTCCAGCTGGTGACTCCACCTTTTCTTGTGGCTGCTTCCCAGAATCCACAGCCCAGTCTCCCAAGGGGCATATACCTAACAAACTGTGAGGACCCCAGGAAATTACTCATCTTCCCATTCTATGTCTGTACTGACTCCAGAGACATTTCCCAGAAGTTGCTTTGTCAATTTTTAAACTAAATTTCCATCTCTTGTTTTGTTGCTATGAAGCTCTTTTCCCCTAAATGTTGAGTGATGGGAAAAGGTGACCCAGAAACTAAATTTCAGTTATTTGAGGGCTCTGGTTTAGATTGATTCCAGCTAATTGTGAGTTTACTCTATTGGGTTATTTTATGATTTAAGTTCCAAAAAAGCTGGAAGGAATGCATAAATTTCAAAAAATCTGTTACTTGCTCTCTCAGAACTTTTGGTCTATTTGGTCAGAGTCGAAATTTATCCTTGAGAGATTATTAGAGAAAAATCAAATTAAAATTTAGCTGAAAAACAACTTACTCTGTACCTGTTATAATAGTCCATTAAAATCACTATGCAAGTTCTTGGCACGGTTCATAGGCTTTGATCAAATGAACAGAGAGCACTTTTTTTTGGCTCTATCCTGGGTTCAACAATTGTTCAACCATCAGATACAAATACTCAAATATTAAAACACCAGATCATTGCACAGGTACAATGAGCTACAAAACATTTTAGCAAACACTAGAGTACTCCCATGCAAAACGTAGCAAAAAGATCTTAAGAAAATGTCCCTCTGAAAACCAGTCCCGAGTGGGTATTTTGCTGTTGATCATGGAAAGCAAAGAGCTATCCCTTTGGTCCATTTGCCGTTTGGGTTAGCAGCCCATATGGTGAAAAGGGTACCAGCCTGGGAGTCAGGGGAGTGGGGAGAATAACTCAATACTAAACCCAATTCTACCATTACCCAACCCTGAAGAGTCCCTTTACTTTGGGAACATCAGTTTCTTATCTAAAATGGATTGAACTCTATGATCTCTTGTTTCAATGGGGAAACAAGACCAAAGCTTTGATATTGATATAGATAGGGAAGCCTCAAGTAATCTTACATTAAATTTAATCAGGGCTCCACAAACTTTTTTTGTAAAGGACCAGGTGATAAATATTTTAGGCTTTGCAGACGCAATATTGTGATTTGTAAGAAATACATATATATTTGGTCTTCATCCACAGTTACTGGCTCACAGGTCCCAAAACCGTTGGAATTTCCTAAGCTATAAGACTAATGGGAGCATCTTTTGTTATGATGTTTGGTCTCCTGTCCTCAGCTCCTGAAAATGTTTCAGAGCCATAAAGGTAACACAGGTGTCTTGTTATTCGTAACTAGCCCCTTTCCACCACAACTGGGTTTATGTTAATGAAGATGACTTTGGCCAAGTACCTAAAGATGGAGGCTGGTTGCCAAGGGAACCAACCTGAATAAAGGGTTGGAATTTTCAGTCCCACCCCTTGATTTCTGGGGGGAGAAGAGGAACTGGAGGTTGGACCTAAGGCAAATGAATTAATCAATCATGCCTACGTAATGAAGCCTCCATAAAAACCCAAAAAGGAGGGGGCTTGGAGAACTTCCATGTTCCACCATGTGGGGCCCTAAGCTCCACGAGGACAGAAGGTCCTTTGTTCGGATGTTGCCCTATGTATCTCTGCATCTGGCTGTTGACTCATATCTTTTAATATCCTTCATAATAACTTGGTAATCTAGTGAATAAACAGGTTTCCTGAGTTCTGTGAACCGTTCTAGCAAATTAATCGAACCAAGGAGGGTGTCATGGGAATCTCTGATCTATAGCCTTCGGTCAAAAGTACAGGTAATAACGTGGACTTGCAAGTGGCCTCCTGAGTTGGAGGGGGTTGTTGGACCCTCCAACTTGTAACCTGGGCTTATGTTTGGTGTCTAAAGTGGAGGGCAGTCTTGTGGGACTGAACCCTTTACCTGTGGAATCTGATTCTATATCCAGGGGGACACTGTCGGACCTGAGTTGAATTCTCAGACGCCCTGCTGGTGTCTGAGAATTGCTTGTTGGTGTGGGGAAGCCTACACGTGCACACACACACACACACACACACGTTAGGATTGGGCCCAGGACCCTAACTTAGCGGGCCATAGTATTTGTGTCACAACTACTCAACTCTAATGCTTCAAGAAAGCAAACGTAGACAGTACACAAGCGAATGGGCGTGGCTGTGTCCCAGTGAGACTCCATTTACTAAAACAGGCAACAGGCAGGACTCCAGTTTACAGCACGATGGAGAGGATGGCTGTAGGGATATGACTGGGATAGGGGAGGCCCAGAGCCGTGCTCCAGGCCCAGCGTGCAAAGGCCACCAAAGCTGCCCAGCCCATTCCACCTGCGAGGGACCAGAGAACAGACTTGGGGTGTGTCTCCCTCCGGGATGGGGATGAAAGAGTTAAAGAGGCAGGGGCAGACACAATTGTTTCTTTCTAGGGAAACTATTCGGACTTGGGGCTTTGCTCTGTCACACAGCTGGAAGTCATTACTGCTGAAGTTTTTTAAGTGAAAAAGTTTTATTTAGGCCCTCGTGAAGGTTTACTTAGGCCAAGGGTGAACTCTGTGCTCACATCGCTGCCGTCCCCGGCCAAGGGCTTTGGTCAGTCCTGCCTTTGAGCCATATTCTTGAGCCTTCCTTGCCCTCCTGCTGACCCTCTTGCCACCTGGCCTCGTCCCTCTCTCCTCCTAGCCTCTTTCATAAACTATCAGTCCACATAGATCTTCTCTGGCAAGTGGGACCAGCCTGTGCCAGCAATACGGAGAATTGCATAACTCAACAATGGGAATGTTCACCTTCTTGTTAGCTGGTGTCCAAAACTGCCAATGTTTTAGATTAACTCAAGAATCTCTCACCTGGAGCCTTGGGTACAGACACAGTGGGTGGGGTTCACAGACCATCGAAAGTCACACACAGGGAAAATCAAGTGGAAAAAGTAGACTCTTTTTCCTTCATTCAGATTGATTTAAATAAAGGAGACAAAGGGGTGGTTTGCCTAGTGTGAATGATGGTAAGCCTCTTAGTGAACTAAAACCCAGCGAGCAAATGCCCTTAGTTAACTAGACACCTTTGGTTCTTTGCCTTTTTTTCTTTACTTTTAGGCTAAAGAAATAAGGGTAAGGAAGCAGCCGGTGGCAGGTCTTGATAAGCAGTGTTTGCAGCTACCCTCCTAGTATCACTGCGTCTGGGATCCCGTCTACACACCCAACTTGGCAACAGTTGGGTAGAATGGTTATAGTTTAAGTTCAGAGTAACCCTCTTTGGCACTGCAGGCTCAGAATCATCACAATTCAATGGCATTTTCCGTCCTGTGTGTCACCAAAACAAGGGGGGGGGGGTCCTCAGACTCCTAATAGGATCATCTGTAAGACTGGCAGAGAGGGCATCTCTGGTGAACCTCCTAGCTCATCAGAAGATTGCTAAGAGGAGCAGCCCTTTCTCCAAGCACTAGGGTTCAAGAGCTCCTAACTTTAGGTAACGGTGGGTAACCCTGGGCAGGTCAGCTGTCCTTTCAGAAATTCAGTGGCAGAGCTACGTGTGGCTGGGATAGAAACAGTGCACAGAGGATCGAGAAGCAAAGATTTGGGTCTGAGCCCTCACCCAATAAATTCAGCATTCAGTATGCAAAGTTGGAGTAAGCCAACCAAAATATTCCAGAGTCAGGAAGGAGATAATAAGAGCAGTCATGTAAGTGATGACGAACATCTGCTGAGTCCTTACAACGTGCCAGGAACAGTGCTAAGCGCTTTCCAAGCATTAGGTGAAGCAGATGCAGCTGCTCCCATTTTCCAGAGAGAAACTGAGGCTCAGAGAGAAAAAATGGCATACGAAGTGGCACATGGTTACCACACAGTCCAGTCAGGACGCTGACTAAGGGCTAGCTGGTTGCCAAGCCCATGTCCCTATCTCCATGCTCTGGGTGGACAGGAGAAAGGGCCCCCGAATTAGATGTGGAACCTGGATTCTAGACAGAGCTCTGTCACTCAGTAGCTGGGTAAACACTTCCTCCTCCCCAGGCCTCCAAATCCACCCTTACAGAGGAGCTGTCCCGGTGAATCTGGGAGTGTCCCAGTGGCCTGGGATTCTGTGTCAGAGGTGCAGCTCATTCTCTTCTCTATGTACAGACAAAACAGGCTTTTAGCTGCAACCCACTGAGGACTGCTGTCAGGTCAGGGCTTCCTTGCCAGCCTCACTTTTCGGTCATCAGACACCCCTAGTTCTCAGTACACTCTCTGAACCATAAGTGCCAAGGATGCTCCCCCTGCCCCTGCCTGCTGTGTGATGTGCACCCTTCCAGGGCTGAGCCCCCAAGGCTGTTCTGTGAACACTCCTAGGAAGGGCGACCACCTTACAGGGGCACCAGGCAGGGCTGTGATTCAGGATAGAGCCAGGGTGGAGATGGAGGGGTTGACAATATATTTAAATAGTCTGGACTTCCCTGGTGGCACAGTGGTTGAGAGTCCGCCTGCCAATGCAGGGGACACGGGTTCGTGCCCCGGTCCGGGAAGATCCCACATGTCGCGGAGCGGCTGGGCCCGTGAGCCATGGCCGCTGAGACTGCACGTCCGGAGCTTGTGCTCCGCAATGGGAGAGGCCACAACAGTGAGAGGCCCACGTACTGCAAAAAAAAAAAAAAATTTAAATAGTCTGAACAGCTACTATAAGCATCCTACATGATCCCTTGTGATCCAACCACTCTCCTGGTGCCCCAGAACATTCTGGAAGCCAGCCACTGGAGAGTTAATACCTGGCCCAGCGACCTAATCCGGTCTACCACTGATGTCAAAACTAATGGGTGGATGCCACCAGAGCAGTTGTTGAATATTTTGAATACCATCCCTGGCCCCAAGCATGGGCAGAGCAAGGGGTACTCTCTGGGAAACTTTTCCAAGGATATCAGAAAAGCTCCTTTCTCCATCCACTTGCTAATGCTTAAAACCAGACAAAACTTTTACTGCAATTAGAAAAGATTCCTACAATTTATTCATTTATTCCTTCATCATTGCTATTGTCTGAATGTTTGTGTTCCCCCAAAATTCATGTGTTGAAATCCAAACCCTCAAGTTGATGGCTTTAGAGGATGGGCCCTTTGGGAGGTGATTAGGTCATGAAGGCAGAGTCCTCAAGAATAGGATTAGTGCCCTTATTAAAGAAGGTCCTTCTACTTACATGAGAAGATGAGAAGGTGCCACCGATGAACCAGAAAGCAGGGCTTCATCAGACACAGAATCTGCTGGCACCTTGATCTTGAACTTCCCAGCCTCTAGAACTGTAAGAAATAAATTTCTGTTGTTTATAGGTCACTGAGTCTATGGTATTCTGTTATAGCAGCCTGAACAAACAAAGATAATTCAATATCTGAGACACTCCTATTATGTGCCAGGTACCTGATTAGGCTCTGAACAAACAGCAGAATACAAGGAAGAGAGAGAGAGAATAGAAATAGAGAGAAAGAGAAGGAGAGGGAGAAAAAGAAAGACAGATATAGACAGAGAGACAGAGAGAGACTGGAACTTGTCACTTACGATTGAACATGCAAGCACTCGAGGAATGTTCAAGATTCATTTATTCAGCAACAATTATCAGCCCTAACAATGCAGCAGGCTGTGTTCTAGGTGCAGGGAAACCGCAGGGAATGAGACCAGGACCCTCCATGCCTGGAGTTTCCTTTCTCATGGAGAGAGACAAACAATAAACATGAACCACTTGTACTGATAATACAGTAACCGAAGAGAGTGAAGGAAGAACAGCGAGGGGACCTGACGTTCAGGCTGTCCAGGGATGGCTGTTTTATTATGATAAAGATGATTTTGTATCCATCTTCAATATTTCAGCTACTATTTAGTAACAGACTGGTAGTACCTGTAATGTGACCGTATCAGTCCAGGGAAATGCGTCACAGCAGTTTGTAGACTGTGAGTAGTAGTACAAACTATTCATAGCCTTCCCAGTTATCTCGAGACACCATGCAAAGGTTTCAATAATAAATTGTGTCTGTTAACTTTCTAAGATTCATGAGGAGTTGATGAGCGCCTGAATTTCTGATGCCTCTGAATCATCGTTTTGAACCATAGTTGTTATTAATTATATCAATTGCACTGAACACTGAAAGTACAGAAAAGACTGAGCCGAAAGGATGTTTGACCCCAGATACTCTTTGTAAGTAGTCCTTTCTCCTTATGAAATTATTTATATCACTTGCTTTTCTTATCACTTCATTTTTTTTTTAAGTAGGACAAAAAGTGTCTGTCTAATGGAAAGGTCTTGTTACTTTGGTTCTACTTAATCAACTGTTGTGGCCTCTCCCGTTGCAGAGCACAGGCTCCGGATGCGCAGGCTCAGCGGCCATGGCTCACGGGCCCAGCCACTCCGCGGCACGTGGGATCTTCCCGGACCGGGGCACGAACCCGCGTCCCCTGCATCGGCAGGCGGACTCTCAACCACTGCGCCACCAGGGAAGCCCTTGTTCCAAAATTTGAGGTGAACTTCCTCTACTTTTCTGATGAAGTCCAGTCAGGACTATTGCTCAAAATCTGGCGAGCCATAAAATGAGCCTGCTTTAAAACTGTTGAAAATCCCGGGGTCAGCTCCAGAAAATGTTGGGCAGAGAATCCCATTGTCACCTTTGAGTTTCAATATTGAGAACGCTCACTTCAGTGCCTCTTAATTTTAGCTTTCATAACATTGGCACTACCAAAGGGTCCCCATCTCAGTTGATAATCCTAGTTTTTTTTTTTGCTTCTCTCTGGTTATCATGCCCTGGCTTGAGAGGGGAGCTTGAGGAAGAGGGGCAGCTTGGTGCTCCTGACTATGAACTTGATTTGATCCATATCCCTTAAAGAGAAACTTTAAGTGTCAGGGCTTCCAAAGCAGATTTCCTGTTCAAACAGCATTGGCTGCCATGTCTTTAGACAGCCTGATGGGTAGAGCATAGAGGAACTCATTAAATGTCTGGGACTGTGCTGGATTCTTCTCTTTCATAAATGTTCCTTGGCTACAGGTAAAGAACACTACTAAGCAAGGCAAGGTCTATGAGAACTAATTTTAAGCCGACAGACTTCCTGCATCCTAAAAAAACCTTTGATTTTGGCTGTCTGTAGGAAGTGGATGTTTCCTTACAAGACCATCAAACTTGGGATGGATATTCTCTTTCTTGACAGCTACGTACTTTGAGCCACTGGGAAAGTGTACTTGCTCACTCAGATGGATACAATATTCTATTTTTGCATTGTGCAGAGACATGATCTATAACCCAACTGGGAATGTATTTTTTAAAATTACCTGTTTCCTTTTATAAATATTGGAACATTCAATAAATAGTTTTTGAATACCGAATCTATGCCAGCACTAATTCTAGACCAAAAGTTCTCAAACATTTTGGTCTCAGGATCCCCTTACACTCTTAAAAAATTTTGAAGACCCCAAAGAGCTTTTGTTTATGTGGGTAGTATCTATCAATATTTATCAATTTCTAAATTAAGACTAAGAAATTTTAAAAATTGATTGAAGTCAATAATTCCATTACATATTAACAAAAATAACATTGATAAATTTTATAAAAGAGCTCTATTTTTCAAAACAATAAAATAACTAGTGAGAAAAGTGAAATTGTTTCAAAGGGAACCCTCTTGCACTGTTGGTGGGAATGTAAATTCATACAGCCACTATGGAGAACAGTATGGAGGTTCCTTAAAAAACTAAAAAGAGAGCTACCATATGACCCAGCAATCCCACTGCTAGGCATATATCTGGAGAAAACCATAATTCAAAAAGATACGTGCACCCCTATGTTCACAGCAGCACTATTTACAATAGCCAAGGCATGGATGCAACCTAAACACTCATCAACAGACGAATGGATAAAGAAGATGTGGTACATATATACAATGGAATATTACTCAGCCATAAAAAGGAACAAAACTGGGTCATTTGTAGAGATGTGGATGGACCTAGAGACTGTCATACAGAGTGAAGTATGTCAGAAAGAAAAAGACAAATATCGTATATTAACACATATATACAGAATCTAGAAAAATGGTACAGTTGAACTTGTTTTCAAGGCAGAAATAGAGACCCAGATGCAGAGAACAAACGTGTGGACACCAAGGGGGGATGGGGGAGTGGGATGAATTGGGAGATTGGGATTGACATATATACACCAATATGTATAAAATAGATAACTGATGAGAACCTGCTGTATAGCACAGGGAACTCTACTCAGTGCTCTGTGCTGACTTAAATGGGAAGGAAATCCAAAAAAGAGGGGATATATGTATACATATAACTGATTCACTTTGCTGTACAGTAGAAACTAGCACAACATTGTAAAACAACTATACCCCAATAAAAAAAGAAAAAATGGAATAAAAACAAGTGACATTGGTTCACATTTTTGTGAATTTCTTTAATATCTGGCTTTGTCTGACAGTTCTGTCTTTGCACTCTGCATTCAATCTGTTGTGATATGTGTTTTGGTTAAAGTATATTTTAAAAATCTGTTTCTCATATACTTACGTAACTAGAAAAGGGAAAGTGATTTGATAGCCTTTTTGGATAACTGTGGATAACCTTTGATGCTAAAATAAAACTCAATTAGTAGTGAGTTCTTAAAAGTTAGCAGCAATGAGGATTTTGAAACCATATCAATTAATTTTTCATACTCTATTACGTTAAAATCCATTGGTCTATCTTGCGCTCAGAATGGTTCCTTTTACCATGCGTAATTTTGTAACTTCATGCGTTGTTCACTATGAAAATGGTAGTTCAGGTAGTCTAAAAGTTGACACATTGCATCACACTATATATGCTATATTTTTTTAAATCACATATTTGTTAATATCGCTAATTTCATCAGAAAACATCTTTAAGTAGTGGGAAGCTGTCAAAATGATGATGACAGATGCAAGTTTTCCAAAATTCTCATTTTCACTTGAAATTTTGAATTTTATCATGGGCAACTATACTGTCAGCTGTTTTCCTTGCAGTGGCATTTTAACTCATTTTTGAGAAAATGTCTGTCGCATACCCAGATATAAATAACCATAGTTTGACCGCTGGTCGTTCTTTCAAGTAACAATGGTGTTTCATGAAAAATGCAGCTAGTATAGCTCATACCAAACAAGCACACAAATGCTTTTCTTCAACACAAAGTTTCTTTGTCACTCAAGGGGAACACTTCATGGTTGCTTTCTTTCCATCACATAAAATATTCAAAGGATGTGTTCTCAAGGGTCACAATTTTAAAACAATAATTTTTATTGCTTCATCAAGGACATTCTTTAATGAAACTAGCTTTTTCCCCCCTCTAAGGACATTACAGTGAGGAACACCATAAGCAGCTGTACAGTTTGATGCCACTGCTTGATTCGTGCTAGGGAGTCATCAGCTCTACCCACCACTGCTTTCATATAACCATTGCAAAATGTTGACATAATGAAAAAGACATTTCATGTCTAAGTATTAATATGAAAACGGTTTCATTGGTGGTTCATGGGCCACGCTTTGAGAACTACTGTTCAAAGTACTGAGAATACTCATAAAGTTCCTGCTATCATGGGAATTACATTTTTCTGGAGGCCAAGCCTTGAGGGAGAAGATAATACACAAGTAAATGCGTAAGCTAATGTCAGGGAATTAAGTGCTAATATGAACATATAGCAGAACAGTGTGCTAGAGAAGAAAGACTAGAACAAAAGGATTACCTTCTATTGGATGGTCAGGGCAGGCACCTTTGAGGGGATGATCCTGTAGCTGAGCCCTGAAAGATAAGAAAGAGCCAGTCATATAATGATCTGGAGGAAGAAATTTCCAGACAGAGGGAAGAGGTAGCACAAAGCTCTGAGGGGGTTGGGTTTGGTGGGTTCCAGGAAGGCAAAGGAGGCCAGTGTGACTGAAGCTAGCAAATGTGGTGCCTAATGGCAGGGGATGTGAATATAGAGGTCACATCCATTCATAGGCCCACCTGCCAAGTGGCATATCGGTGTGCTGACAGAGCATGGAATTTGCATTCATGTTATGGTTCTGTTATTTGCTAGTGGGGTGACCTTAGTCAAGTTAGAGTCGTTAGGTTGGGTTTCCCAGGAACCAGGCTCTGAGGTGGAGATTGGCATGCAGGATGTTAACTGGGGAGGCCCTGGGGGTCCACATCTAAGAGAAATGAGAGAAGGAGAACTTGGAAGAGGCAACAGAGGCTCAGGAACTGTGATGAAGTTGTTACAGTAGGTTCAGAAACTGTGAATCTGGGCTAGCCCTTCAGAGATGTCCCGAATCGAGGCAAGGGGATGAAACTTTCTCCCCTTTTCTTGACAAGTCAGTAGATGTGGGCTATCCTGGGAGGCAGATCTGCCTTTGCTCAAGATCTTTCCTCCTTTCCTGGGGAGGGACTCAGTGGTGACCCACCAGCGGCCTGCAATTTTGGCAGGAGGAAGGGGGTGTCTTGGTGCTAAGGGGAATCTGGGTGGCACACTGCAACATCCACTACACTTAGCCTCTCTGAGTTTTCCTGTCCTTATCTATAAACTGGAGATAAAAATCAGAATAATGGAGTGACTCAAATAGGATAATGTATAAGAAAGGATTTTATTGGCAACGTGATTATGCAAATGGGGGTTGTTGATGTTACAGGGGATTTATGTGACTTTAGTGTTTCTGCCATGAATCCTTTATGATATTTGAACCTACTTGTAATAGTTGTGTCATATAGGAATTTATCTTCTGAATAGCTGGCCTTTCTGAGATAACATTATTTTAACAAGCCAGCAGGTGAGCTGCTCTGGAATCATTCCTGAATGTCAAAATGTAAATCATGTTTAGTTGTTTTTCCATACATACCCCTATATATAGCCTTTTCTAGTTGATTAAAAATCATATTTATCGCCTCTTGTTTTTCTCCTCTAGGGACTGTTGTCATGAATTACTGGATCATATTCTCATGTTAGTAGATAAGAAATTTGCCCAGTTCTCACCGGTAATTATTCTTTTCATTCATTATTGTCTTGCTAATAAATTTAGTAAAACTAGGCTAGAGATTTCTTGCAGGAAAAGAAAAGATTCCATGATAAATAAGTTTGGGCAGCAGCTGTTTAAGCAGTTTGCTTACTGCAAAACTTCTTGGGGCCTTTAATAAGCTAATACATAGTGATCCCTAAGTATGGAATATTGTATGAGGCATAAGACAATGTACAGTGCAAGAAAGCGTAGAGTTTTCCTCCTAATAACTAGAATTCTGAAAAGCGGACTTTGAGTCATTTTGGTTAAAATTGAATATAATGATTACAGGGCTTCAATGAATCTCAAAGTTCACCTGTCATCTAGTTCATCCACATATCTACCCACCCTTATGTTATAGATGTTCAAACAAAGGCAAATTCAAGAGTTTAGTACAGTGAGGTATTTCTATTTCCAGGAAGTAATTTCTGGAGAAACATACTAGGCTGAGCATGATCCAATATTCAGCCCATCACACTGTCAGGCCCATCATCACCTCTTGGTCCAGGCAAATCACACTCCCATGTGGTTGCTGGACTGTGAGGAGGGACAACAATTTCACTTTCAGTTTATTATTTGGCTCCTCTCAACACACCAAGCAGAAGTTTAAATTTTATTTCAAGATGTGAATTGTAAAAACAAATTTTATTCCAATCAAAGCCTAGTCAATTCTAGTTTCTTAAGAAAATACTTGGCTGTTGGCAACCCGGACCTGGTTGCAAGGCTCAGACATGGTGTGGACAGGGCCTGGGATTAAGACCTTATGATTAAATAATGGGTGAGAGGAAGAAGTGGAATTTGAAGGGAAAGTAGAGCAAATGTGAAAGAAAAGCAGGTATCATTTGATTTCAGGCTATTGGAAAAGCAAGTGTAGATGCCTGTGTTAACTCTTGTCCCTCTTGTTTGCTCACTAGAATACTGGACTGAATTATCTTAGATCACTTAATGCCGATTTTAAAATTTAGCAATGGTAAGTGTGCATCGTGGTTGATGCATGTGTGAGGAGATGGGGTAAGAGAAGACCTTTTTGGTGCTATGGCCCATAAAAGTAGCCATGCATGTGCTGTTCTTTTCTGAAGAGTGGGGAATACCAGACTAGGAGCCAGAGACCTGAGTTGAAGTCTTGGTTTTGTCATGGGTTGACTGACATTGTCTCTTGGGCAAGTCACTTCATTTCTCTGGACCTCAGGGTCCTCTTCAATCCCAGGTTGAGGCTGAAGTGGATGAGGTAACTTCCAGCTCCAACATTCCAGATTTCTTTGCCTCTTAAACATTTCTTATGTTCTTACACATTGACCCACTCCCCCATTTCTTGTAGGATCAAGGTCAAAGTTCTTCAACTGTTGTTCAAGGCCCTCTAGCTTCTGACTCCATCCTCCCTTGTCAGCCTCATCTTTTAAGCTAACTTATTCTTCCAGTGATGTGTCTGCTTTCCTGCTACCTATTCAGATTCAGTTCACATGTAAGGCCAGCCCAAAGTACTACCTCCCTACTGAGCCCTCCTTGACTACCTTTTCTGGGAAAGATCTCTACCCCTCTATTGCTGACAGCCATTGCTGTGTCTTTGGCCCTACCTGCTTACTGTAGAGTACTCTTAGTTCTTTTTTCCCATATAAATGTTTATCTCCACAAATATACTGGCAAGATCCAATGGGAATTTTGTTTTTAACTCATGACCTGGTAATGAAGAGAACATAGTGGAAGTTTGTTAACTAATGCTTTTTGATTGATTGATGATCTTGAAGATTTCTTATTGTTTTTAGCAATGGTGATGAATTAATTCACACATTGTAACTTGGGCCAATGGAATGGTGACAAACAACGCAGCTGATGTGGGCCTCTTTAGATCCCTGCTCTCGATAATTATCCTACCATCTCCTTATCATGTCTAAATGTTCTGTGCCTTCTCATCATATTCACCAGTGCTTCACGAACATAATTTCATTCACACCTTACAATCACCCTCTGCAGTAAGAGCTATTTGGTGATTAGAAAGTCTTGTCAAAGACATGTTTAAGTCACTTGCCCTTGGTCACACAGCTAGCCTATATAACAAAGATGAAATTTGAACGAAGACCTTCTGAGTTCAGGGTCAAAGTTCTTTCCTGGAGTGGTCAGGCAGGACATACAATAAGAATAAGAAAGCATTTTAAATTGCGCTTCATAAACAATATGCTATAGAAAGTCCACTTAGAATGTTCTCATTTACAGGATTTCTTTTTAGTATCTGTCTGCGCTGGGCTAAAGGAGAGCCCCTCATCTCACGGGTCCACTGTGGACAGAGAATGAGTTACAACATGGAAAAGTATGGGTCGCTACTTTGTAAAGCCTAAGAGAAATTATGGAAGAAATGCTGTTAACTTCAGTCTGTAGGAACTGGTGCGGAAGGGACTAGCGATTATTAGTAGTGTGGTAGGACTGAACCTGAAAGCTACTGATTTTAGGAGACTTGGTATTGTGGCAGGAGAAGCAGCGTAATGATGCCCTGCAGTAAGTGATCAGGCCAAAGAAAGATCAATGACTGTCAATGTGACCTGGGGCAGGTCACTTAACATCTCTAAGCTTATTTTCTCTATCTGTGAATGGATACAGCGGAATCTGCTTCACACGTTTGTTGAAAGGATTAAATGGTAGATTAAATGGTAGAATTCATTACGGAGCACACATTTGTTGAGGGCTTATCATAGATCTTTAGATCTTGGGGATTCAATCGGGAACAAATTAGACAAAAATCTTTGCTCCCAGAGATTGTCCAGCAGAGACAAACAATGAATAAAATGTTAAGTGAACTGTGTAGTATATTAGACATTGATAAATGCTAGGGTGAAACATTAGGCGAGGAAGTGGAGGAGAGGGTGCTATTAGGTGAGGATGGGTCAGAGAAGGTCTCTTTAAGAAGATCAAATAGGAACAAATCTAGAGTGTATAAGGGAGCAAGCTATGTAGATAAGCAAAGAAAAAGTAAGAGGCAGAAATGGCCCTGAGACAGAAATGTGTCCAAGGAAGAGCAAGGAGGCCACTGTGGCTGAACAGAGTGGATACAAGGGAAGAGTAGTAGGTGATAAGGATAGAATCAGGTCTTACAGGTTACCATGAGGACTTGGGCTTTTAATTTACTGAGTGAGGTGTGAAGCCTTTGGAAGGTTCTGAGCAGAGCAGTGACATGATCTGACCTAGGTCTGAACAGCATGACTCTGGCTGCTGTGTTGAGAACAGACTGAGGGAGCAAGGGAGAAAGCAGGGAGGCCATTGGGAGATTGTGACAATGATCCCAGCCAGAGACGGGGAAGAGCCTCAGAGCAGCCAGTCTGAAAAGTAACACAGTTTCTCCCACTGTACTGTGTGGGCACCTCTTAAGTACCCCCTAGTTCTCCTGTGCACCAGGGCATACTGAGCAGCTGTGGAGACAGACTTCCCTTGCCGTTTGGTTGGGGCCAGACATGGAACCCCAAATGCCAACCCCCGTTGGCCAAATACAGAAAATTCTCTGAGCTAGCTAGCCGCTGTCAAGATATGCTGGTTACTTCAGAGGTATCATCTAAAACAGGGAAGTTTCCCTTCACCATGTGAAGGGACCACACCCAGAGGGATGCCAACTCAAGCCTTTCTCTAGTGCAGGATGTGGGAGGGCCTTCTGTTTGTTTTAGCAATCAAGCAGATCACATTATAGGTCAGGTCAGATTTCAGTTTCCCTTAGGATCAGGTTGGCATTTGCATCACTGATGTAGTGCATCCTAGGAAGTCCTAGCCTGGTCTCTCTTGGGAGCATAGTTACCAAACCACGGAACAAAACAACGTGTGCAAGACAGTTTCCATTGTAATGAAATTCTCGTTACATAGACTGGTCTCCTCTGCTATTTAGAGGCAGGTGGAAAGGCCTTTTTAATGAAATTACTATTTAAAATGTTTCGGATTACCTTAAACAAGCATTGGTGGATGACTGGCTCCCTTCCACACGGACCAGCCATCTGATCTGACCAAGACGTTCCATGCTTTCAGCTGGACATACCTTGCGTGAGGTCTTCGACATGGCAGCTATGTAGTTGGCTTTGCCAACCCCGACAGAAAAGCCAGCCAAGCTTACCCCATGCTCTGATGCTAAAGCACTTCATTTAAGGATTTGGTGAGCAATGCAGCCTGCCCCAGGTTATCCCAGACCTAGCAACCCACAACCATGCAAAAACACAGAGGTTCCCCCAGAGACCTTCTGCAGCAGTTCCATGGCCAAGTGCATTTTTGGCACCTGGAAACAGCCTTCTACTGGAAAAGCTTGCTTACTACCCACCCTCTAAAAGCTAAGAAATAGGGCCAAGGTTGCAGAGAGGCTGTACCCATTGAAAAGCAGCCATCTCAACTCTCTTCCTAAGGGGTAAATGTCCAGGAACTGAAGTTCATACAACACAGCCACTAGTCTGTCTTTCCTTTGGGAGCCAGCAGTCTCCTACATCACTTTGAAATGGTTCCCATGTTGACTGGAGCTCTGTAGCCTGTGTAGGACGGGGTGAAGAATGCAGCTCCCTTTCTAGTACAGAAACACTTAAGGGAAACGACCTGGGTTGCTTTTGTGTCCATGAATGTGGTCGGAGAAGTCCAGAGAGATGGCATTACTCTGTTACTCATCCAGTAGAAGCAAAATAGTGGTAGCTATAGTGACAGCAGCTGCAGGATCTGGAGGCTCAATCGAGACAATATTTATTTCTTCTTCCCGTGGAATTGTACCACAATCAAAGACCATAAATAAACTCATTTTCAATTCCAGTTTCTGGAATTCACCAGCCTTCAGGAGTATTACTCTCTAACATGCAGAACTAAAGCATGTACCTCTCCCGACGTTGCTCTCTGCTCCTGGCTTCCATACTGAGACTCCTCACACAAACTATGCCACATCTTTTCTTCTATATAAACCTCTCTTCTGGGCAGATTATGTGACTAAGGTTTTCAATGTTTCCAAATCAAAGCCCTTGGCAGGGGTTTGATATTTTTCCAGGATTGCTGTTACATATTAGCTTTGCAAATGCGGACACTCTGCTGAGAGCAGACATGCCTATCTGTCCAAACTCAATTCCCATTCTGAGTCTACCATTTTAGAATAAAAGTGGATTGTGCTTTTATGATGTCAGACAGACCTGCGTTTAAATCTTAGCTTCTCCAACTACTAGATGGGTTACGTTGATGGTTTTATGACCTTTCAGAAACTCCTCCCCTGTATCTTAGGGACAGTAATACCTACCATGATGAGTTGATTATATTAAAAAGGCCCAGCATATGTCAAGTGTTTTGTTCAATGAGTGGATAAGTAGGTACTTTATAATAATAAACCTTATTATAACATCCAGTGGTGAGTGGTCTTTAAGAAATTCTTTAATAATCTTACAAAAATAAAAATGTGCTTATGAAGCAGTACTTAAGTATGTCAAAAGTGATTACCAGAGTATTACGTAAACCATATTAAATGACAAAAGTCTCTAGGAGATTAATAATGAAGAAACATGAATTCAATAATAGAAACTAGTACCCAAAGTAAGATGATTGATGGATTAATATCAACCTGGAAGCAAGTTTCTGGGACCATACGCCTGTCAGTGATTTGGATGAAGATACAGAATGCATGGTTATCAAATCTGTAGATGGCAAGAGGCTAGGAGGGAGGATGACTATTTTAGGTAACAGAATCAGAATCAGCACGCATCCTTACGGTTAAATTGATAGGTCAAGATGAAATATAGTAAAGATCAATGCAAGCTCTCGTACTTGGTTCCAAAAGAAAGAACAAGGTCCGTCCATGTTGTTGCAAATGACAGGATATCCTTCTTTCTCATGGCTGAGTAATACTCCATTGTTTATGCATACACCACATCTTCTTTATCCATTCATCTGTCAATGGACACTTAGGTTGTTTCCATGTCTTGGCTATTGTGAATAATGCTCGAAAGAACATGAGGTGCAGATATCTCTTCTAGATCTTAATCTCATTTCCTTTTGATATATAATAAAAAGTGGCATTGCTGGATCAAATGGTGGTTCTATTTTTATTTTTATTTATTTATTTATTTTTTTGCAGTATGTGGGCCTCTCACTGTTGTGGCCTCTCCCGCTGCAGAACACAGGCTCTGGACGCGCAGGCTCAGTGGCCATGGCCCATAGGCCTAGCCGCTCCGCGGCACGCGGGATCTTCCCAGACCGGGACATGAACCCGTGTCCCCTGCATTGGCAGGTGGACTCCCAACCACTGCGCCACCAGGGAAGCCCTATTTTTGTTTTTAGAAAAAATCCATTCTGCTTTCTGTAGTGGCTGTACCAACTTACATTCCCACCAACAGTGCACAAAGGTGCCCTTTCTTTACGTCTTTGCCAACTTGTTACATTTTGCCTTTTTGATGATAATCATTCTAACAGGTATGAGATGATATCTTGTTGAGTTTTTTAATTTGCATTTTCTTGATTATTTGTGATTTTGAGCACATTTTCATGTATTTCTCTTGGCCATTTGTGTGTCTTCTTTGGAGAAATATCTATTTAAGTCCTTTGCCCATTTTTAAAATAGGATTATTATTATTATTATTATTGCTATTGAGTGTATGAGTTCCTTATATATCTTGGATATTAACTTTTTATCAGACATATGAATTGCAAATATTTTCTCCCATTCCATAGGTCGCCTTTTCATTTTGCTGATTGTTTCTTTTGCTGCGCAGAAGCTTTTTGAGTTTGATGAGTCCCACTTCTTTACTTTTGCTTTTGTTGCTTGGGCTTTTGGTGTCATATGAAAGAGCCTTCTCCCTATATTTTCTTCTAGGAGTTTTGAAGTTTCAGGTCTTATGTTAAGTCTTTACTTATTTCTGAATAATTTTTGTGAATGGGGTTAAGAAAGGGGTCCAATTTCATTCTTCTGCAAAAGAATAGCCAGTTTTCCCAGCACCATTCTTTGAAGAGACTATGCTTTTCCCACTGAGTATTCTTGGCTCCCTTGTCAAATATTAGTTGACTGTGTATGCCAGGATTTACTTCTGGGCTCTCGATTCTGTTCCATTGTTCTATGAGTCTATTTTTATGCCGATACCATAACATTTTGATTCCTACAGCTTTGTGGTACAGTTTGAAATCAGGAAGTGACTCCTCCAGGCTTGTTCTTCTTTCTCAGGATTGCTTTGGCTATTTGGGGTCTTTTGTGGTTCCATACAAGTTTTAGGATTGTTTTTCTATTTCTGTGAAAAATGCCATTGGAATTTTGATAGGGATTACACTGAGTCTATAGATGGCTTTAGATAGTATTAGCATTTGAACAATATTAATTCTTCTGATTCATGAACCCCAGATATCTTTCCATTGATGTGTGTCTTCTTAGTACAATTTGGCATATACTAAGCGAAATAAGTAAGAAAAACAGAGTATGATATCACTTGCCTGGAATCTAAAAAAGCCAAACATAGAAACAGAGAGGAAATGGTGGTTTGTCAGGGGCTGGGGCGTGGGAGGAAATGGAAAGATGTTGATCAAAGTGTACAGACTTCCAGTTATAAGAGGAATAAGTTCTGGGGATCTACTGCACATCATGATGAGTACAGTTAAAAATACTGTATTGGGGCTTCCCTGGTGGCACAGTGGTTGAGAATCTGCCTGCTAATGCAGGGGACACGGGTTCGAGCCCTGGTCTGGGAGGATCCCACATGCCGCGGAGCAACTAGGCCCATGAGCCACAACTACTGAGCCTGCGCATCTGGAGCCTGTGCTCCGCAACGGGAGAGGCCGCGATAGTGAGAGGCTCGCGCACCGCAATGAAGAGTGGCCCCCACTCGCCGCAACTAGAGAAAGCCCTCGCACAGAAACGAAGACCCAACACAGCAAATATAAATAAATAAATTAATAAGAACAAGCCACCAAGACCTGCAATTAAAAAAAAAATACTGTATTATATACTTGAAAGTTGCTAAGAGAGTAGATCTTAAATGTCTTCACCACATTAAAAAACGATAGTTATGTGAGGTGATGGGTTAGCTAACGTTATTCTGGTAATCATTCTGCAATATGTGTGTCATGGCAACCCGTCCATCTTAAACTTACACAATATTATACAACAGTTCTATCTCAATAGAGCTGGGGGGCAAGAAGGACATTCTCTACTGGAAAGAAAAAAAGAATGAACAAGATGGGAAAGGATGTTATAACACTGGTGTGGATAAAAAAATGCTTAAGGATTTTAAGGACAAGTGAACTCTTTAGAAATACGTACAGTAGTTCCACTGCCCAGAAAGCTAATGAAAACACAGATGGTATTAGTAAAATCAGAACATAAATAATTAGAGAATTTTATAGGAGACTGGCTCCCACAAACCTAAGTAGGCATGTAGACGAATCAGAGGCAAATACCTAGGATGGTAAATTAATTTTGCATAATATTATATGATTGAAAGTAATGGGAATGTTGGTTCTAATGAAGGCTGTGACTGATGTTTTCAAATACTGTATATAGAGAAGGAATATGTATGGTGTTTCCCAAAATGGGGTAGTCACACCACCACCAGTACATTAACAATACATCAATAATAATGTTAATCAATAATACATTAATACAAATAATACATGTAATTAATAACATACTGATAATATAGTTAATATTTATTAGAAAAAATAGAAAACACACATATCAAACCTACAATTTCATGGATATTATCGCTCAGTTTTGAGATTAAAATAGGTGTCTATTTACAATGAGTTGAAAGGAAAAGGATTAAGTTTATAATAGCGTGAGCGTGTGGTATGTCAAGTATCATAGGAGGAACATAGAAATAAGAATCATGTGGAGAGCAGATCAGGTTTCTGGGTGATCCCAAGGGAGAAAGTGAAAACCAATGAGTAGAAGCTGCCTGAAGAAGATTTCAGCTCAACATATAATAGACTTTCCAATCAGCTCATTCCAAATAGCTTACCTTAAATGTGAACAAGTTCACCAACCCATAGCCTAGAGGGTACTTGGTGGGGATGGAGTAGAGGAGATTAAACAGTCAAGTAAACAGTTGGACTAGGTGACTTTCAGGCCCCATTATTGTGTGATTGAGTTCTCCATCAAGTTCACTCAGCACAGAGACTCCTGGCCTTTTGGTGTTAAGGAAATCTGTTGTTTGTTTCACTTTATTTGGAAAATGTTGGGAGGACATCAAGACTGCATTATCAGAGATGCTCTGGGTTCCTAGTAGACGGGCTGGTAATGACTGCCTTCAGGGCGTCGATTTCAGCTAATGGCCATGGCACCCATCTCCAGCTGCGACATATTAGGTGGAAGTCATCCCCTCATCCATTCCCACTTAGTTTAGTCTGGAAAAGAAGACCGTGTTCCCCAATAATAAAAACGGGATCGGGGGAAAGAATGTAGCTTCCCCCTAAAGGGGAAGGAAAATGTGTGTTCTCAGGCCACTGGTTCCTTTACTAACTGTGTGTATAGGTTTGAAGCCCTGGGCAAGTTACTTAATATGTCTGAACTTCATTTTTTTTCTCACCCTTAAAATGAGGTACATAATGTCATTTATCACAGAATGGGAGTTCATTAATTCATATGTATTCTTGTCGCCCCCCTCTCTTTTCATCATGATTATATTTATGTAGCAAATGGAATTTTAGTAATAATGCTTCTAATTAATTTGTCCACTCATTACTCTGTTCAGCAGACATTTCTGAAGGTCGTGAAACCAGGCCCAGTGCCAAGTAAGCACAATGATGTTCTCCATTCCAGAGACTAAGGGCCAAGATTGACAGCAGTACTGTTGGTAAGTTGTTAAATTGTACTAATACTCTACATTTACCCCTGCCTTGTATGTCACAAAATACATTCACATAACATAATTTTGTGCAAATTTTCTCCCAAGTCCTGGGCTATAGCAAGCTCCAGGAAAGCAGACACCATATCTGTCTTGTTGATTACTATATTCCCCATCCCTCGCACAGAGTCTGGCACATAATGGGGACTCCATAAGTATTCATCAAAACAATAAAGGAAGGAATTGATGAATCAATGAAATAAGCCAAAAAGAGAGTCATCAGCAGCATCATTTTACAGGCAGAGAAATAAAGTGTCACTGGCTCTGGTATTTATCAGCCACTGAGTAAAGGAGTAATTTCACCAAGTAAACCACTTGTGGGGGAGATGGCATCTTACTCTTCCATTTTCTTGGACACTTACAGCATATTAAGAACCAAGTAATGGGACTTCCCTGGTGGTGCGATGGTTAAGTATCCGCCTGGCAGTGCAGGGGACACGGGTTCGATCTCTGGTCCGGGAAGATCCCACATGCCGCGGAGGAACTAAGCCCGTGTGCCACAACTACTGAGCCCACGTGCCACAACTACTGAAGCCCCTGCGCTCTAGACCACATGCTCTGCAACAAGAGGAGCCACCACAATGAGAAGCCCGCGCACCACAACAAAGAGTAGCCCCCGCTCGCCGCAACTAGAGAAAGCCCACGCGCAGCAACGAAGACCCAGCACAGCCATAAATAAATAAATAAGTGAATAAATAAATAAATTGTATCCGGTTTAAAAAAAAAAAAGAACCAAGTAATGCAAAAAAATGTAATCTGTAATAGCAGTGGTAGTAATAACAACAATAACAGCTAACATCTACGGAGTGCTTACCACGAGCCAGGCTTTGTTCTAGGAACTCCATGCGATCCTGTTGACAACCCTCTTGGATGGTATTCAGCAATGTCTTTGTGGCTTATTGTATCTTCATCTGCTTCAGTGGAGTCTGCATTGTCCCCTCTTCACATCTTCCTTCAGTGGCAGAAATTATGAGCTCCTCAAAAGTACGCTCTTTGTCTTATTCAGATCTGCATTCCCAGCACCATGTTGTACATATAGCAGGTGTTCAATATGCCTTCGATGAATAAATGAATGATCTAACTGAAGGTCAGAAATGGAAATGCTCAATGGAGCCTAGAGTCAGGAGAAAAATCTGAAGAAGGGGACACTTGAACGAAGCCTCATTCGGACTTTGATCGACAGAGAGTGAGAATGCCACGTTAGGAGAACTGTAAGAAGATTGAGTGTCTTGCCTAAAGACTTGGATGGGATGTAGGGTGGGGTGGAGCTGGATGACCTCTTAGCCTCTTATGGGATCTTCCAGTCCTTGGTGTCGTGGATCAGATACTAGGTTTCAGTCATCACCCTGGTCTTTTGCCCTTTTGTACCTTGGTCAGCTCTACTGGGTTACTACTGACTTCTATCTTTGCAAGCAAAGTAGAGTAATCAAACCCTATGAGACAGATCTTCTTTCATCATAGGAGAGCTTAAGGTAAGAACTCTGTGTTTTTCCCACTAGCGCTGGCCGATGTATGCTCTAGGAGCAGTTCTCCCAGGGGATAATATGGATTTGTGAGAAAACAAAACAGAAAAGCTTTCAGTGTTCGAATATGTGTGGGAAGTAGAGTTTCATCGTTGCATAACTTCCCAGAGCCTTTACTATACAAGCCTTTA